>NC_091948.1:33040294-33352794 GCF_041260155.1 Ptychodera flava | reverse complement strand
TATACCAGAAGAACCCGAGTACGAGGGTTTTATCCGACTTAAAAACTATCGCCCCTAACTGATATATTTTCGTTTTCAATTGTGTTTACGTCAACCGTCCCCTTTGTCAATGTAACATGTTTAGGATATAAATTAAAACTTTTATTTGTGAACTAGCCGTCCAATGTAATGGAACATCCTATAAATGCCCTAGGGCACATTAGCTTAAGTTTGTACCACTGCAGATTTTGTGTTGCAGCTGGTTTCCGCTGTGTTACCAAATTTGAATATTAGGGAAAAAACGTACCAGATGTCTACAGAATATCACATGTTCACTTTTGATTGGACAGTACTTTACTACGGCTCTGTCATTCGTTTCTGGAATTTGGTGACCAAGGCTTTACGAGTAAATAAAACACCCTGAATTGAGCACTCTAATTGGTCAATCAACAGTAGATAGTTTTTAAAAATTAGAAAGACATGATTGAATCGAACACACGTCATTCTAAATCAAAATGTACGATTGGTTTGATATCCTTATAATTTTCTACGAAAAGATTAATTGTGTATTCGTGAATTTTACATCAGTTATAATTGCATTCTGACAACACACACCGTAGCCAGGTACTAAAAAAGTGAACGTCTAAAGGATTACTTGGCTTGCTCAGAGCTTTACACGATGGAGGAGCCTACTTTGTCGCTATCCGTTTGCGACACTAAGTGTATTATTGGTCCTGTTTCATAAGTCAGGTCCATGACATATGTACCAACATCAGTGATTGGTTCATCTTGTAATTTAAGGTCCATTTGCGTTACGCTGATTGGTGGGACCTCATGCGTTAGGTCTCATTACTATGTATTATTCACTTTACAGCTCCCTGATTGGTTAATGTGTAGGTCCGGTCCTCCAGTGTTCACTGCCTCATTATGCAATGTCCCACGTGCTTCCTGGCTACCGCTGAAGTAATACGTTATTCGTGATTTTCACGGATCGGCCGAAAGTTACAACGAAAAATGCCCGACAAACCTTCATGCGTTAAATTTCCATGTTTTTACTTATCCCTGTCACTGTATGCATTACAGGCATGTTGGCTCGTTGTTTTCCAATTGTTGGTTACGTACAAAGTTCACGTTTTTCATTTTCATTTTGATTTGACGGGGGCATTGGCCGCATCGACAACAGTGAGGCCTGTGAATGACAAGAGGAAACAATAGAGCTTCAAGGGAAACACATGGGGTTCATTATATAATTCAGTAAGCCGTTTACCATGTTCCAAAGATCGAAAATTGTGACCGTGTGAGAACAGTTGTTCGCAGTCAACTGAATACAGCTTGTGCCAGCCGTCATAGATTCTTGTGGGTCAGTCGTACTGGTCGTAACCTACATATACCGATCTTTGGACAGACATGTATGAATATCTTTCTCGCAAACTCTTGGAGAAATGCAAAATTGACTTGATCAACCATTTCAACCAACAACCGCAGGAAAAAGGACAAAATTTATCCTGGCAATATTTAATTCATGTATAGTTCACAGTATCACATAAAATGCCATGAATAGTGAAGAAACTCTCGAACAAGGTCAAATCTAACTAGATATTTTGACAAATACTCGGCATGAGTACTTTTCTTCATATACTGGGATCGAGCTGCGACCACGTGCAGGCATCATCCAAAAGTACATGAGATTGCATAATGAGGCAGTGGACACTGGAGGACCGGGCCTACACTTTAACCAATCAGGAAGCTGTAAATTGAATAATACATAATAATGAGACCTTACACATGAGGTCCCTCCAATGACTGCTCCGAAAGTGGACCTTAGATAAGCGGATTAACCAATCAGAGCATGCAGTACATGTGTGTAGGACGTGTAATGTAGGTCATTTTGAAACAGGACTATTTGCTATCTCTGTGTCTAACCTTCGTCCTGTTTGTTCAAGTGTTTGGTCGTTGAACTGTATGCTCACTATCCGCACTAAGACTCAAATACCGTTGCCGTATCCAGACAGAACTACGTCAGAACATTGACCTTTGAGCGAGACCAAGAGGTCCCCGACTTTAACTTGACCTTATAAATTATCCCAATATCTTAAAAGTACAAGGTCTTGAAATGCGACAGAGAGAAAATGGAAGCAGCTTTACAATTCAAAAGCCGTTTGAATACTGTTTGTCATTACCAACAGAGAGTTGGTCAGTATTTTTCAATTTCCTTTCACGAAGTTGCGAGATATAATAACTGTTTTGTTCATGAGGTAGATCTTTTAAGTATGATGTGATACGAAGGGGACTTGCTATGTTTTCCCCTGGCAAATATTTGGATTTCCGTTGCAGAATAAACGTGTCATAAGCTAATACGCTGTAGATCCTTCTGTTTTGACTTCTGTGATATACATTACCTTCTTACACAGCATTTCCGTAATTAAAATAGCGTCTCATGATTTATATACAAATAAGGTGGTACGATATTTCAGCATGACGTAGATTTGTTATTCCCGCCATAAACAATGTCAACGATTATCATATTCAACATATTTTGCGGCTTCTATCATATTAATGCAGAAGAAACAAACAGCGCTAAAATAATTTTGCAATTGCTCCTTTATTCCCGTAATTAAACCTAAACCCTATTCCCGGCAAACAAATTAAACAAATGTTATCATAATATTATTTAAGGTGTTCTAAATACCATGTTAACCTTGGGATAAGATATGGTATTGTACGAATTTTATAAGATAACCATCTATAATCCTAAACGCAGAAAGGCATGCACAAAAATTCACATTGCTCTTTTGTTTGTTTAAGTTGCCATCACTTCAACTTCGCATAGTGTTAACATATTTTCTCTGTCAATCAGCTGAATACTAACAAAGCGTCCCTGCATTGGAGACTCACAGCCACATCTGACGTGAATAGGATTCTCTTTGGCCATCCTGCCGAGTATCATCATTCCACAAACAGGATTTTTTTCGAAGTTTTCGCTGTTACCAACACGGACCTCGGCGTTCTTAATGCGGAAAGCTGCAAAGTCAAAGAAATTTAGTGAGAAGATGTCTTTGTTTATATGCTTGTCGGTTTTGGGCCGACTGTATGTTAAGACATGTATGAAAGAAAGGCTAATTCACGCTATGTGGTATACCAATAAACGAACACATGCATCACATACATGTGTGCATGTATTCCATGAACGTGTTCGGTAAATTTCACGTGTTTGTGTACAAAGTAAATTACAAGAACAAGTGGCGGATACAAAGAAAGTGATGCCTACTGGCATGCGACACGTGCACATAGGAGTCATTAACGAAATCTTCTTCAACAAGATTTAAACGAGATGTACAACACAGAACATCTACAAAACATCGTACGTAACGTGGTTAAGTAAGTGAGATGGAAGTGTTCACATGTTTCTGCACAGGTCTGTGGTTTCTAAGAATTACCCTAAACCCCTTCTGTCGGTCTGTCTGTCTGTCTGTCTTTCTGTCTATCTGGCTGGCTGTCCGTCTATCTGTCTGTCTAGGTAAGTGAGAAGGCGAGTGTTCACATGTTCCTGCACATGTCTGTGGTTTCAAAGCATTGCCCTAAACCCCCTCTGTCTGTCCGTGTGTCTATCTGTGTGTCTGTATGTCTATATGTCTTCCTTTCTCTTTGTCTGTCTCTGTGTGTCTGTCAGTCTGTCTGTCTGTCTTTCTGTATGTATGTATGTATTTACATGTAGCCTTATTTACATAAAAATTATATTATATCAAAACACATCGATATATCAATGAGTCTCACTGATCTATATTAATAGCCCTACCTTGCCACATTTAACAAGCCGTAAAGAAATATTAAACCATATTGATACAACTCTTTCTTAATTTGCTTATCATCCGCACGACAGAAGGGATACCTATTGAAAAATTAGTTACCTTTCAAATCATGTGTTCATTCGCATCGTTCAAGTAAATTCACTTGTAGCACCCAAGAGGTTTATACGCCGATAAGTTTATTGTTGATTCGTGCATTAAAATTTTACTTGTTGCACAAATATTTATTTTACATCCTTAACAAAGATTAACAAGTTGAACATCGTTGTTGCAGTACTTTTTCGAACTTGAGGAAATATTTCAGGCACATTCACTAGTTTATGAACCATCTAATGAGGAGCACAATTATTGATGACTCAGTGAACGTCGCAGGAAAAGGTAGCAACAAGTACAGCTTTCTGGCACCATAATCTAGTCTTATTTAGATCTACCAACGCTAATAACCTTTCCATGCGTTAGCGAATTCCAAGAAAAGAGAAACTACCAACGCATTAAAATATAGCAAAATGAGGTTGTTTCTGATATACCTTCCCGACGTGATAAGCTTATATCACACATTTCCATGTTCGTTTGTGTCGTGTGATATGCATTAGAACGAAATATACTTTATCAAATTTAAAGTAGTATACAATATTCGTCAAATCCATCCCTGAATTTATACAAACATATTGTTGACGACATGAGCAAGGCCATTTGTCAACTAATACCTAACAGAAGAACGAACAAATTTCTTTATTTTCACAATCAGATAGTTTCTACTCACGGCAGCAATCTTCTCTGTTGGTTATGACAACTTCGTAGATAGAGAAAATTTGACCCAGGTCAACTTTCCACCATGGTTGTTTTTCTTTATTTGTCCAAGAGCATGACAATCCAGATTTTGCGTCCGGATTGTAGTCCCCGTCTACAGCTTTTTCTGGTCCTACATCCGGGCCCAGTTTCCCTGACCTTATGGAGCTCTGTGTTGATGATTTTCCTATGGCTACATTGTGAATATTATCCGGGAATTCACAGGCTGTGGTGTTGTAAAAGAGAACGAACAATACGCATGGTATTACAAAGTCATTTAGAGTGTCATTTCATCAAGATGCTACCTCAAAGCAAAAATGTATTTCTTCGATGGAAATAGCACACCTTTTTCATTTGTGAGAAGTTAATGCAGGCCTGTTAACCCCTGGCTTTCATTAAGGCAACTTTTTGCCCTTATCGGGATATTTTGTGTTGAAAACAGGAAAATTTGTTTATCGCTGAAATGTATTCCTGTAATATGGATCGTCCGGTGTTAAGAATATCTCGATCTTTGAGTTTCTTTTTCTTGCCCCAATTTTGTGATGACAATTTACTAGAAGAATAGGTCAACTTTCGAGAATACCGTTAATTATTGATTGACAATGGATTAAGCTAAGCGAAAGTGTCACAGTATTGTCGTATGCACTTGGACAACATCCGCTGTGACAATCTCATTGACACCTTCCGTTCACCGCGTCTGTCACGATCATGTGTGCGTAGCGATAAGGCGTGCAAAAGTGGAATTGTACCGTTTTTCTCGTTGAGGGGGTCGCTTTGATAATATGACAACTAATAAGTATAAGCGACACAGGCGAACAAGGAAAGACTTGTAAAAAAATTAATGATCCAATTTCAGGTTAGTTAAAACACAAATAACAGCATATATAGAGTGTTAAAATCTACAGCATGAGTAACGACAGGACTTGTAGTTATTATCAAATAAAGCTGATAAAATAGTTACGGTCAAGTTTGCTTTTCTGAGATTGCTCATGTTTTGTTCATTTCAATGATCCCTAGACAGGACTTAATCAGAAGCCAAAAGGCTACATTTGTCAGCTCAATCCGAGTCAGACGAGTCGTGTATTTGTGCTTGCTTTTGCCACATACCGAATATTTCCAATTTTTGCGCATTTGAGAAAACGTCCGGGGCAGTAGATTAGTTTCGTATTGTCAAACAACTTTTGGAGAAGCCGTCCCGTATATATGAATGGCACGTTCCACTAGAGGCCTCAGTGATAGTGAATACCTGAATACCACGACAGACCCGTACATGTTTAGCATTCCAGGAAGAGACAGAAAAGGCATCATTAAAGGAAGAAAGCGAAAAAGGGGTCCTCGAAAGTCCACAACAACAACAACGATGTCAACAAGTGCAAAAGACAGAATGCGAATGTCAGGCAGAGGATTATACTACATTTAAACGTTATCGCTAATGCTCCATGCTTTGTCCTCAGATGAGGGCATTTGTTACGATCGATTATGCGCAATTTTATGGGACACCCCTCTACGAC
Source organism: Ptychodera flava (assembly GCF_041260155.1). Classification (NCBI taxonomy): domain Eukaryota; kingdom Metazoa; phylum Hemichordata; class Enteropneusta; family Ptychoderidae; genus Ptychodera; species Ptychodera flava. Next base: position 33,346,709 of record NC_091948.1, on the reverse strand, counting down.
AACAGCGGCTCTACCGAGGCAGGTAAAGAAATACAGCTGATACTATTAAAGAAAAACACCCGAAAGGGTACTAGCATCACAACGTAATGACAGTGACATTGCCCGCTTAAATAGACAGTTCAATCATTCCACATCCTGCTAAATACAACACCTCGAAACATCAGGACGAAAATTATAAAGTATGGTAAGATAAGACAGTTATAAACATGCCGTATTACTGAAGCTAGTGCGAAATATCGCCTACATTTGAATTTTTTATTACTCATTAACATTAGATGATTATGAAAACTCACTTTTAATAGTAACGACCAGCAGTACATTCACTATAAGGTTCTCAGTTTGTTAAAATATCATATCAATATGACTGAGCTTAATTTGTTTCGCCTCACTTTATATAATATATGTATGGTATAAGTACTTACGTGGTAGTGTTGGAATATTGGTAGCTGCATTTAGAGGAAAAACAATAAGACTTTTTTTTATCGGAATTATTGTTCCCATTAATGAACATTGAGGCGAGCAGCCTACGTTCGCTCTCCCAAGGGAATGTGAGTCAGCGCATGACAGTCTGTCTCCGGAGGCTGATGGCCAAGGGAAACGGAATGCTTGGCTGTCACACTGAGCCCAAATGGAAGCAAATGTACATTAATAGGCGAATATACCCGGTCGACATAACTGTCACCCTATACATAATTTTTTCAGTCTACGATATCATTAGTCTGGGTTACAGACGACTGTGCCGCTTTCATTTATGTTTTCCAGAAGGAGCACATGCGAAAATTGCATAAGAGCTGTCCCAACTTTCACCAAGTAGACTATTAGTCCCGGAAGAATATATCGGTAAATAAGCCTTTGCCTTTATCACTTTAAAAATGCGCATCATCTGCGACGAACGACTACATAGATTATAAATGAAAAGTGTTATAAATCAATCGAATAACTTTTCTTCACATATAGAGCTATTGTCACTCATTTTTAAGATTTCTTCGAAAACAAACTTGAAACATTTCTAATACATCTTTTTAGTAGGAGATCAGCACCGTGCAATTTAATCAATGGTGGATAAAACAATTTCTGCCCTGATGAAAAGGTCATTCGAGGGAGAAACATTTGTAATTTTGTCAGAAACGTCATATATTGCATATGTAATGGGGAGGTTACAACTATAGAAAAAAATATCAAGATTTTACGATAAGAACCTTTGCAAAAGTGATTATTTTAAATTTACTTACTTTGCACTTTAAATACCATAGGGAGAAGAGAAAAGGAGAATTTAAAGAGATTAATATTTCGATCCATAGAATATTGATTGATAGAAGATATTGATTTCATATATTGAAACTTTTCCTTCACTTCATCAATGCAAGTGTCGGCAAGGCTCAAAGTAATCTACAGCAGACGGAATAATACCGATTTTTACACTCTTTAAAATAAAAACATGGACTGTACATTTTATTAAATCACATATTTATATTGTTCTTGGTAGTTGTACCTCGCTTACCATGCCAAGCCGTTCATATCTTGCCGATTACATCAACCAATTCAAAATATAAATATATTAATAAAAATGCGATTAAATGAAAGTTGTAAAGCTGACGTCTCACAAAAGTTGGAAAAAATTGTTTGACTGTGGCTACAAGTATATTTACATTTTAATTTTTCATTAAACCATCACAGTAAGATGGCTATGAGAAGAAACTGAGGTCTTTGCTCATATTCAAATATGTTATCGAGATAGGTAAGCTTTATTTGCTGACCTAATACATCCATACACTTCATATGATATAGATATGATAGGAATACTTACGTATATGAGTTGGAATATGCGTAGCTGTATTTGCAAAAAAAGCGTAGGGATTATTTGTTAGATATTACAGTCCCTATCGACATGAGATGAGGGTAACAGCCTGCGTTTTTTCCAAGGGATTGTGAGTCGCGCTTGAATATCTCTTTTCCAGAGGTTGACAGGTTAGGAAAACAGAACGTCCAAAGGCAAGCAATTTAATTTTATAAGAGGAATAAAACCAGTCAATATTAAACGTAAGTATATCAATACTACTCTATTAATAATCAAAACCTTGTCCGCTATCAATATTCGACAGACGATACTGCCATCATGATCTTCCCTTTACGTTTTCGAAAAAGGGCGCACACCTACATTCAGCTTCCACAATAACCATGATAACGGTTTTACGAACTTTTACTAGTAAATGACCAGTTGCACGTATACTTTCAAATGACACATACCATGCGACGAATTACTAAAAGTAAAGAGACGATAAATGAAGCTTGGTTAAAATATTAACGCGTCTTATCATAATGCAGATTTCTTTGAAGATAACAAAATTGATATTTTTTTAAACAAATGGCCCAAGTAGAAGTTTGGCATAATGCAAATTAATTAATGATAAATAAATATTTATAACCTAATTTAAAAATTTTTTGAGGCATAAATATTTGTATTTTTGCTAGAAACGATTAATTTCACATTGCAGAACTATAGAAAACGGTTTTCAAGTTTTCAGATAAAGAATCATTTTTACACTAAATTTACTGACTTTAAATCTTCTTTTTCAATGCAATAGGCAACGACCGGTATATATCAGTATTTTATGGTATATTGATCGAGAAGAAATATTAATACGTTATACATTACGTCCCCTTCTCAAACGAAAGTCTTTTTATGATTCCCAAGTAATTATCAGATGGAATGAAACCAATTTTACACACCTTGAAAATGCATGAATATCGTAACATTTGGACAGTGTCGTAAATACATTCGAATTTTCTTGTCGACAGGTTAGGAGGAAAGGTGGGTCGATGTGGGTTATCCTGTTTTGACTTTGGGGATGGGAGGGGATTATCATGGTCTCTAAAACGCTAAAACCGGGCGGGGTCAGTGTGCTACTAAATACATTTAGGGCACGAGCTCAAAATTGCATAAAATGCATCATACTAGCCACAAATTATATAATTCAGTTACAATTTTCAGCTCGACCTTCTAGCCCGTAAGTTTAAATATCATATATATATATATATATAATATTATATATATATATATATATATATATATATATATATAAATATATATATACGATATATATTATATAACTGTGTGACGTAGTGCAGTGCGGATAAAACATTAATGTTGCACTGGTACCATTCATAGATGCGCTCCGCGACATAGGCTGATATGTCGTGATCGATGCCGTGCTCTCATTACATTTTTACAGAAAGGAGAACCGATAAATTCAGAGAAGGAAACATATACGGCATGTCCAATGAAATTTCGTGTCCCTTAAGCTCTAGCTATTCCCAAGAATCGAATTGGGATACCGTTGATTGTTTTAATGGGTGAGTAACGTCACGGCTCCAGTCGTAAGGCTCAATGTGGACGTCGTACCTAGCGATCCCGACTGACGATAAACCCAAAAGCTACATACACCGTCCTCAACGTAGGTTCAAGTAAATAAATGAATGCCGTATAATCTTGGTGAAAGCGGCATAAAAGGCACAAGCATCAAGTCATTTGACGAACAACGATAAATTTCATCATACAAAAAATTCCGTATATTCTCGAACGGAATCGAACCTGCAGTGTAAGGCTGAATCGAAGATATAAGCGGTCGAGCCAGAACTCTGTCGTGCAGCGATATGGAATCAGATGTATTATCGAAAGTTGACTCAGACAACAGAACAGAGTTTCCGTCTGGTAACAAAATTTGGATGCATCTACGGGGAGATATGTGTCACTGAAAACATGAAAGTCAGCAAGACGAAAACATTGACGACCGAGACCAGAAATGACAAATTGACACTGTGGAGACCAGTGACGGCTGCGTTGTGCCAACAAGTTATGCAGGCAAGTTAAGCATGGCCGACTTGTCTTGGCGTCGGGACACGTTCACGTAACCGAATCCGTATGTCTGTTCGGTAGAGATACCATTCGTTGAATCAAAATTTGAACTTGATCAGATTCATGAATGATAGTACCTGTAAATCATTTGCATATCTCCAGGATTACGGGCCGCTTTACTCAGTAAATGAGAGTAATCCGGGTAAATGAAATTCAAATGGCGACACAAATTATGCAACTTGGGACAAAAGTTTTGATCCTCCCACACCCCCAAAAAAAATGACAACACTGTTCATGTGATAAATATATAATCCAATGGAATTTCGCTTTGTTTGACGTCATCGTATACGAGTGTTAAAAAATTTAAAGATATAAAAGATATCTGGATGTTTGCATATTGAAAGAGTATCTTGTAAAGCCTTCCTATCATAATGAAAGTTGTCATTACTTTACCGAGCAAACTTGATTTGTTTGAAAGTTGGGGTTCAGAAAACTGAAATAATTCATTGATATAGCTGTTATTTATGAAAATGCTACTTTTTTGTTACTTTGTTCTGCAATATAAACCACAGTGTCTTGTATTCTCTGAACTTTTTCACTCACATTTTTCTCTGTAGAGGTCCATCATGATGGTGAAAGAGTTAACGGTATAGTTGCAATAACACAATACTTTCTAAATATGAATGCTATGGTGTCAAACTGAAGTTTTTGCATACGCACAAATGACGAAATCAGAATTTCATTTAGCAAAGCATGGGCTCATGAACACTTAATGTGATGGCCGGTATAATCTAATTACCCGATGAAGTTTTAGATTTACTGCAAGTCTCTTTGATGTAAGTTATTGATACTGCTTTATCTATAGCAAGCAGCAGTTCTAGAGATCCGCTTATGCACAGAAGTGTGAAATACATCAAGAGCTTATTCAAAATACTATATTTACACTTGAGCCTACTTCCCAAGGAGGGGAGCTTGCCACTTTTTGATGTCCGAAAAATAATAATCCTAGCCCCACAGCCCCCGGCCGAAGAAACTCTGTAGTCTGTTATTGGTCAATCACACTTGCCAACTAGCAAAGTCATCTCACGGGCATTTGCCAGTACGTACAGCAAAAAGAACAGATAAAGGAAGCATTGTTTAAGCTAGTTCTTATCAGTCCCTGACTGCAAAGTGATACGGTTGCATGAAGACATTAGTAATAGGATTCCCCATAGTCAATTATTATGTTTTATAAACGATTAAGCTGTGAGCACTTACTTACTACAGGTGCTACCGTTGTAGGTAGTGGGGCTTTCGATGCAGGTGATGACGTCACTTCTGATGGAAAATCAAAGTTACGCAGTAAGAATACTGTGCTGATACAAACATTACAGTATATATGCCAGAACTAAAGCGATAGCAGAATAAACTTAAAAAATGAGACGCTAACATGTACACAAATGTTGTGAGGAGTTAAGGTTGACCTAATAATATGCCACAGGGTTAGTTGTACAAATATTTAGAGAAAATTTACGAAATTCGTCGATCGGCAAACAAATGCAGCTTGAGGTAATTGATAACTTTAAGTTCAAAATGGAAAATCACTTTTTCCCCTTCAAGCGCCTTTAGCATACGTCTTGAAGTGAAAAATGTACTTGGTTCTGAAGATCTATATTCATCTAAAATATACTTATTTAAATCGGCAAAGAGAACAGGCGCCGATGAAGTCTTAATTGACAAGGAACCATTCAGTAACTCGCACTATATATAATGAAAATATCACTGTCATGAGAACTTGAGCGATTGAACGTGCATGACACCCGTAAGCGGTACCCTATACGTACAGGCATTGCAACTGACTCATACATACCGCATTTTTCATCCGGTTGTCCAATATCACACAATTCCCAACGAACAGAGGCATCTGTCGTGTAGCACCAAGCAGCAGACCAGCCGTCCGGGTTACGACAGTAGTTGTGTTCTCCAAGTCCTGCGTTTGGATAATTCTCTGGAGTCCTGCTGTGCGAATGCGGACTCTGTTCTGTCCATTCTGACATGTATTTCCATTTACAGTCATCGAAATAGTTCCCCGATAATCACTGCCGTCAGTTTCGTGATAACACTCACGCGGAGGTCCTTAGGGGATGACAATCGAAAAACTAAGAAGATGAAAACTTTTCTTTTCGCCAAGAGCTTCAAAATGAGCTCCACAAGTGGTAGGTCAGAAGAAAATTGATAAATTTGAAGGCCTGAATTTCTGTCCCCGAGGTGCGTTCTACCTTAAGCTCTACGCACAAATGACGAAATCAGAATTTCATTTAGCAAAGCATGGGCTCATGAACACTTAATGTGATGGCCGGTAATAATCTAATTACCCGATGAAGTTTTAGATTTACTGCAAGTCTCTTTGATGTAAGTTATTGATACTGCTTTATCTATAGCAAGCAGCAGTTCTAGAGATCCGCTTATGCACAGAAGTGTGAAATACATCAAGAGCTTATTCAAAATACTATATTTACACTTGAGCCTACTTCCCAAGGAGGGGAGCTTGCCACTTTTTGATGTCCGAAAAATAATAATCCTAGCCCCACAGCCCCCGGCCGAAGAAACTCTGTAGTCTGTTATTGGTCAATCACACTTGCCAACTAGCAAAGTCATCTCACGGGCATTTGCCAGTACGTACAGCAAAAGAACAGATAAAGGAAGCATTGTTTAAGCTAGTTCTTATCAGTCCCTGACTGCAAAGTGATACGGTTGCATGAAAGACATTAGTAATAGGATTCCCCATAGTCAATTATTATGTTTTATAAACGATTAAGCTGTGAGCACTTACTTACTACAGGTGCTACCGTTGTAGGTAGTGGGGCTTTCGATGCAGGTGATGACGTCACTTCTGATGGAAAATCAAAGTTACGCAGTAAGAATACTGTGCTGATACAAACATTACAGTATATATGCCAGAACTAAAGCGATAGCAGAATAAACTTAAAAAATGAGACGCTAACATGTACACAAATGTTGTGAGGAGTTAAGGTTGACCTAATAATATGCCACAGGGTTAGTTGTACAAATATTTAGAGAAAATTTACGAAATTCGTCGATCGGCAAACAAATGCAGCTTGAGGTAATTGATAACTTTAAGTTCAAAATGGAAAATCACTTTTTCCCCTTCAAGCACCTTTAGCATACGTCTTGAAGTGAAAAATGTACTTGGTTCTGAAGATATATATTCATCTAAAATATACTTATTTAAATCGGCAAAGAGAACAGGCGCCGATGAAGTCTTAATTGACAAGGAACCATTCAGTAACTCGCACTATATATAATGAAATATCACTGTCATGAGAACTTGAGCGATTGAACGTGCATGACACCCGTAAGCGGTACCCTTTACGTACAGGCATTGCAACTGACTCATACATACCGCATTTTTCATCCGGTTGTCCAATATCACACAATTCCCAACGAACAGAGGCATCTGTCGTGTAGCACCAAGCAGCAGACCAGCCGTCCGGGTTACGACAGTAGTTGTGTTCTCCAAGTCCTGCGTTTGGATAATTCTCTGGAGTCCTGCTGTGCGAATGCGGACTCTGTTCTGTCCATTCTTGACATGTATTTCCATTTACAGTCATCGAAATAGTTCCCCGATAATCACTGCCGTCAGTTTCGTGATAACACTCACGCGGAGGTCCTTAGGGGATGACAATCGAAAAACTAAGAAGATGAAAACTTTTCTTTCGCCAAGAGCTTCAAATGAGCTCCCACAAGTGGTAGGTCAGAAGAAAATTGATAAAATTTGAAGGCCTGAATTTCTGTCCCCGAGGTGCGTTCTACCTTAAGCTCTACGCACAAATGACGAAATCAGAATTTCATTTAGCAAAGCATGGGCTCATGAACACTTAATGTGATGGCCGGTAATAATCTAATTACCCGATGAAGTTTTAGATTTACTGCAAGTCTCTTTGATGTAAGTTATTGATACTGCTTTATCTATAGCAAGCAGCAGTTCTAGAGATCCGCTTATGCACAGAAGTGTGAAATACATCAAGAGCTTATTCAAAATACTATTTTTACACTTGAGCCTACTTCCCAAGGAGGGGAGCTTGCCACTTTTGATGTCCGAAAAATAATAATCCTAGCCCCACAGCCCCCGGCCGAAGAAACTCTGTAGTCTGTTATTGGTCAATCACACTTGCCAACTAGCAAAGTCATCTCACGGGCATTTGCCAGTACGTACAGCAAAAAGAACAGATAAAGGTAGCATTGTTTAAGCTAGTTCTTATCAGTCCCTGACTGCAAAGTGATACGGTTGCATGAAAGACATTAGTAATAGGATTCCCCATGGTCAATTATTATGTTTTATAAACGTTTAAGCTGTGAGCACTTACTTACTACAGGTGCTACCGTTGTAGGTAGTGGGGCTTTCGATGCAGGTGATGACGTCACTTCTGATGGAAAATCAAAGTTACGCAGTAAGAATACTGTGCTGATACAAACATTACAGTATATATGCCACAACTAAAGCGATAGCAGAATAAACTTAAAAAATGAGACGCTAACATGTACACAAATGTTGTGAGGAGTTAAGGTTGACCTAATAATATGCCACAGCGTTAGTTGTACAAATATTTAGAGAAAATTTACGAAATTCGTCGATCGGCAAACAAATGCAGCTTGAGGTAATTGATAACTTTAAGTTCAAAATGGAAAATCACTTTTTCCCCTTCAAGCACCTTTAGCATACGTCTTGAAGTGAAAAATGTACTTGGTTCTGAAGATATATATTCATCTAAAATATACTTATTTAAATCGGCAAAGAGAACAGGCGCCGATGAAGTCTTAATTGACAAGGAACCATTCAGTAACTCGCACTATATATAATGAAAATATCACTGTCATGAGAACTTGAGCGATTGAACGTGCATGACACCCGTAAGCGGTACCCTTTACGTACAGGCATTGCAACTGACTCATACATACCGCATTTTTCATCCGGTTGTCCAATATCACACAATTCCCAACGAACAGAGGCATCTGTCGTGTAGCACCAAGCAGCAGACCAGCCGTCCGGGTTACGACAGTAGTTGTGTTCTCCAAGTCCTGCGTTTGGATAATTCTCTGGAGTCCTGCTGTGCGAATGCGGACTCTGTTCTGTCCATTCTTGACATGTATTTCCATTTACAGTCATCGAAATAGTTCCCCGATAATCACTGCCGTCAGTTTCGTGATAACACTCACGCGGAGGTCCTTAGGGGATGACAATCGAAAAACTAAGAAGATGAAAACTTTTCTTTCGCCAAGAGCTTCAAAATGAGCTCCCACAAGTGGTAGGTCAGAAGAAAATTGATAAAATTTGAAGGCCTGAATTTCTGTCCCCGAGGTGCGTTCTACCTTAAGCTCTACGCACAAATGACGAAATCAGAATTTCATTTAGCAAAGCATGGGCTCATGAACACTTAATGTGATGGCCGGTAATAATCTAATTACCCGATGAAGTTTTAGATTTACTGCAAGTCTCTTTGATGTAAGTTATTGATACTGCTTTATCTATAGCAAGCAGCAGTTCTAGAGATCCGCTTATGCACAGAAGTGTGAAATACATCAAGAGCTTATTCAAAATACTATATTTACACTTGAGCCTACTTCCCAAGGAGGGGAGCTTGCCACTTTTTGATGTCCGAAAATAATAATCCTAGCCCCACAGCCCCCGGCCGAAGAAACTCTGTAGTCTGTTATTGGTCAATCACACTTGCCAACTAGCAAAGTCATCTCACGGGCATTTGCCAGTACGTACAGCAAAAAGAACAGATAAAGGAAGCATTGTTTAAGCTAGTTCTTATCAGTCCCTGACTGCAAAGTGATACGGTTGCATGAAAGACATTAGTAATAGGATTCCCCATAGTCAATTATTATGTTTTATAAACGATTAAGCTGTGAGCACTTACTTACTACAGGTGCTACCGTTGTAGGTAGTGGGGCTTTCGATGCAGGTGATGACGTCACTTCTGATGGAAAATCAAAGTTACGCAGTAAGAATACTGTGCTGATACAAACATTACAGTATATATGCCAGAACTAAAGCGATAGCAGAATAACTTAAAAAATGAGACGCTAACATGTACACAAATGTTGTGAGGAGTTAAGGTTGACCTAATAATATGCCACAGGGTTAGTTGTACAAATATTTAGAGAAAATTTACGAAATTCGTCGATCGGCAAACAAATGCAGCTTGAGGTAATTGATAACTTTAAGTTCAAAATGGAAAATCACTTTTTCCCCTTCAAGCACCTTTAGCATACGTCTTGAAGTGAAAAATGTACTTGGTTCTGAAGATATATATTCATCTAAAATATACTTATTTAATCGGCAAAGAGAACAGGCGCCGATGAAGTCTTAATTGACAAGGAACCATTCAGTAACTCGCACTATATATAATGAAAATATCACTGTCATGAGAACTTGAGCGATTGAACGTGCATGACACCCGTAAGCGGTACCCTTTACGTACAGGCATTGCAACTGACTCATACATACCGCATTTTTCATCCGGTTGTCCAATATCACACAATTCCCAACGAACAGAGGCATCTGTCGTGTAGCACCAAGCAGCAGACCAGCCGTCCGGGTTACGACAGTAGTTGTGTTCTCCAAGTCCTGCGTTTGGATAATTCTCTGGAGTCCTGCTGTGCGAATGCGGACTCTGTTCTGTCCATTCTTGACATGTATTTCCATTTACAGTCATCGAAATAGTTCCCCGATAATCACTGCCGTCAGTTTCGTGATAACACTCACGCGGAGGTCCTTAGGGGATGACAATCGAAAAACTAAGAAGATGAAAACTTTTCTTTCGCCAAGAGCTTCAAAATGAGCTCCCACAAGTGGTAGGTCAGAAGAAAATTGATAAAATTTGAAGGCCTGAATTTCTGTCCCCGAGGTGCGTTCTACCTTAAGCTCTACGCACAAATGACGAAATCAGAATTTCATTTAGCAAAGCATGGGCTCATGAACACTTAATGTGATGGCCGGTAATAATCTAATTACCCGATGAAGTTTTAGATTTACTGCAAGTCTCTTTGATGTAAGTTATTGATACTGCTTTATCTATAGCAAGCAGCAGTTCTAGAGATCCGCTTATGCACAGAAGTGTGAAATACATCAAGAGCTTATTCAAAATACTATTTTTACACTTGAGCCTACTTCCCAAGGAGGGGAGCTTGCCACTTTTTGATGTCCGAAAAATAATAATCCTAGCCCCACAGCCCCCGGCCGAAGAAACTCTGTAGTCTGTTATTGGTCAATCACACTTGCCAACTAGCAAAGTCATCTCACGGGCATTTGCCAGTACGTACAGCAAAAAGAACAGATAAAGGAAGCATTGTTTAAGCTAGTTCTTATCAGTCCCTGACTGCAAAGTGATACGGTTGCATGAAAGACATTAGTAATAGGATTCCCCATAGTCAATTATTATGTTTTATAAACGATTAAGCTGTGAGCACTTACTTACTACAGGTGCTACCGTTGTAGGTAGTGGGGCTTTCGATGCAGGTGATGACGTCACTTCTGATGGAAAATCAAAGTTACGCAGTAAGAATACTGTGCTGATACAAACATTACAGTATATATGCCAGAACTAAAGCGATAGCAGAATAAACTTAAAAAATGAGACGCTAACATGTACACAAATGTTGTGAGGAGTTAAGGTTGACCTAATAATATGCCACAGGGTTAGTTGTACAAATATTTAGAGAAAATTTACGAAATTCGTCGATCGGCAAACAAATGCAGCTTGAGGTAATTGATAACTTTAAGTTCAAAATGGAAAATCACTTTTTCCCCTTCAAGCACCTTTAGCATACGTCTTGAAGTGAAAAATGTACTTGGTTCTGAAGATATATATTCATCTAAAATATACTTATTTAAATCGGCAAAGAGAACAGGCGCCGATGAAGTCTTAATTGACAAGGAACCATTCAGTAACTCGCACTATATATAATGAAAATATCACTGTCATGAGAACTTGAGCGATTGAACGTGCATGACACCCGTAAGCGGTACCCTTTACGTACAGGCATTGCAACTGACTCATACATACCGCATTTTTCATCCGGTGTCCAATATCACACAATTCCCAACGAACAGAGGCATCTGTCGTGTAGCACCAAGCAGCAGACCAGCCGTCCGGGTTACGACAGTAGTTGTGTTCTCCAAGTCCTGCGTTTGGATAATTCTCTGGAGTCCTGCTGTGCGAATGCGGACTCTGTTCTGTCCATTCTTGACATGTATTTCCATTTACAGTCATCGAAATAGTTCCCCGATAATCACTGCCGTCAGTTTCGTGATAACACTCACGCGGAGGTCCTTAGGGATGACAATCGAAAAACTAAGAAGATGAAAACTTTTCTTTCGCCAAGAGCTTCAAAATGAGCTCCCACAAGTGGTAGGTCAGAAGAAAATTGATAAAATTTGAAGGCCTGAATTTCTGTCCCGAGGTGCGTTCTACCTTAAGCTCTACGCACAAATGACGAAATCAGAATTTCATTTAGCAAAGCATGGGCTCATGAACACTTAATGTGATGGCCGGTAATAATCTAATTACCCGATGAAGTTTTAGATTTACTGCAAGTCTCTTTGATGTAAGTTATTGATACTGCTTTATCTATAGCAAGCAGCAGTTCTAGAGATCCGCTTATGCACAGAAGTGTGAAATACATCAAGAGCTTATTCAAAATACTATTTTACACTTGAGCCTACTTCCCAAGGAGGGGAGCTTGCCACTTTTTGATGTCCGAAAAATAATAATCCTAGCCCCACAGCCCCCGGCCGAAGAAACTCTGTAGTCTGTTATTGGTCAATCACACTTGCCAACTAGCAAAGTCATCTCACGGGCATTTGCCAGTACGTACAGCAAAAAGAACAGATAAAGGTAGCATTGTTTAAGCTAGTTCTTATCAGTCCCTGACTGCAAAGTGATACGGTTGCATGAAAGACATTAGTAATAGGATTCCCCATAGTCAATTATTATGTTTTATAAACGATTAAGCTGTGAGCACTTACTTACTACAGGTGCTACGTTGTAGGTAGTGGGGCTTTCGATGCAGGTGATGACGTCACTTCTGATGGAAAATCAAAGTTACGCAGTAAGAATACTGTGCTGATACAAACATTACAGTATATATGCCAGAACTAAAGCGATAGCAGAATAAACTTAAAAAATGAGACGCTAACATGTACACAAATGTTGTGAGGAGTTAAGGTTGACCTAATAATATGCCACAGGGTTAGTTGTACAAATATTAGAGAAAATTTACGAAATTCGTCGATCGGCAAACAAATGCAGCTTGAGGTAATTGATAACTTTAAGTTCAAAATGGAAAATCACTTTTTCCCCTTCAAGCACCTTTAGCATACGTCTTGAAGTGAAAAATGTACTTGGTTCTGAAGATATATATTCATCTAAAATATACTTATTTAAATCGGCAAAGAGACAGGCGCCGATGAAGTCTTAATTGACAAGGAACCATTCAGTAACTCGCACTATATATAATGAAAATATCACTGTCATGAGAACTTGAGCGATTGAACGTGCATGACACCCGTAAGCGGTACCCTTTACGTACAGGCATTGCAACTGACTCATACATACCGCATTTTTCATCCGGTTGTCCAATATCACACAATTCCCAACGAACAGAGGCATCTGTCGTGTAGCACCAAGCAGCAGACCAGCCGTCCGGGTTACGACAGTAGTTGTGTTCTCCAAGTCCTGCGTTTGGATAATTCTCTGGAGTCCTGCTGTGCGAATGCGGACTCTGTTCTGTCCATTCTTGACATGTATTTCCATTTACAGTCATCGAAATAGTTCCCCGATAATCACTGCCGTCAGTTTCGTGATAACACTCACGCGGAGGTCCTTAGGGGATGACAATCGAAAAACTAAGAAGATGAAAACTTTTCTTTCGCCAAGAGCTTCAAAATGAGCTCCCACAAGTGGTAGGTCAGAAGAAAATTGATAAAATTTGAAGGCCTGAATTTCTGTCCCCGAGGTGCGTTCTACCTTAAGCTCTACGCACAAATGACGAAATCAGAATTTCATTTAGCAAAGCATGGGCTCATGAACACTTAATGTGATGGCCGGTAATAATCTAATTACCCGATGAAGTTTTAGATTTACTGCAAGTCTCTTTGATGTAAGTTATTGATACTGCTTTATCTATAGCAAGCAGCAGTTCTAGAGATCCGCTTATGCACAGAAGTGTGAAATACATCAAGAGCTTATTCAAAATACTATATTTACACTTGAGCCTACTTCCCAAGGAGGGGAGCTTGCCACTTTTTGATGTCCGAAAAATAATAATCCTAGCCCCACAGCCCCCGGCCGAAGAAACTCTGTAGTCTGTTATTGGTCAATCACACTTGCCAACTAGCAAAGTCATCTCACGGGCATTTGCCAGTACGTACAGCAAAAAGAACAGATAAAGGAAGCATTGTTTAAGCTAGTTCTTATCAGTCCCTGACTGCAAAGTGATACGGTTGCATGAAAGACATTAGTAATAGGATTCCCCATAGTCAATTATTATGTTTTATAAACGATTAAGCTGTGAGCACTTACTTACTACAGGTGCTACCGTTGTAGGTAGTGGGGCTTTCGATGCAGGTGATGACGTCACTTCTGATGGAAAATCAAAGTTACGCAGTAAGAATACTGTGCTGATACAAACATTACAGTATATATGCCAGAACTAAAGCGATAGCAGAATAAACTTAAAAAATGAGACGCTAACATGTACACAAATGTTGTGAGGAGTTAAGGTTGACCTAATAATATGCCACAGGGTTAGTTGTACAAATATTTAGAGAAAATTTACGAAATTCGTCGATCGGCAAACAAATGCAGCTTGAGGTAATTGATAACTTTAAGTTCAAAATGGAAAATCACTTTTTCCCCTTCAAGCACCTTTAGCATACGTCTTGAAGTGAAAAATGTACTTGGTTCTGAAGATATATATTCATCTAAAATATACTTATTTAAATCGGCAAAGAGAACAGGCGCCGATGAAGTCTTAATTGACAAGGAACCATTCAGTAACTCGCACTATATATAATGAAAATATCACTGTCATGAGAACTTGAGCGATTGAACGTGCATGACACCCGTAAGCGGTACCCTTTACGTACAGGCATTGCAACTGACTCATACATACCGCATTTTTCATCCGGTTGTCCAATATCACACAATTCCCAACGAACAGAGGCATCTGTCGTGTAGCACCAAGCAGCAGACCAGCCGTCCGGGTTACGACAGTAGTTGTGTTCTCCAAGTCCTGCGTTTGGATAATTCTCTGGAGTCCTGCTGTGCGAATGCGGACTCTGTTCTGTCCATTCTTGACATGTATTTCCATTTACAGTCATCGAAATAGTTCCCCGATAATCACTGCCGTCAGTTTCGTGATAACACTCACGCGGAGGTCCTTAGGGGATGACAATCGAAAAACTAAGAAGATGAAAACTTTTCTTTCGCCAAGAGCTTCAAAATGAGCTCCCACAAGTGGTAGGTCAGAAGAAAATTGATAAAATTTGAAGGCCTGAATTTCTGTCCCCGAGGTGCGTTCTACCTTAAGCTCTACGCACAAATGACGAAATCAGAATTTCATTTAGCAAAGCATGGGCTCATGAACACTTAATGTGATGGCCGGTAATAATCTAATTACCCGATGAAGTTTTAGATTTACTGCAAGTCTCTTTGATGTAAGTTATTGATACTGCTTTATCTATAGCAAGCAGCAGTTCTAGAGATCCGCTTATGCACAGAAGTGTGAAATACATCAAGAGCTTATTCAAAATACTATTTTTACACTTGAGCCTACTCCCAAGGAGGGGAGCTTGCCACTTTTTGATGTCCGAAAAATAATAATCCTAGCCCCACAGCCCCCGGCCGAAGAAACTCTGTAGTCTGTTATTGGTCAATCACACTTGCCAACTAGCAAAGTCATCTCACGGCATTTGCCAGTACGTACAGCAAAAAGAACAGATAAAGGTAGCATTGTTTAAGCTAGTTCTTATCAGTCCCTGACTGCAAAGTGATACGGTTGCATGAAAGACATTAGTAATAGGATTCCCCATAGTCAATTATTATGTTTTATAAACGATTAAGCTGTGAGCACTTACTTACTACAGGTGCTACCGTTGTAGGTAGTGGGGCTTTCGATGCAGGTGATGACGTCACTTCTGATGGAAAATCAAAGTTACGCAGTAAGAATACTGTGCTGATACAAACATTACAGTATATATGCCAGAACTAAAGCGATAGCAGAATAAACTTAAAAAATGAGACGCTAACATGTACACAAATGTTGTGAGGAGTTAAGGTTGACCTAATAATATGCCACAGGGTTAGTTGTACAAATATTTAGAGAAAATTTACGAAATTCGTCGATCGGCAAACAAATGCAGCTTGAGGTAATTGATAACTTTAAGTTCAAAATGGAAAATCACTTTTTCCCCTTCAAGCACCTTTAGCATACGTCTTGAAGTGAAAAATGTACTTGGTTCTGAAGATATATATTCATCTAAAATATACTTATTTAAATCGGCAAAGAGAACAGGCGCCGATGAAGTCTTAATTGACAAGGAACCATTCAGTAACTCGCACTATATATAATGAAAATATCACTGTCATGAGAACTTGAGCGATTGAACGTGCATGACACCCGTAAGCGGTACCCTTACGTACAGGCATTGCAACTGACTCATACATACCGCATTTTTCATCCGGTTGTCCAATATCACACAATTCCCAACGAACAGAGGCATCTGTCGTGTAGCACCAAGCAGCAGACCAGCCGTCCGGGTTACGACAGTAGTTGTGTTCTCCAAGTCCTGCGTTTGGATAATTCTCTGGAGTCCTGCTGTGCGAATGCGGACTCTGTTCTGTCCATTCTTGACATGTATTTCCATTTACAGTCATCGAAATAGTTCCCCGATAATCACTGCCGTCAGTTTCGTGATAACACTCACGCGGAGGTCCTTAGGGATGACAATCGAAAAACTAAGAAGATGAAAACTTTTCTTTCGCCAAGAGCTTCAAAATGAGCTCCCACAAGTGGTAGGTCAGAAGAAAATTGATAAAATTTGAAGGCCTGAATTTCTGTCCCCGAGGTGCGTTCTACCTTAAGCTCTACGCACAAATGACGAAATCAGAATTTCATTTAGCAAAGCATGGGCTCATGAACACTTAATGTGATGGCCGGTAATAATCTAATTACCCGATGAAGTTTTAGATTTACTGCAAGTCTCTTTGATGTAAGTTATTGATACTGCTTTATCTATAGCAAGCAGCAGTTCTAGAGATCCGCTTATGCACAGAAGTGTGAAATACATCAAGAGCTTATTCAAAATACTATTTTTACACATTGAGCCTACTTCCCAAGGAGGGGAGCTTGCCACTTTTTGATGTCCGAAAAATAATAATCCTAGCCCCACAGCCCCCGGCCGAAGAAACTCTGTAGTCTGTTATTGGTCAATCACACTTGCCAACTAGCAAAGTCATCTCACGGGCATTTGCCAGTACGTACAGCAAAAAGAACAGATAAAGGTAGCATTGTTTAAGCTAGTTCTTATCAGTCCCTGACTGCAAAGTGATACGGTTGCATGAAGACATTAGTAATAGGATTCCCCATAGTCAATTATTATGTTTTATAAACGATTAAGCTGTGAGCACTTACTTACTACAGGTGCTACCGTTGTAGGTAGTGGGGCTTTCGATGCAGGTGATGACGTCACTTCTGATGGAAAATCAAAGTTACGCAGTAAGAATACTGTGCTGATACAAACATTACAGTATATATGCCACAACTAAAGCGATAGCAGAATAAACTTAATAATGAGACGCTAACATGTACACAAATGTTGTGAGGAGTTAAGGTTGACCTAATAATATGCCACAGCGTTAGTTGTACAAATATTTAGAGATAATGTACGAAATTCGTCGATCGGTAAACAACTGCGGCTTGAGGTAATTGATAACTTTAAGTTCAAAATGGAAAATCACTTTTTCCCCTTCAAGCGCCTTTAGCATACGTCTTGAAGTGAAAAATGTACTTGGTTCTGAAGATCTATATTCATCTAAAATATACTTATTTAAATCGGCAAAGAGAACAGGCGCCGATGAAGTCTTAATTGACAAGGAACCATTCAGTAACTCGCACTATATATAATGAAAATATCACTGTCATGAGAACTTGAGCGATTGAACGTGCATGACACCCGTAAGCGGTACCCTATACGTACAGGCATTGCAACTGACTCATACATACCGCATTTTTCATCCGGTTGTCCAATATCACACAATTCCCAACGAACAGAAGCATCTGTCGTGTAGCACCAAGCAGCAGACCAGCCGTCCGGGTTACGACAGTAGTTGTGTTCTCCAAGTCCTGCGTTTGGATAATTCTCTGGAGTCCTGCTGTGCGAATGCGGACTCTGTTCTGTCCATTCTTGACATGTATTTCCATTTACAGTCATCGAAACAGTTCCCCGATAATCGCTGCCGTCAGTTTCGTGATAACACTCACGCGGAGGTCCTTAGGGGATGAAATCGACACTATCATTTAGAGTGTGTACATGTTTGAAATGCAGTACCATTATCTATCTAAGTAACTTTTTCTACAACATGATTGCAACTAAATCGGGATAATTGCATTGGCAAAATTTCTCCAGAATTTTAGAAATTTGTCTAATATTACACCATATTGCTTACCATCTTTAAAATTTTATTCAAAATTACGAAGTTGTTGAAATGTTTTGAGTAAGAATCAGTGCATGATATTATCTGATGCAATATTGTTCAAAATATATGAACAATATTCATATTTGAATGAAAATATGTGAGTTTGTCTGTAGTTTCTTCATTACTGAAACACAAGCAATAATCTCAGTTTGTCACTTTTCCTCGACGAAAATGACGCTTTTTGATTGATTTACAGTTAAGTCAGTCAGTGTCATTAAAAATGTGCCCTGACTCAATTTAATGTTTATGAAGCCTTAAATTCACGACAAAGTCAGGGGCATTATATTTCAAAAGTGCCCTGACTCAAAAGTCATCAATTAGAGAAATTTTAAGCATTTTGTCTCATTTCTTTAGTAAAAATACACAAAAATGGACTTTTTTCATGAAAATGAATCTGATGAAAGAGATATGAAATAATCGTTGTGTTTTTCTTCAAATTGTACACTATTCTATCATTTAGTAAAATTTCGGCTGTAAAAATTTCGATTTCGTTACATTTTCTTAATAATTACTCTCATCCAATTTTCCCAAATCAGTTCCAATCGTGTTTCTGATCTAGCACTTGGAGGGTCTCTTTTTAAAGCTGTCTGAAAAAAAATTCACCGGCTTAGTTTTTCGAAAATCAAAAATTCATTTTCTCCAGGGAGTTAACACGAGAATAGCGGCCATTTTGAATTTGAAATAACGCAAAATGTTCGATGATTTGTTTTGCTAGTTCAAAAGTTTGCACGCTGACCCACGATTTTTATTGTTGATCGGGTAAGAGAATGGTTGAAAGTTCTGTTCAGTAGATTTGAGCAAAAGTTTAATTTTCGAAGCCGCATACTACCTTAAGAAACTAATATTAATGCTTGAGCCTTGTCTTGTGTTTGCTACAGAAATCACGAAAGGGACTTTTTTCGCTAGCATACAATTAACACATATAGCCTAGTCACTTAAGAAGTAATTTCGAATTCTACGTATTTTGATACTTTCTGTGATTTCTCCGCTAGGTGGCTGGGTACCGTATGTTATGAATTCGAACCCGATTGAAACCACCATATTGTTCTACTTTGGGTTGATAGCTCTGCTGGTTGACAGAATTGTCCCGAAGGCCGTCTTTCGCCCAGTTTAAGCGATGCATTCATTGCTTCCCTTCGATAAAGTTTGAGTGCGTTGTGTGACAGTGAGCGTACTAGCGTGAGTGCTTCACTAACACTGCAGCGTGTGGAGGGGTCGCAGTCAGAAAAATTGTAACAACCTAGGTCGGTTATTGAACCAATCTTTTTGAAATTGGGGATTTGGCCGAGTGGTTTTGTCTATGGCTTCTCCGCTAGGTGACTGGGTACCGTACGTTGTGAGTTCGAACCCGATTGAAACCACCGCATTTTGATATATCCCTTGTATTTATTTCCACGGTCAATTAAGGAAGATTAACTCTATACTTTGATGTTTAACATTTCTCTTTCTGAAATTTCAGATACTTTGGTTGAATGATATATGCATGAGAATCAAGGGCGTAAAATTCATTATGGAAGGGATACTCAAAATCGCAACTTAATTGTTGACCATAGGAAATGACGAACAAGATATTTTATGTTATATTCGCCAAAACAGATTGCTACAAACGAATGACGGTAGACTTGCTAACCACAATTTTCATCCGGTTGTCCAACATCACACAATTCCCAGCGATTATATGGATCTGTCGTATAACACCAAGCACCAGACCAGTCGTCAGGGTTACGGCAGTAGTTGTGTTCCCCGAGGCCTCCGTTCGGATAATTCTCTGGAGTTCTGCTGTGCGAATGCGGACTCTGTTGTGTCCAGTCTTGACATGTCCTACCGTTTTCAGTTCTCGAAACAGTTCCACGGTAATCGTGCGCATCGACTGCATGATAACATTCATTGGCTGTTTTAAAAGACACAAAATGCAAGTAAGCAATGTCGATTGTAGAATTAAAAATGGCAAGTATTCCAATTGATTTTGTGATGGCATATGACCTGAAGTTGATTTACATACTCTAAATTTGTACTTTACAGGGACGGGCAATGTTTTAAAACTGAGTTCTCGTTCACGCAGTCCTGAAGTTGATTTACATACTCTAAATCATTACTTTACAGTGGAAGTGACGGTTAACTCACACCTTTTCCAACCTACCAAGAACCAACTCGTCTGATTCAAACTTATCCTATACCAACTCGCCCAATACTAACTCGCCCAATACCAACTTGCCCGTTGTTTGATATATACATGTAGTAATAATATATCTGTGTAACATATTCCACTTACTTTGAGTCGTAAATTTTTACGGGCTGCCTAATGACAGGCGCCTGTCAATATAGACAGAATCCAACCATTGACAGGCGCCTGTCAACAGACAAAAATCGGCTATTGACACGGGAGGTTTTTTTGCCGAAATTCATCACATTTTAGCGAAATAAACTGTCCTTCTTCCATTTCAATGAAGAACAAATTGTTTTGCCATGTTAAAATTGCAGAATAACTTCCAATACGTAACAAATTCAATATTTTGTTTGCAGTAGTGAAAGCCGTCATACGTAGTACCGTGACACGCAAGCAATAGCATTAGCCACGGTCCCCTACATGTTCTGCAAGTGTATTGTCATTGTCGATTTCAAGTATCTTGCATCGTGAATATAGCGTCTGACAGACTACATGGAGACTTTGGTCGGACGTTATTTTTGAGTCGATGATTTGTCAGGACGAGGTACTCATATGAAATACAAATTGGTTTCGGGCAAATTTGTATCAGGCGACTTGGTAAAGTGCGTGTTAACTCAGTCTGATACCCTTTGGAGAAAGATTACAGAAAGTAACAATATTAATATTTCTCGAATATAACGCAAACATGGTCATGGGATAATTCTCAAAGTAACTGTTTTCGAAAGGCATGCAATTTATGCTTTCAATTGCTGTCTAAAATATTTCTTATAAGGACAAATACGAAGAGTGGGCTTCATTCTGGTTTCTTCCTTCTATGTATTAAAGTGGCACTCCCACTTGGTAACATTTTTAAAACACACTTTTTAAAGCCAACGGTCGATATTTGACGTCACGACTATGCGCGGATCACGAGATATCGATAAAAACATGTCCTCAAAAAAGTAAAAATTTGAATTCCGGTGGCCCACCGAAATTCAGCTTCCGAACATCGAACGTTCGGCACTGGGGCCATTGTCAAGTAAGCTAGGGAGTACGAGTGTACGCTGACGCTGCTGTACCCCATAGTTCCACTCGTGTCGTTGATCGGTCATGCCCCGTGGGAGAAAGCTGAGTCTTACTGACTCGGCAAAAAATGCAAAAGAAAGTTTGCTGATTCTACCAGTATTTGCATAGGTGAGCAGTATAGCCGCTGGGAAAACTATCGGGAGCACCTCAGCATTCTTACCCGACTGAATTCTGGTCGCACATACATTAACCCTTTCCACAGGAAAACTGTCTAAAAATTTAGAGTACATTTTATTTGAAGAAAAACAACATTTCATCACAGAAACACCCTAGATTATCGCGGTCGGCACACCTAAGTTTAACACATCTTCGCCTTGCTAACAGCACACTGCACGGATAGCTGACTCGAGTCGCCAAGCAATACAATTGAAATTGACAAGATTTCATCATTTTGAAACTGAATATGGCAAAAACTACGTTGACGCGGTAGGAGATGCTATCAGTGATATAAATTTCAACTGTACATTTTCTTGCATATTCAAATAGGAAACATTTTTTACGAAACAGAACTTAGTTTCGGCCAACAGGCTGTCTCAGCACTGGCAGACGACAAAATGTAGTCATCAGAGACGGCTAATATTTTACACATAAAACTTATATCTATGTGGTATTGGTAAAAAAATATTATACAACTGATTGAGAATAATAAAATCGACAAAAACTAAGGAGAAGTTTAAAAAAAAACTTACCTGAGGTAAAGGCATAATGCTGTATATATAAAGTCGTCGCAGTGGGAGGTAAATTTATTGTGATGTTCAAACTTATAATGGACTCCCTAGAATATTGTCAATCTGCACAACAACAAACCTTCGGGGGGATGTCGGGTCATAAACAAAAACTATCGTAAAACTTCGGGATGTGAAAAATACGCTCAGGAAATGACACGTTTTTATCGATATCTCGCGATCCGCGCGCAGTCGCTACGTCAAATATCGACCGTTGGTATTAAAAATCCTTTTAAAATTATAACAAGTGACAGTGCCACTTTAAATGTTAACATAAATTTCCAACTACTGCAAATGACGTTGTCAATGGAAATCAGTGCATTTGAAATAATGGAACGATTTTTATTTAGAACAATTTTGAATGTTGACATTTTCCCATTTGTAATCATATAAAATAAACTTTGCTTTTATGCGAGAGTATTCTGCAGGTACTAACAGCAATTTTCTTCTGGTTGTCCAATATCACACAGTTCCCAACGAACAGAAGCATCTGTCGTGTAGCACCAAGCAGCAGACCAGCTATCTGGGTTACGACAGTAGTTATGTTCCCCAAGTCCTGCGTTTGGATAATTCTCTGGAGTTCTGGTATGGGAATGCGGACTCTGCTCTGTCCATTCTTGACATGTTCTACCATTTTCAGTTCTCGAAACAGTCTCGAAACAGTTCCACGATAATCGTTGCCGTCAGTTTCATGATAGCATTCACTATTTGAATCTTTAGAAAATAAACACATTAGTTATTGGCATTGACGCCGAACCCGTGATATGTTGGAAAAGTTCAAATTTATTCCGTTACTAAAAGATAACAATGACTATTTACTCTTGTACCCCAGTGTGTTTGTGACAGACGATAAGGAATATTAAGTTTGTAGTCAGCACTCACACAATTCCATTACGTCATTTCACTTAAGGAATTACATAAAATAACACTGGGTAAGTTTAGCTTCCTCATGCAGGGAACTTCTGCTGATTTTTCGCTACAGTGGTTTTCTATTTTGTCATATGCCCATGCCCAAATCGCTCGACCCTTGCGACGTTTACCATAATATATCAGCCAGGATATGTTACTGTAAACGTCGATATATGCACGATAAACGTGACCAGTTTATGTGTTCCCGAACTACATTTGCACTTTGATAGTAAACAAAATAAATTAACGAAATGACTGTCGCTCTCCGCTTAAGATGCGATTTTGCCGACGGACTTTGATGATCTCGGATACTTCGGATAGCTAAATAGGGGAATAACATTTTTAATCTTGTAAATGTTTTCCCATAGATATTCCTTTAAAGCTCTTGTTATGTTTTAGACAATCTGTAGCAAACATTCTGCCCTTCAAACGCCACGGTTCACTATGCATTTGCCTGTATAACAGTATGAGTGCTTTGCGTTCTCATGACAGTAATAATTCCTCAAGTTCCATATCGCTGTGGTGTAAAGAAGGGAACGTTTTGCCAATTTGCTTTGGTCATCAAACATAGACGTAGATTTCGAGCCGAGGCATTTTGATGAGCAAACAGAGTTGATTCCAAATATCAGACCATAATGCCTTTACGCGTATTTTAAAGTATTGATAATTTGCTTCTAGACGAAATTGTCAAATTTCTACTTCTGTCACGCGGAGATCTGACCCTGATTCTTTTCACATTGACTCATTTCCCATGAACTTGCATTCTAATCATGAGTGTGTTTCCCCTGCTTTTTGTCTGTTTGGACGATGTTCACAGAAAATTACGCTGGATAAGGCAACTGGAGTTATGGTTGCACTAGTTAAGCCTGCACAACCATGGCTCACGTTACTATTGCAAACGTTGGATACATGTAATTCATGCTTTGACTAGATCGGGCAACTTCGAATGATGGACAGTTTGCAAGAATATGCTAAGCCACATAACGTCAATGTCAAAAAACCCAAATTGCGACTTCATTGTAGAGAATAGAGACTGAGAGACTGACGAAGAAGACATTTCATTTAATGTAATAAATTCGTTTCTAGAAACAAATGACGTTTCGAAGTGCTCACCACAATTTTCTTCCGGTTGTCCAATATCACACAGTTCCCAACGAACAGAAGCATCTGTCGTGTAGCACCAAGCAGCAGACCAGCCGTCTGGGTTACGACAGTAGTTGTGTTCTCCAAGGTCGGCGTTTGGATACTTCTCTGGGGTCCTTGAATGCGAATGCGGACTCTGTTCTGTCCATTGTTGACATGTATTCCCATTAACAGTCATCGAAACAGTGCCACGATAATCGTACCCGTCGACAGCATGATAGCATTCACTGGCTGGTAAAAACACAAACATTAACAGTATTTATTTATAAATGAAAATTTAAAGTAATGAAGGTGAAGTACGAAAAAAGCATGCTAAAATTAAAAGTAATGTCATTTTCCTGAAATTTAGCAAGTACATTTTTAACATATCATGTTAAAAATGAAATAAAATTGGGTGTCATCATATCCGTTTCCATGGAAATTGGATCTAAGTAGGGCTCCCTAAGATATGAAAAAATGTCAATTTCAAAATACAGTTGATTTTAACATTTTAAGCATGGGAAATCTTTTGTGACTAATGGCTATTTCGATCAATTCCATTTCATGTTTTAAATAATGCATTTTTTGATATATCACAGCCATCAACATTGAAAAAATGATATAATAACTGGATGTCAATATGATCGGGAAGTAAAGGATTCTTACCACCCTATAAATTCTACTCATGTCAAGTTCGTAAAAAACTCGTAAATTTAACATAACTATGCGCTTATTATTTAGCAAAATTAAAATAAGGTGTCAGTAGGTTAACTTTCAAAATATATCTCGATTAATTATTTGCCGTAACTGCCCGTATTAATAAAATGAATAACCTTGGGGGTCATGTCAGTGACTGGACGCCTTCAAACAGACACCGAATTGAAGTGTCCACATAAAGCTTTAATCATGTCAATTGACGCTGGATACCACCAGATGAGACCCTCCCCTCAATTCCATCACTGTTACTTGCACGTGCGCGTTTGAATTCGGCACACTTAAAATTAATCTGATGACTGCTAATAGTATAGTTCAGGAATATAACTGGAAAGAAGTTCTGTGGGGTTATAAAGATTAGGCGTCATGAAGATGCCATATCTTCTTGATACCCCTCCGACTCGGAGAGAAAACGTAATGGAAAATTTATATTTTGGGATGTTTTTAATGGGAAAGCTTGGCACATCAAAATCGTCGTGTGTGGAAATATATCGATGATCGATGAGAACCCTTAGTTTTGAAATCAGACACACTTTGGGGTAGTTTTAATACGATTATGTTGGGAAAGATGATCGAGAATGACTTTTTGTGATCTAGAAATAGCTATCAATCAAACGCTTTGGTAAGCTTGATAGTAATCTCCATGATAAATGCCTAATGCAGTTTAGTGTTGATTGTTTAACGAGATCCAAACAATGGTAAGCTTGATAGTAATCTCCATGACAAATGCCTAATGCAGTTTAGTGTTGATTGTTTAACGAGATCCAAACAATGGTAAGCTTGATAGTAATCTCCATGACAAATGCCGAATGCAGTTTACTGTTGATTGTTTAACGAGATCCAACAATGTAAAGGAGTAAAGTCCTTTTGCCTCTTTGTCAACAAAAGGCCGATATGTCGTGATCGATGCCGTGCGCTCATTACATTTTTACAGAAAGGAGAACCGATAAATTCAGAGAAGGAAACATATAAGGCATGTCCAATGAAATTTCGTGTCCCTAAAGCTCTAGCTATTCCCAAGAATCGAATTGGGATACCGTTGATTGTTTTAATGGCTGAGTAACGTCACGGCGCCAGTCGTAAGGCTCAATGTGGACGTCGTACCTAGCGATCCGGCTGACGATAAACCCAAAAGCTAGAACAAGCATTGCTCAATGCAAGAATGGCAAATCTTATGGGCCAGATGACATACCTAATGAGTTCTTGAAAAAGGGTGGCAAAAGTTTGGCTAAGTCGTTGACCTACCTGTTTAATGCTCTAAAAACTTGAGAAAAATTCCTGATGAATGGAAGCAAGGAACAGTTATACCAATACACAAAAAGGGAGATTTGAAAGATTTGAACAACTATCGTGGCATAACTTTAAATTCTTGTGTTTCAAAACTATATTAAAAAATTATTGAAACAAAATTAAGAGGCTTTATTGAAAATAATATATTCGGAGAAATCCAGGGAGGTTTTCGAAGTAATAGACGATGTGAGGACAACATTTTTACTTTGAAGGGTATAGCTGCCTTGAGGAAGTCAATGAATAAGTCAACATATGTAGCTTTTTAGACTTCTCTAAAGCGTTCGACCGGGTATGGCGTGATGGTTTGAGAGTGATTTTATGGAAAGAAGGTATAAGAGGGAATCTCTGGGAAATTATTGATGACATGTATGATAGGGTGCTTACTAAAGTTAACTTTAATGACATTGAAACAGATTATTTTGAAACTAATGAAGGAGTAAAACAAGGGTGTGTTCTCAGCCCTTTGCTTTTTTCATTTATATTAATGAATTTGCAAAAATGCTTAATGATTCAAATCTAGGTGTTCACATTGATAAGCAGTTGATACCAGGGCTTTTTTGGGCTGATGATGTTGCCTTGATAGCAAATAATCACAAAGATTTACAAACTCTTTTAAACATCGCTAATAACTTTGCCGAAAAATGGAAATTAAAATTAAATCAACAGAAGTCAGAAATTATGTACTTTGGAAGGAAATTGCATACTAAAGATACAGTTTGGAAATTAGGTGATTTAATATTGAAAGAAACCAATTCATATAATTATTTAGGCGTGACTATCACAGGATCATTAAAAGATCATGAACATTTTAATATGATTTACAAAAAAGGAATGAAATTGATTGCATCCTGTAAATCACTCATTAATCACATAATAGTTTTAACCGTATTCAATATGGTGATGTTCTATGGACCAATATTGTTTTTACCATCAATCAGCTATGGAAGCAGTGTATGGTTGTTAAAAAGTACGGAAGACATTAGGAAATTGAGGAGTTTACAATACCAATTTGGAAAATTTCTGTTTAAAGAAAATAAAAACGTTGCCAGCTCTGCAGTTTTAGGTGATCTGGCCTGGATGGATCTTCACAATTTGCTTGGTAGATCACTAGTAAATTACCTAGATAGATTACAAAAAAATGGACAATGATAGGTGGACCAAAGTAGTCTTTATTGCTCTCAATAAATCATATCAAAGTAATGCTAAGTTGGTATGGAATTGGCCAAAGTATGTACATGATACTCTCATTGACAATGGATTAGATCATCTCTATCAATCAGACCTCCAATGAATGCAAGATGGCTGACTAGTTTCAGAACAATCAATAACCATAATGTTTTGGTTTCGTTCAAACAAACCATTGAGAATATGAAATCCTTGCAAGACTATTCCTGGGTTAAAAAGATAATACCCGAGAAAATTATGTGAATGATCCTCAAGATCATCATGGTGTTTCTTTATTTTTTAAAATTAGAACAAACTCTATCGACCTTGAGGGATATAAACTCAACTGGGCAAATTATAAAGGTAATGGAAAATGTAAACTTTGTTGTGATGAAATAGAAGACACTTACCACTTTCTTTTTACATGTAATTACTTCACTGATAAGAGAAATTCTTTTTACCTGCATTTAAATGAGGTGTTTTCAGAATTTGGTAACAGCACTGTTATAAATAAGTTCCACTCTGGGAGCTTGAATTTTAGGTTCAATATTTTATTTAGCAATACCTTGTGGGAGATAAACCACAACTTGGGAGAAAATGTCTCAAAATTGACCAAGACATACATAAAAACTCTCTGGAATATGAGGAATCTGCCCTTAAAGACTCAACATTGATTTGTGTTTAAAGATGGACTCTTTTCCTTTGCGTCTTCTTGTTTGTGTGTGTTTGTTTTGTACTTAATGACACTGCTTTTTCTGTGTTTTTTGCTTTTTAAACCGTTTCAAAGGTAATTGAATAAATAAATAAATACATACACCGTCCTCAACGTAGTTTCAAGTAAATTAATGAATGCCGTATAATCTTGGGGAAAGCGGAATAGAAGGCACAAGCATCAAGTCATTTGACGAACAACGATAAATTTCATCACACAAAAAATTCCGTATATTCGCGATCGGAATCGAACCTGCAGTGTAAGGCTGTAGCGAAGATATAAGCGGTCGAGCCAGAACTCTGTCGTGCAGCGCTATGGAATCAGATGTATTATCGAAAGTTGACTCAGGCAACAGAACAGTTTCCGTCTGGTAACAAAATTTGGATGCATCTACGGGGAGATATGTGTCACTGAAAACAGAGAACTGAAATAATTCATTGTTATTTATGAAAATGCAACTTTTTTGTTACTTTGGTCTGCAATATAAACCACAGTGTCTTGTATTCTCTGAACTTTTTCACTCACATTTTTCTCTGTAGAGGTCCATCATGATGGTGAAAGAGTTAACGGTATAGTTGCAATAACACAATACTTTCTAAATATGAATGCTATGGTGTCAAACTGAAGTTTTTGCATACAGGATGAAATGATGACACATTGTTGCAAGATACAGTTACTGTCAATTAAATATGTTTAGCTCTACGCACAAATGACGAAATCAGAATTTCATTAGCAAAGCATGGGCTCATTAACACTTAATGTGATGGCCGGTTATAATCTAATTACCCGATGACGTTTTAGATTTACTGCAGTTCTCTTTGATGTAAGTTATTGATACCGCTTTATTTATAGCAAGGAGCAGTTCTAGAGCTCCGCTTATGCACAGGAGTGTGAAATACATCAAGAGATTATTCAAAATACTATATTTACACTTGAGCCTACTTCCCAAGGAGGGGAGCTTGCCACTTTTTGATGTCCGAAAAATAATAATCCTAGCCCCACAGCCCCCGGCCGAAGAAACTCTGTAGTCTGTTATTGGTCAATCACACTTGCCAACTAGCAAAGTCATCTCACGGGTTATTGCCAGTACGAACAGCAAAAAGAACAGATAAAGGTAGCATTGTTTAAGCTAGTTCTTATCAGTCCCTGACTGCAAAGTGATACGGTTGCATGAAAGACATTAGTAATAGGATTCCCAATAGTCAATTATTATGTTTTATAAACGATTAAGCTGTGAGCACTTACTTACTACAGGTGCTACTGTTGTAGGTAGTGGGATTTCGTTACAGGTGATGGCGTCACTTCTGATGGAAAACCAAAGTTACGCAGTAAGAATACTGTGCTGATACAAACATTACAGTATATATGCCACAACTAAAGCGATAGCAGAATAAACTTAATAAATGAGACGCTAACATGTACGCAAATGTTGTGAGGAGTGAAGTTTGACCTATTAACATGCCAGAGCGTTAGTTGTACAAATATTTAGAGATAATGTACGAAATTCGTCGATCGGTAAACAACTGCGGCTTGAGGTAATTGATAACTTTAAGTTCAAAATGGAAAATCATTTTTTCCCCTTCAAGCACCTTTAGCATACTTCTTGAAGTGAAAAATGTATTTGGTTCTGAAGATCAATATTCATCTAAAATATACTTATTTATATCGGCAAAAAGAACAGGCGCCGATGAAGTCTTAATTGACAAGGAACCATTCATACCAGTTGCGTCGTTGCTATAACTTGCAGTAACTCGCACTATATATAATGAAAATATATATGTCATGAGAACTTGAGCGATTGAACGTGCATGACACCCGTAAGCGGTACCCTATACGTACAGGCATTGCAACTGACTCATACATACCGCATTTTTCATCCGGTTGTCCAATATCACACAATTCCCAACGAACAGAAGCATCTGTCGTGTAGCACCAAGCAGCAGACCAGCCGTCCGGGTTACGACAGTAGTTGTGTTCTCCAAGTCCTGCGTTTGGATAATTCTCTGGAGTCCTGCTGTGCGAATGCGGACTCTGTTCTGTCCATTCTTGACATGTATTTCCATTTACAGTCATCGAAACAGTTCCCCGATAATCGCTGCCGTCAGTTTCGTGATAACACTCACGCGGAGGTCCTTAGGGGATGAAATCGACACTATCATTTAGAGTGTGTACATGTTTGAAATGCAGTACCATTATCTATCTAAGTAACTTTTTCTACAACACGATTGCAGCTAAATTGGGATAATTGCATTGGCAAAATTTCTCAAGAATTTTAGAAATTTGTCTAATATTACACCATATTGCTCACCATCTTTAAAATGTTATTCAAAGTTTACGAAGTTGTGAAATGTTTTGAGTAAGAATCAGTGCATGATAGTATCTAATGCAATATTGTTCAAAATATATGAACAATATTCATATTTGAATGAAATATGTGAGTTTGTCTGTAGTTTCTTCATTACTGAAACACAAGCAATATTCTCAGTTTGTCACTTTTCCTCGACGAAAATGACGCTTTTTGATTGATTTACAGTTAAGTCAGTCAGTGTCATTAAAAATGTGCCCTGACTCAATTTAATGTTTATGAAGCCTTAAATTCACGACAAAGTCAGGGGCATTATATTTCAAAAGTGCCCTGACTCAAAAGTCATCAATTAGAGAAATTTTAAGCATTTTGTCTCACACGAGAATAGCGGCCATTTTGAATTTCAAATAACGCAAAATGTTCGATGATTTGTTTTACTAGTTCCAAAGTTTGCGCCGCTGACCCACGATTTTTATTGTTGATTGGGTAAGAGAATGGTTGAAAGTTCTGTTGAGTAGATTTGAGCAAAAGTTTAAGTCTTTTATTTTCGAAGCCGCACACTACCTTAAGAACTAATATTAATGCTTGAGCCTTGTCTTGTGTTTGCTACAGAAATAACGAAAGGGACTTTTTTTCGCTACCATACAATTTACACATATAGCCTAGTCACTTAAGAAGTAATTTCGAATTCTACGTATTTTGATACTTTCTGTGATTTCTCCGCTAGGTGACTGGATACCGTATGTTGTGAATTCGAACCCGATTGAAACCACCGTATTTTCTACTTTGGGTTGATAGCTCTGCTGGTTGACAGAATTGTCCCGAAGGCCGTCTTTCGCCCAGTTTAAGCGATGCATTCATTGCTTCCCTTCGATAAAGTTTGAGTGCGTTGTGTGACAGTGAGCGTACTAGCGTGAGTGCTTCACTAACACTGCAGCGTGTGGAGGGGTCGCAGTCAGAAAAATTGTAACAACCTAGGTCGGTTATTGAACCAATCTTTTTGAAATTGGGGATTTGGCCGAGTGGTTTTGTCTATGGCTTCTCCGCTAAGTGACTGGGTTCCGTACGTTGTGAGTTCGAACCCGATTGAAACCACTGCATTTTGATATATCCCTTGTATTTATTTCCACGGTCAATTAAGGAAGATTAACTCTATACTTTGATGTTTAACATTTCTCTTTCTGAAATTTCAGATACTTTGATTGAATGATATATGCATGAGAATCAAGGGGCGTAAATTCATTATGGAAGGGATACTCAAATCGCAACTTAATTGTTGACCATAGGAAATGACGAACAAGATATTTTATGTTATATTCGCCAAAACAGATTGCTACAAACGAATGACGGTAGACTTGCTAACCACAATTTTCATCCGGTTGTCCAACATCACACAATTCCCAGCGATTATATGGATCTGTCGTATAACACCAAGCACCAGACCAGTCGTCAGGGTTACGGCAGTAGTTGTGTTCCCCGAGGCCTCCGTTCGGATAATTCTCTGGAGTCCTGCTGTGCGAATGCGGACTCTGTTGTGTCCAGTCTTGACATGTCCTACCGTTTTCAGTTCTCGAAACAGTTCCACGGTAATCGTGCGCATCGACTGCACGATAACATTCATTGGCTGTTTTAAAAGACACAAAATGCAAGTAAGCAATGTCGAATGTAGAATTAAAAATGGCAAGTATTCCAATTGATTTTGTGATGATATGTGACCTGAAGTTGATTTACATACTCTAAATGTGTACTTTACAGGGACGGGCACTGTTTTAAAACTGAGTTCTCGTTCTCGCAGTCCTGAAGTGATTTACATACTCTAAATCACTACTTTACAGTGGAAGTGACGGTTAACTCACACCTTTTCCAACCCACCAAGAACCAACTCGTCTGATTCAAACTTATCCTATACCAACTCGCCCAATACTAACTCGCCCAATACCAACCTTGCCCGTTGTTTGAGATAGACATGTAGTAATAATATATCTGTGTAACATATTCCACTTACTTTGAGTCGTAAATTTTTACGGGCTGCCTAATGACAGGCGCCTGTCAATATAGACAGAATCCAGCCATTGACAGGCGCCTGTCAACAGACAAAATCGGCTATTGACACGGAGGTTATTTCGCCGAAATTCACCACATTTTAGCGAAATAAACTGTCTTCTTCCATTTCAATGAAGAACAAATTGTTTTGCCATGTTAAAATTGCAGAATAACTTCCAATACGTAACAAATTCAATATTTTGTTTGCAGTAGTGAAAGCCGTCATACGTAGTACCGTGACACGCAAGCAATAGCATTAGCCACGGTCCCCTACATGTTCTGCAAGTGTATTGTCATTGTCGATTTCAAGTATCTTGCATCGTGAATATAGCGTCTGACAGACTACATGGAGACTTTGGTCGGACGTTATTTGGAGTCGATGATTTGTCAGGACGAGGTACTCATATAAAATGCAAATTGGTTTCGGGCAATTTTGTATCAGGCGACTTGGTAAAGTGCGTGTTAACTCAGTCTGATACCCTTTGGAGAAAGATTACAGAAAGTGACAATATTGATGTTTCTCGAATATAACGCAAACATAGTCATGGGATAATTCTCAAAGTAACTGTTTTCGAAAGGCATGCAATTTATGCTTTCAATTGCTGTCTAAAATATTTCTTATAAGGACAAATACGAAGAGTGGGCTTCATTCTGGTTTCTTCCTTCTATGTATTAAAGTGGCACTCCCACTTGGTAACATTTTTAAAACACACTTTTTAAAGCCAACGGTCGATATTTGACGTCACGACTATGCGCGGATCACGAGATATCGATAAAAACATGTCCTCAAAAAAGTACAAACTTGAATTCCGTGGCCCACCGAAATTCAGCTTCCGAACATCGAACGTTCGGCACTGGGGCCATTGTCAAGTAAGCTAGGGAGTACGAGTGTACGCTGACGCTGCTGTACCCATAGTTCCACTCGTGTCGTTGATCGGTCATGCCCCGTGGGAGAAAGCTGAGTCTTACTGACTCGGCAAAAAATGCAAAAGAAAGTTTGCTGATTCTACCAGTATTTGCATAGGTGAGCAGTATAGCCGCTGGGAAAACTATCGGGAGCGCCTCAGCATTCTTACCCGACTGAATTCTGGTCGCACATACATTAACCCTTTCCACAGGAAAACTGTCTCGAAACTGTCGCCAAGCAATACAATGGAAATTGACAGGATTTCAACATTTTGAAACTGAATATGGCAAAAACTACGTTGACGCGGTAGGAGATGCTATCAGTGATATAAATTTCAACTGTACATTTTCTTGCATATTCAAATAGGAAACATTTTTTACGAAACAGAACTTAGTTTCGGCCAACAGGCTGTCTCAGCACTGGCAGACGACAAAATGTAGTCATCAGAGACGGCTAATATTTTACACATAAAACTTATATCTATGTGGTATTGGTAAAAAAATATTATACAACTGATTGAGAATAATAAAATCGACAAAAACTAAGGAGAAGTTTTAAAAAAACTTACCTGAGGTAAAGGCATAATGCTGTATATATAAAGTCTTCACAGTGGGAGGTAAATTTATTGTGATGTTCGAACTTAATTTTATTATGGACTCCCTATAATATCGTCAATCTGCACAACAACAAACCTTCGGGGGAATTTTAGGTCATAAACAAAAACGATCGTAAAACTTCGGGATGTGAAAAATACGCTCAGGAAATGACACGTTTTTATCGATATCTCGCGATCCGCGCGCAGTCGCTACGTCAAATATCGACCTTTGGTATTAAAAATGCCTTTTAAAATGTTAACAAGTGGGAGTGCCACTTTAAATGTTAACATAAATTTCCAACTACTGCAAAATGACGTTGTCAATGAAAATCAGTGCATTTGAAATAATGGAACGATTTTTATTTAGAACAATTTTGAATGTTGACATTTCCCCATTTGTAATCATATAAAATAAACTGCTTTTATGCGAGAGTATTCTGCAGGTACTAACAGCAATTTTCTTCTGGTTGTCCAATATCACACAGTTCCCAACGAACAGAAGCATCTGTCGTGTAGCACCAAGCAGCAGACCAGCTATCTGGGTTACGACAGTAGTTATGTTCCCCAAGTCCTGCGTTTGGATAATTCTCTGGAGTCCTAGTATGGGAATGCGGACTCTGCTCTGTCCATTCTTGACATGTTCTACCATTTTCAGTTCTCGAAACAGTTCCACGATAATCGTTGCCGTCAGTTTCATGATAGCATTCACTATTTGAATCTTTAGAAAATAAACACAATTAGTTATTGGCATTGACGCCGAACCCGTGATATGATGGAAAAGTTCAACTTTATTCCGTTACTAAAAGATGGCAATGACTATTTACTCTTGTACCCCAGTGTGTTTATGACAGACGATAAGGAACATTAAGTTTGTAGTCAGCACTCATGCAATTCCATTACGTCATTTCACTTAAGGAATTACATAAAATAACACTGGGTAAGTTTAGCTTCCTCATGCAGGGAACTTCTGCTGATTTTTCGCTACAGTGGTTTTCTATTTTGTCATATGCCCATGCCCAAATCGCTCGACCCTTGCGACGTTTACCATAATATATCAGCCAGGATATGTTACTGTAAACGTCGATATATGCACGATAAACGCTCTAGCAAACATTCTGCCCTTCAAACGCCACGGTCTACTCCGCATTTGCCTGTATAACAGTATGAGTGCTTTGCGTTCTCATGACAGTAATAATTCCTCAAGTTCCATATCGCTGTGGTGTAAAGAAGGGAACGTTTTGCCAATTTGCTTTGGTCATCAAACATAGACGTAGATTTCGAGCCGAGGCATTTTGATGAGCAAACAGAGTTGATTCCAAATATCAGACCATAATGCCTTTACGCGTATTTTAAAGTATTGATAATTTGATTCCAGGCGAGATTGTCAAATTTCTACTTCTGTCTCGTGGAGATCTGACCTTGATTCTTTTCACATTGACGCATTTCCAATAAACTTGCATTCTAATCATGAGTGTGTTTCCCCTGCTTTTTGTCTGTTTGGACGATGTTCACAGAAAATTACGCTGGATAAGGCAACTGGAGTTATGGTTGCACTAGTTAAGCTTGCACAACCATTGCTCACGTTACTATTGCAAACGTTGGATACATGTAATTTATGCATTGACTAGATCGGGCAACTTCGAATGAAGGGCAGGTTTCAAGAATATCCTAAGCCACGTCAATGTCAAAAAACCCAAATTGCTACTAAATTGTTGAGAATAGAGACTGACGAACAAGATATTTCACTTAATGTAATAAATTCGTTTCTAGAAACAAATGACGTTTCGAAGTGCTTACCACAATTTTCTTCCGGTTGTCCAATATCACACAGTTCCCAACGAACAGAAGCATCTATCGTGTAGCACCAAGCAGCAGACCAGCCGTCTGGGTTACGACAGTAGTTGTGTTCTCCAAGGCCGGCGTTTGGATACTTCTCTGGGGTCCTTGAATGCGAATGCGGACTCTGTTCTGTCCATTGTTGACATGTATTCCCATTAACAGTCATAGAAACAGTGCCACGATAATCGTACCCGTCGACAGCATGATAGCATTCACTGGCTGGTAAAATCACAAATATTAACAGTATTAATTTATAAATGAAAAAGTAATGAAGGTGAAGTACGAAAAAAGCATGCTAAAATTAAAAGTAATGTCATTTTCCTGAAATTTAGCAAGTACTTTCTTTAATATATCATGTTAAAAATGAAATAAAATTGGATGTCACCATATCCGTTTCCGTGGAAATTGGATCTGAATAGGGCTCCTAATACATGGAAAAATGTCAATTTGAAAATACAGTTGATTTTAACATTTTAAGCATGGGCAGTCTTTTGTGACTAATGGCTATTTCGATCAATTCCATTTCATGTTTTAATAATGTTTTTTTAGATATATCACAGCCATCAACATTGAAAAAATGATGTGATAACTGGATGTCAGTATGATCGGGAAGTAAAGCATTCTTACCACCCTACAAATTCTACTCATGTAAAATTCGTAAAAAAACTCGTAAATTTAAACATAACTATGCGCTTATTATTTAGCAAAATTAAAATAAGGTGTCAGTAGGTTTACTTTCAAAATATATCTCGATTAATTATTTGCCGTATTTGCCCGTATTAAATAAAATGAATAACCTTGGGGGTCATGTCAGTGACTGGACGCCTTCAAACAGACACCGAATTGAAGTGTCCACATAAAGCTTTAATCATGTCAATTGACGCTGGATACCACCAGATGAGACCCTCCCCTCAATTCCATCACTGTTACTTGCACGTGCGCGTTTGAATTCGGCACACTTAAAATTAATCTGATGACTGCTAATAGTATAGTTCAGGAATATAACTGGAAAGAAGTTCTGTGGGGTTATAAAGATTAGGCGTCATGAAGATGCCATATCTTCTTGATACCCCTCCGACTCGGAGAGAAAACGTATGGGAAATGTATATTTTGAGATGTTTTTAATGGGAAAGCTTGGCACATTAAAATCGTCGTGTGTGTAAATATATCGATGATCGATGAGAACCCTTAGTTTTGAAATCAGACACACTTTGGGGTAGTTTTAATACGATTATGTTGGGAAAAATGATCGAGAAACGACTTTTTGTGATCTAGAAATAGCTATCAATCAAACGCTTTGGTGAGCTTGATAGTAATCTCCATGATAAATGCCTAATGCAGTTTAGTGTTGATTGTTTAACGAGATCCAAACAATGTAAAGGAGTATTCAATCATTATAGATGGGGTTGGCCGGCAAAGTCCTCTTGCCTCTTTGTCAACACAACGAAAGCCAATGGAACTAACCACTCGACAAACATTTGATAACCTTTAGAAGATAATAAAAATTGTGACGATCCCCGCTATTTCCAAAGGAAATAGCGATATTTGATATTTAAAACAACGATTATAGACAGATGATCGGATTTATATACATGCAATTGAGTTTTCATATTTTGAGGTGAAGTCCGCCCTCTACGGCGAATAGAGCTCTATTCATTAGTGCCTTAGAGGGGGTCACAACATTACTTGTGACTGCCATCAATAAAAAAGAAAGAAAAGAGGGCAGTCATGTTGAGGGCGCTGCACAGGCAAGCACCATTTCACCTCTTTCCTTGCGGACAAAGCCGCCTCTCATAAATTAGTTCTATTTTCTATATGGGTTTCGATGTGTTAGATTCTCATTTTTACTCAGAGATTGATGCTTGAACTTGAATAAGAATTTTTAAGAAACGGATTGTCGTACTTCGTAACTTAATCTGTGTCAAAGATGATACACATGGTTTACTTCAGATTTGTACTGTATTGCTACGCTTTTGCCGCCACGGGACAGAGAAAGCTAAAGAAACTTCGTACTCGTCAAACTTTGTCCTCGTATCGGAATTTTCCTGATTCCAAGGCCTTACAGGTCGCCAGCGAGGTAAATATACATTTCATGTGGTATTTGTCATGAATAAAATTTACCTGCAGTGTATTTCGCTCAGAATTTACTAATTTGAGTCTTGACTTCATCGTGAATTAGCCAGACAAGTGCAGCGTATATGATCCATACACTTGACTGTTCGATCCTTTGTCTGATCAAATTACAAGACTTCGTTTGCAAATCAGTTTTCAACGAAATCATCTTCGCTTTCTTGTGATTGTACTTTAATTAGTATGTTTTTGACACATTGTATTTTTCGCATTGTATTCCAGTTTTTACGGTCTTTAATGGTCTTTTACGGTCTTATATTTCTGGTACTTCGAAACGTGTAGACATCACTTTCAACGGTACAATCGTCTATGTACAACTTAGTGTTTGTCATCGCAATAAACCAGAAGTGACATCAGATCAGTATACAAGAACTCGTCTCAGACTTGCTTTATTCGATAAGGCTTTGGCAATCACAGTAAAAACTCGGACCTAAGAATCAACTCGAAAACATGCAACTCGTCGTGGGATTGTGTGTAAACTTGGATCCATATGAAACCGAAGACGGCCAGTGGATTCCTTAAATTGCTGAGTGGTTTTACATCCGCTGTACCAGACGACTGTGTATTCTACGGTAGTAGCCATGGACACTTTGGCTGCACAAGTCATCCATTGTTTATAAGAAATGAACATTCAGCCGTGAAGTTGAGGACCAGCTAACAGCTGAAGCATTCCAGTGAACTGACATTTGATCACCTCGGAACTCTGACATCAAAGTAACATAGAACTCTATTGCTTTACACAGTTACAAGTGTAACTTTTCTGCACATTAAGACTGATAACATTAAGACACTGCAAACTTTAAATATTTTCTGTTGCATTCCATATGATGCCCCTTTAAGTGGATATACTAAACAGTACATAAATTTACGTTTGAGACATTAGACAAACATTCTCAGGATTTTACAATTGTATCAAATCTTTCTGTATTACTGAGTGTCTCATTCATTGAAACCCATATTTTCTGATTTTACCCTTTCTGTAAATTGATATTTGGCCACTGTCAAAATTTATCACTGCCTGCGTGCACATACCCCTGGGATTTTGGCAACAAACGTATATCAAATTTCACTCCAGCCATTGATCTTAATCGGGCTCTTTGCTCATTAACTGGATACAATCATGGCAGAGAATAATGGAACAGCGCCACCTACAGGCGATGAAGGTAAGCACACTGAAACTATTCAGACTTCTTTATTATCAGAGGTTCCAGAGATGGATTCTAAACTTGCAAAATTAGATACGGCAAGCGATCCTGGATTACGTAGATCAAAACGGGTGCCTATACTTTCAATGAAAGCAAAAGAAGGTAAGTTGCTCGTTCTCACAAGAGGTTTCTGGAAATCACATGACCAATTGTTACCACATGTTACTCATCCAGAGCTATTAAATAAGAAGTCTGTGGAATCCCTCAATGCATTTTTTGAAAGAAATTAAGGCAAGTCACACTAAAATGCTGGAAAAGTACGATCAGATCCGGGCTATATCAGAAACACCAGCCGAAGATATTTTGAAAGCTGTTGACCGCATGACTTCAAGTGTTGATAAAGTCCTTGTTCATGCAAGACGTCTTTTTGAACGCACAGAAACTCAGAGTGTTCTCTCTATCGGCCAAATATTTTGTCACGATACGGAGTCAAACATGTCTTCCCACTCAAGGTCATCAAACCGATCGAGTACATCATCGATCCGAAAGGCTGCTGCCATCAGAGCAGCTGCTCTTGAAGCAGAACTGAGAGGGAGAGAAGAGGAAGCTGCCAGAGAAGAAGAGTTACAACAACTAGAGCTCAGAGAGAAGGCCCGTCAAGCTGAGATGAAACTCAGGGAGAAGACATATCAGGCCGAAGAGGAAAGACGACAGGCTGAAGCAGAAGCAGAAATAAAGCGCAAAACACGAGAATTAGAGCGACAGAAGATAGCGAGAGAACTTCGTGTCGAGCAAGCCAAAGTAGCAGCCTGTGAGAGAGAAGAATTGCTTGATATCACCCCAGTGATGGAGACAGTCCCACCAATTTCATCGGTACCACCACCACCACAGCCAGCAGCTACAATTCCAACATCCATTGTGAAAACTGAACCGGTGAGCCCACCAGCAAAAACTTACACAGCACCTCCACCAGTTATAAAGACAGAACCTCCACCAGTTATAAAGACAGAACCAGCCAAACCAGCATTTGCTGATTCAGACAAATGTAAGGACAATTTATTCCATCAAACAGGGAAACAACAACATACAACGCTAAACAAGGACAGCCTACAAGTATTGGCTGAGAATTTGGCGTCATCTGTATCATTGAGCCGACTGCCAACACCTGAACCACCAATATTCACAGGAGACCCGTTAGCCTATCCAGATTGGTTATCATCCTTTACCACCTTAGTTGAATTACGCGGCGTACCACCTCTTGAAAGAATCCACTACTTGAAAAAATATCTAGGAGGCCCAGCCAAAGAAGCCGTAGGAGGATGTTTTCTCCTAAGAAGTGAACAGGCATACGAAGAAGCTAAGGCTATTCTCAACGAAAGGTATGGAAACCCATTCACAGTAACAGAAGCTTTCAGAAACAAAATAGAAACCTGGCCAAGAATTTCAGGCAAGGACAGCATGGCATTGCGAAAATTTTCAGACTTTCTCAAGCAGTGTCAAGTAGCCATGAAAGATATACCAGACGTAGCAGTCTTGAATGATGTGAGAGAAAACAGAAAAATGCTCCAAAAACTACCTGATTGGGTTGTTACTCGATGGAGTCGAGTGGTCGCAAGGGTAAAGAAGCTTACAAATACGTACCCGCCATTTGAGAACTTTGTTGGGTTCATACAGGAAGAGGCAGATATTGCATGTGATCCATTAACATCACTTGGATCTCTGAGACCATCAACGGACAAGGATCAACAAGGAACTTCAAATGGCACGACCAGAAAGCGAAAACCAGGTGGACACACTTTATCCACTTCATCAAAGCCGACAACAGATACTGAATCATGTCAGTTCTGTAAGAAAGATGGACACCCCATCCAAGAATGTGAAGCATTCAAGGCAAAGCCAATGACAGAAAGGCAAGATTTGTAAAGAAAGGCGGCTATTGTTTTGGTTGCTTGGGTAAAGGTCACATATCAAGGAACTGCCCTGCTCGCTGCAAGTGTAAGAAATGCGGTAAGAAGCATCCAACCAGCTTGCACAGTGAAGAGAAAATGTCCATTCCAAAGACGAAGCCCCGCACGAACGAAGCAGATGATGTTGCTCAAGTGCAAGATCCTGAAAAAGAGGATAATGGTGAAACAAAGAAAGCCGGTTGCTATGGCGTCACTCGTCCTCAAGGCAAACCCATTTCGTCAATGATTGTTCCTGTGTGGATATCAAGCCATGAGGAACCAAATAAAGAAATATTAGTATATGCACTGTTGGATACCCAGTCAGATACTCCATTCGTACTCAATCACGTTGGACAACAGCTGAACACAGCATCAGAACCGACTAATCTCAGATTAACCACTATGACGACAAGCAACAGAGCAGTAACTTGTCGACGATATTCGTACCTCAGAGTTCGTGGATTCGATTCACACACAGTGATATCACTACCTACAACATATTCACTTGATTATATTCCCGTAGAGGAATCACACATACCCACTCCTGATATTGCCAACGAAGGCCTCATCTCAGACAAATCGCTCATCTCGTACAGCCTTTGAAGAAATGCGAAGTAGGTCTACTGATCGGTTATGATTGCCCACAGGCCCTGGCACCTCGCCGTTGCATTACCGGGGAGGGCAATCAGCCATTCGCAGTAGAAACGGACCTCGGATGGAGCATCGTTGGACAACTAACACAGTCTGAGGATGATAAAGATGTTTTCAGTGTAACTCATCGAATACTTACGAAGACAATACCAGATAACATACAACCCAGTGTCAACACGGACAGGCATCTTCCGCAGGACGTCTGCTATGCCTTTAAGACTTCAGCAAAGGAACAATTCATTGAACCTTCGGACATTGTGAAATACTTGAATCAGACTTTAACGAAACCCGAGCTGAAATGTTACCATGTCACAGGAAGACATTCGTTTCATGAGGATCATTGAAAATAGCATCTCCAAGGAGACGGATGGTTTCTATACCATGCCACTTCCATTTAAACAAGACAAACCACCACTTCCGAACAATAAATCTATGGCAGAACAACGACTGCAGTACCTTAGACGTCGATTCAAGTCGAATCCTAAATACCGAAATGA
Source organism: Ptychodera flava (assembly GCF_041260155.1). Lineage (NCBI taxonomy): Eukaryota > Metazoa > Hemichordata > Enteropneusta > Ptychoderidae > Ptychodera > Ptychodera flava. The sequence continues at coordinate 33,304,162 of NC_091948.1, read as the reverse complement.
CTACATGCAATTCATGCAAGATATCATCACAGCGGGAGATGCAGAGTTAGTTAATGAACAAGAGCAGGAGGATGGATCAACATGGTACATACCCCATCATGGTGTGTACCACCCCAAAAAACCTGGCAAGATTCGCGTCGTATTTGACTGCAGTGCACGATTTAGAGGAACCAGCCTTAATGACCACTTACTGCAGGGACCAGATCAGATGAACCCCCTGATTGGTGTACTTTGCCGATTTCGAAAGGAAAACGTGGCTATTATGTGTGACATTGAATGGATGTTCCACAGATTTAGAGTAAATGAAGATGATAGAGACTATCTTCGATTCCTTTGGTGGAAAGATAGTGATTTCGACTCTAAACCAGCAACATACAGGATGAAAGTTCACCTTTTCGGCGCTGTATCCTCGCCAGGATGCGCAAACTATGGACTTAAACAAGTGGCAAAGGATAATCCTCAATACGGAGAGAAAGCAGTCAACTTTATCTCCAGAAATTTCTATGTAGACGATGGACTCGAAAGTTTAGAGTCCTCACAAGAAGCCATTCAACTAATTAACAATGTTGCAACCTGTGTGCAGAAGGAAACCTTCGATTACACAAATTCATATCGAATGACAGAACACAATGGAATCTGTACCCATATCAGAACGTGCCAAGAATGTCAAGGATCTAGACTTGTCCTTCAATGAACTTTCCATAGAGAGAGCTCTGGGAATTGAGTGGTGTGCGGAGTCAGACACATTCCACTTCTCGCCTGTTGTTAAGGAGCATACTTCTACTCGACGCGGAATATTATCTGCAGTAGCCTCAGTATTCGACCCACTAGGTTTTCTCGCCCCTTTCGTACTTCGAGGAAAACGAATCCTACAAGAAATGTGTAAGAAGGGAACAGAATGGGATGACCCCTTACCAGATGACTTACGACCGAAGTGGGAATCATGGCTTTCTGAACTTCGAGAATTAGATGAACTTCAGATAAGAAGATGTTTCAAACCAGACAGTTTTGGAACTGTTAAGAAGATTGAACTCCACCATTTTTCGGATGCAAGCCTGACAGGCTATGGACAAAGCTCCTATTTAAGGCTTGTCGATTGTAAGGACAACATTCATTGTTCACTCGTGATGGGGAAGTCGAGAGTTGCTCCCTTAAAACCTGTAACCATTCCGAGATTAGAGCTTCAAACAGCGCTCGTCTGAGTTCAAGTCAGTAACTTCTTGAAAAAGGAATTAGACTACGAAACCATTGAGAACTTCTTCTGGACAGACTCGAAGATAGTTCTCGACTATCTGAATAATGATGCACGTCGCTTCCACATATTTGTGGCCAATCGCATACAAAGAATCAAAGAATCATCTCAGCCAGAGCAATGGCATTATATCAGCACCAAGGAAAACCCAGCAGACCATGCATCTCGTGGACTTGGTGTAAACGACATGATACATTCGAATTGGTTCAAGGGACCAACCTTTTTATGGGACAAGGAATTTCCCGCACCCAGCCACACTAGTAGGGATATTCCTGCAGACGATCCAGAGTTAAAGACTACGAGAACGTTAGCGACTACACAGCAAACATTTTCATCATTGATAGAGCGTATAGAAAGATTTTCAAATTGGAATAGAGCAATAACTGCGGTTGCAATATTGTACAGATACATTGCCAAGAAAAGAAACCAAGAAAGTGCTACGCCAGGAGAAGCTAAACAGAAAGCAACCATGGCAATAGTCAAGTGGACTCAACAAGAAGTGTTTGTTGAAGAAATACATGCTTTGAAGAAGCCTACCCTAGAAGGCAAAGAGACCAAGATAGTGAAGAGGAATAGTCATTGCTCCCGTTGAGCCCATATTTAGACGACAAGCAGATACTCAGAGTTGGAGGGAGACTTGACAGGTCTCCGATGCCTGACCACGTCAAGCATCCTGTCATCCTTCCTCGTAGGAGTCATGTTACAACACTGATCATCAAATGGTGTCATGAACAAGTAGCCCACCAGGGTCGCGGCATGACAGTAAACAAATCGATCAAGTGGATTCTGGATAGTAAGTTGTAGTTCTGCAGTCGAATCATTTATCTACAAATGTGTTCAATGTAGAAAGTTCAGAGGAAAGGCCAACACTCAAAGAATGGCAGATTTGCCAAAGGATCGTCTTGAACCTTCACCTCCATTCACATACTGTGGTATGGATTGCTTTGGTCCTTTCATCGTCAAGGAACGTCGTAGTGAGGTAAAACGATATGGTATAATTTTTACCTGTTTATCACTGAGAGCCATACACACCGAAATCTTGGAAGAAATGACAACAGATGCATTTCTGAATTGTCTTCGTATCTTTATCGCAATCAGAGGTCCTGTGAGACACATACGTTGTGATCGAGGATCAAACTTTGTGGGAGCCAAAAATGAGCTTCAAGTTGGATTACAGTCCATGGATGAAGGAAAGATTAAGGATGAGTTATCCAGACGTCAGTGTGATTTCATCTTCAATTCCCCACATGCTAGCCATATGGGTGGTGTCTGGGAACGCCAGATAAAATCAGTCAGAAGCGTGTTAGCAGGAATCTTGGACCAAAATGGAACAAGACTAAACACCTCGGCTCTTTGCACATTCCTGTACGAAGCCATGGCAATTGTAAACAGTCGGCCATTGACTGTGGAGAACTTGAACGATCCTACTGGACCTACACCTCTCACCCCAAACCAACTCTTGACCATGAAATCGGATGTGATTCTACCACCTCCAGGGAATTTCGTCAAAGAAGATTTATATGCCAAGAAGAGATGGCGCGTAGTTCAGTATCTCGCTAATGTATTTTGGTCAAGATGGCGGAAGGAATATTTGTTGAACCTTCAAGCCAAAAAGAAGTGGCAAGACACGAAAAGAAATCTTAAGGTAGGAGATGTAGTGCTCCTTAGGGAGGATGATGCTTTCAGAAATCAGTGGAAGTTAGCAAGAGTGATTGAAACTCTATGTGATGATGACGGTTTGATCCGTCGCGTGAAAATTCTCATGGGTGATCGTCACCTATCGAAACAAGGTAAGAGATTGAACAAAGAGGTAATTTTAGAAAGACCCATACACAAGCTTGTTTTACTCATTGAGAACGGTGACCAGGATGAATTTTAAGGTAAGTTAACTCACAGTGAGTGGGAGCCAGACAGATCTCTGGCTGCATCAAGTTTGAAAAAATTCACTGTCATGTAGTTTGAAAATTTGTGTTGGAAAATCAAAGTGATTTTCAAGGGGGGAGTGTGACTGCCATCAATAAAAAGAAGAAAACAGGGCAGTCATGTTGAGGGCGCTGCACAGGCAAGCACCATTTCACCTCTTTCCTTGCGGACAAAGCCGCCTCTAAGAAATTAGTTCTATTTTCGATATGGGTTTCGATGTGTCAGATTCTCATTTTTACTCAGAGATTGACGCTTGAACTTGAATAAGAATTTGTCCGAAACAGATTGTCGTACTTCGTAACTTAATCCGTGTCAAAGATGATACACATGGTTTACTTCAGATTTGTACTGTATTGCTACGCTTTTGCCACTACGGGACAGAAAAAGCTGAAGAAACTTTGTACTCGTCAAACTTTCTCCTCGTATCAGAATTGTCCTGATTCCAAGGCCTTACAGGTCGCCAGCGAGGTAAATATACATTTCATGTGGTATTTTCATGAATAGAATTTTACCTGCAGTGTATTTTCGCTCAGAATTTACTGATTTGAGTCTTGACTTCATCGTGAATTAGCTAGACAAGTGCAGCGTATATGATCCATACACTTGACTGTTCGATCCTTTGTCTGATCAAATTACAAGACTTCGTTTGCAAATCAGTTTTCAACGAAATCATCTTCGCTTTCCTTTGATTGTACTTTAATTAGTATGTTTTTGACACATTGTATTTTCGCATTGTATTCCAGTTTTTACGGTCTTTATGGTCTTTTATGGTCTTATATTTCTGGTACTTCGAAACGTGTAGACATCACTTTCAACGGTACAATCGTCTATGTACAACTTAGTGTTTGTCATCGCAATAAACCAGAAGTGACATCAGATCAGTATACAAGAACTCGTCTCAGACTTGTTTTATTCGATAAGGCTTTGGCAATCACATTACTCTGCCTCTTTTGGATAACACCGCCAAACAAGCAGCTGGCAGTTTGGTTTTTCCATCAATTTTATCCTCGTTTCTACATTTCTCAGGCAGGCTTTCTTTTGTCTTAGGCGTTCTATCCTTATATAAGTTCCTGGCATTCAGGCACAGGTTTTTGGCAATCAATATGAAGCCAAAGTTGATAATTTTAAGTCATTCTTTCGTGGCGAGGTTAAAGGCGTCTATGTCATTACCGCGTAACGCACGTGCTATGCGGCAGTCATTCAACATGAGCAGTTCTGCAGAAATACAACTACACGGCATCGGAGGCCGTACGGTAGAAAAAGTACGGCGTTTTGATTTACATATCGTCCAGCGTTTTAACCTAGATGTAGTTATTTTACAGCTAGGTGCTAATGATTTGTCCGCACTTTCAGCAGCTACTGTCGGCTCAAGTCTGGTACATTTTATGCAGCATTTGCACGATTACATGGACGTCAAGGTTATTTTTGTTTGCCAGATTTAACGAGCGTGTCTCACAGTTGAACACTTACTTAGAGGCCGAGTTAGAAGGCTTGGCCTTTGGGCATTTCTTGAAACACAAGCGTGTTTTTAGCAAGTGTGCACAGATTGTCTGCGACGATGGGGTTCATTTTAGCGCACTTGGCGAGATCACACATGAAAAAATCGTAACAAAATGGGCGCCAAGCAGCCATATTGAATCGCATCGTAAAATAAATCCACGTGCATATTTATAACATAGGTGAATTCCTTGTACCAACTCTGATTAAAATCGGTCGCCGCCATGTGGCCATATTTGATCATATCGCAAAACAAATTGATGTGCACATGTGTGCCATAGATGGATGTCCTTGTACCAAGTAACAATATAATTGGTTGAGATGTGCCTGAGTTATGGCTCAGTACATGAAAAAATCATAACAATATTGAATCGTATCGTGAGACAAATTGGTGTGCATATGTATGACAAAGGTTGATCTCCTTGTACCAACTTATAATACAATCGGTTGAGATGTGCCTGAGTTATGGCTCCGTACATGAAAAATCGTACCAAAATCGTAACAAAATGGCCGTCATGCGGCCATATTGAATCGTATCGTGAAACAAATTGGCGTGCATATGTATTACAAAGGTTGATGTCCTTGTACCAACTTACAATACAATCGGTTGAGATGTGCCTGAGTTATGCCTCCGTACATAAACAATCGTACCAAAATCGTAACAAAATGGCCGCTATGCTGCCATATTGAATCGTATCGTGAAACAAATGGGAGTGCATATGTATGACAAAAGTTAATCTCCTTGTACCAACTTATAATACAATCGGTTGAGATGTGCCTGAGTTATGGCTCTGTACATGAAAAATCGTACAAAAATCGTAACAAAATGGCCGCCATGCGACCGTATTGAATCGTATCGTAAAAACAAATTGGCGTGCATATGTATGACAAAGATTGATGTCCTTGTACCAACTTACAATAAAATCGGTTGAGATGTGCCTGAGGTATGGCTCTGTTCATGAAAAAATCGTAACAAAATGGCCGCATGGCGGCCATATTGGATCTTATCACAAAATGCATATGTATAACATAAGGAGTAATCCTTGTTCCAAGTTTGAATGAAATTGCGTTAGGGCATCTCTGAGATATCTGCGTGAACGGACGGACGGACGGACGGACGGACGCATTGACACGACCAAACCTATAAGTCCCCCCGGAGACTAATTAAAGGCAGAAAGCACATAATACATGTATTTCGACCATAATGTACTCAATTTTGTGAATGAAACGACATGGAGAATCAGCTTTATTTCTCAGGAATGTTTTTCAATCAAGTAACCACTTCTCTAATGTTTAATTTGAAAGAAAGTACAACCCTATTTGCATTTGTTTCAATGTCCGATGATACCCAATGGAGTATGCCAGCGCAGCACCGGCGATAATAAAAGAATGCTCCCTTATGCTGAATGTCTAAAAATTTTTCTCTTGTTTCCGGTTGATACTCTTGTTCCCCAAGGTGTTTAAAATTGTCCGAAATGTTGCATATGTTAGTCTGTATGCTTACTGTGCCTTATTTTTCAAGCTCGATGATTCCCAAAACAGCCATTGTGTGATAAGACTAGTTCATTTTCCCATGTATTGCTGATATGTCAAAACCCATTTGCTGAATCGAAAAAAATCCGTTTGTTTCTCAGTAAATGTATTATGAACATAAAATATTCATGTTGATGTCAAGGTTAAGCAATCATTTTAGCAGTATGTGGAAAAAACAAGAAGGGCCTGGAACCATACCATTTCAAAGTTGTCTAGTCACAAGATCGCCCATTTCAATGTAAAACATATATACTTAACTTGCTTGGGAATAATAATATCAACCAAAAATAATAGATTGGAACCTACAGACATTTTACTGATTTAATACTAATAGATAAAAAGTTATATGTACAGAGAAAGAGAGAGAGAGAGAGAGAGAGAGAGAGAGAGAGAGAGAGAGAGAGAGAGAGAGAGATTTCACCATATGGCGGAATATACATAACTTTAACGTGTAGGTACAAAAGTCTGCATGATTTTATCAAATATACATAACAATATGTGCTTGCGCACAGAGCAATAACGGCATGAATTACTATCGTCGATTCAGAGTCAAATGCGAAAAGAAAAGCTTTATAATGATGATAAATATCTTACCTGATTCCGAAAAATCAACCACGATGAATAAAGTTGTCAATAGTATCGCGATCATGGTAATGCTCAACTTCCAACGAAGCACTGTACAAGAAACAACTCACTATTCTCTTTATATTTTGTGGTTGTTACCGTAAAAGACACGTTGACATGCAGCCATTGGTTCGTACAAGAATAAATGAGATTGCCCCCACTATTGGTCACTTCACATACAATAATCATAATATATGAAAATGATTACCAGCTGAACACCGAATATGCTCACTGTCATGCAGCAATCAATTTACCAGGTACTTTTATGGCATCACGTATTAGCGATTTGAAATTCACTAGTCGCAGACTACTAGGAAAGTCGTATCACTTAACTCTTTCCGGGAAACGAGAAAATATGATGACTGAAAATATCAGATTGAGCATATCCGTATACTTGACATGTGTAGCTCAATACCTTTTAAAGTTGCCAAAGAAATCCAATTGGTTGATAATATTATGTAGTATCATAGTAGCAATTTCAAAGCAATTCATGGCTTCTACTTTAAGAAAAAAGGGCTTAAAATGTGCAATCTTTCCATGCAGCACTTAGTACACAGACTTTTGGGAGGGGAAGTATTGAAACTTCACTATTTGCACTCGCATATGATTCAGCTTAATATCTCGAAGCTAGTTATTAATTTAGGCTATAAAATACATAAGTGACTCCAATAAAACCTACAGCCCTTGTGCTTAGTGCAACTTACACCAAGTAACATGTACGGAAGTATATTCACGAAGGGAAATAGTGGTTTAGGAGCTATGCTACTAGGTCTCTTGTACACGTTGTGTTTTTGGTCAACGTTAATTTAGCTGTGAGTTGCAAGGTTTTTCTTGTTGTTTTAAGCCAAAGTCTGTCCATTCAGAGAAGATAAGTGTGCTTAAAAATACAGAAAAACTACAAGTGAGAGCTCTAAGTCACAATTTTAAGTGTAATCCGTATTTTTGACACAAATATGTTTTGCGAACTCGCTACACTGTTCCTTCCGGCCTCCAGACACCGTCAGACGTATCATGCCCATTGAGACAATTTTTTTATCTCTGCCTGCCTGCTCCTTCTTTGCACATGGCACACAGCCTCAACCAGCCTTTGCTTTTGTCATGTTTTATTCATTCAGTTGTCATTGTTAGCTGTGTAGAGACTGTCTTCAAGCCCACCTCCACCCTTCCTCCACCCTTTCCTCTCAGGCAAGGGAATTGGATTCCATCCTGACCCCAAATATGTCGTAAAGCCCGACACAACTTTTTACAAGAGAATAGTGATGACATTAACAATAATACGATAAGAGATATTCACTCCCTCCCGCACACAAAAAACATTTAACTATGTTTGACTACATGTATTCCGTATATTGCTTCCCTCCCAATAATCAATCAAACAAATCTTGAATATCATTCAAGCTGCAAAAAACGTAAAAAGATTCACTTTGTTCGTTTTTCACATTTCCGCAGCATATTCAATAGCATTTTTCAAATGTGTATTTTGCTATTTAAGCTGATGTGTTCACATGAGTGAGCTATTGTCCTCTGCCTTCGTGCGTGTTTGAATGTCTGTTGTTGCAATATTCGAAGAACGACTTATCAATTGACATTGAATCGGAAACATTGATACTCTTTAGACATGGCTAGAACTGATAAGTGTTTGTTTGGTGTGCCTTGCACAATTAATTTGTAATAAAGGTGGCAGCCCAGATTGGCTTTACATTTTCACCTCCATGGTATGGACCAATGACCTGTTTAGAGGCCCGACTTTACTTCAGAAAACAATGGGATCGGTTTATCATGTTAGGTTTTACAGTCAAGAAAGGCAAGTAGCAGTATCAAAATTATGGCTCATTTTAGTAAGTTTCCTCTGTACTATTCACACTGGCATTTATGGCTCATGGAAAAGTAAATTATATGTTTGGGAAGAAGGCGTTCAACATTTTATCTTTGTAAAAGTATATTTTGCCTTTGTGAAAATACATTCTCTCTTTATTTTTGTCCGTAATGGTAGTTTCCATTTGATCTTGCATCCAATAATTATATTGGCCTCAAGCAAAATATGTAACTTAGCTTTAAACAAAGAACCCAGGCAGTTTCTCGCGACGTGAGTATCTTTTCTATTGATTACATCATAGAACGTGTAAAGCTTTAACATAATATGACAGAACCCCATGACCTGTGAGTGCCAGCGCACAGGTACCGTACTAGCGGTATTTGCACAAGTGTTGCAGTGTATTTGGCGGCATATACAAGAGAGAGAGAGAGAGAGAGAGAGAGAGAGAGAGAGAGAGAGAGAGAGAGAGATTGTCTGTAAGGGTGACCCTTTTATTTTTTTGTTTCTCATCTCCAGAGGAATACTCGGGCAGGGTGGGCGGTCGAAATAAAAACAAACAAGAACCAAAACAAAAAACTGTATTTGTTTCAGTGTAATGTTCTGTCCATTCAGTAATTGCAATTTCTTGTCTTTCAGTTCAGTGCTCTGTACTCTCTGTCCTTTCATTCTGAGTCGCTGCAATCTCACAATTTTAATGACGGTGGTGCTGTTGCTAGGATGATCGCCTCAGAGCCGGCGCAAATAAGAAAGTTTTTTTTGTCGAAGCTGAAATTTACGGTCGGTCGGGAGATGAAAAAACAGTTAACTTTTACGAAAGTTTAAAGGATTGCTATAGGCAAGAGTGGTCAGCTGCATTAACAAACTCCCAACGATTGCGAAGCTATGCTCAATTTAAAAGCATGCTTGAACCTGAAACCAGTCTGTCAAGTATTAATATCACGAAATTCAAATATCACTTGGCGAAGCTTATAGGTGTTCAAGCCATTCATAAGCAATTGAAAAGGGACGTCATTGTAATCCACCTGTGCCTGTCAATATGAGAATTTTCACGTATCGTAAAAGTCAAGGTGTTTCGATTGTAGAGAATGAGTGCCATTTTCTATTGTTTTGCCAAATATACGAAAATGACAGGTCTCAATTGATCACTCAGAGATACCGATTTTACCCTACACGTGATAAATGTTTTGCCTTATTAGCATGTAAGGATCAACAAGTACAATATAAGTTGTCAGTTTTTGTTCACGAGTCATTTAAGTAAAGAGATTTCTTTGTACAGAAGACACAGTAACAGAGTTGTATTTAAATGTGCGGCTTATAATTTCGGCATTATTATGCTTAAAATAATGATCATTGTAATATTTTTTTTCTCTCTGAAAAAAATGTATTTTTTGTGTCAGTAATGGGCAGAGGCCCTACCACTGGAAATAAAAGTATTAAAGACTTACATGAATTTTAAGGATTTCAAGCAGACATGTACATGGAAGTTGACTCAAAGAGTTGTTTCATATAGTATCATGTCGTTTCAATAGTATTTCAACAGCCATGTTTATGAAGCAGCGATATCGTAGGTTAAGTAAGCATGTGTGAGTTGGTGTCTATCTGTTTGTATGTGAGCCACAGGCGTGTGTAGAAAGTTTGTGTGTCATGCATGTTGAAAGTACTTGCATATTTGAAACGAAAGTATAGACTCATAACTATGTGTGATCCTTTGTCTATCCCTTAGACTGTCCACACAGGCGCTTGTGCTATTTTGCTGGGCACGAATGGATAATATGTCCCACAGTACAATAAATTACCCACAATTCAGTTTGGTTTGTACACACGACATCGATTTTTTAATAACTTTTTCAGTACTGCCTGAAATCGATATTATAAAACCTCTAGATACTTGATTAATTATATCTATTAAAAGGACGATTAGATATTTTAGATATTATTTTAGATATTTTTTAGATGTTATTTTCAGTACTGTGTGTCCCAAAGTGACGCGGTCGGGAGATTTTTCTTCTTCTATACTAATATACAAGGATCTTGCTTTGATTATCGTTATGAGACTTAGCTTGTTGACAGCTCAACAGCTCCGTTATTTCCATAGTAGTTTTCATTTCCTTTAAATGTCTGTTTTCATTTCTTACGCCTTTTGCATTTGGAATTTTCCGTCACATTTCATTCATTCAGTTCTCATTGTACGCCGTGTATGAGAAACAGAATGTGCAAGTTAAGAAAAAGAGAGAGAGAGAGAGAGAGAGAGAGAGAGAGAGAGAGAGAGAGAGAGAGAGGCATACAGACAGACAGACAGACAGACAGACAGACAGACAATCAGACAGTCAGAAGACAGACAGAGGCAGACAGACAGGCAGAGAGAAAGACAGAAAGACAGGGAGATACAAACAGAGAGGGAGAGAAAGGGACAAACACACAGACACACAAACTATCTGTGCTGCAAAGCATATTGATAAAAGCCGACAGTCTGATAGCAAGGATGAGGCAGTGGTGAGATCTTTAACTTCTAACGCGTGAAATTATACCAAACATATCTGCTGATTCTGTGTTGTGTATCCTATCTTGGTACAGGCAAATTTGGGTGTTTGTGCTACCGGCACCGATTACTGACTCGTAGAGGAGTAATTTTTTTAATATTTTAAAAATAAACCGAGCAGACCAGCAAAGTCTATCCGCTTTCCGACAAAGTACCGGCGCATCAAAAAGAATAGTAAATGTTATGTTTCGGACGTAGGCGTTCAACGCTTTGTCTTTGTAAGAATGTATTTGCCTTTATAAAAATACATTTGACTAATATACTATGTCTTTTTACTTGTCTGTATTGCCAGTTTCCATTTCATACTGCATCCAATGCAATAATTTTATTAGCCACAAAAATATATGAAAATCAAGCCATTATCTCATCACTGTGAACTATCTTTTATCTTGATTACATCATAGAACGTGTAAAGCCGTGACATAATATACAAGAGCGCTGGGCGTGAGCAAAATTACGTAATACCACTCGGAAATACTTGTCCAATAGAGTGTTAAACACAGAAAATTGTATGACTGACACAGCTTGACTTTTAGACGATAGAAACACAACAAAATATTGAAACAGCTGAATTATAAAGTACATTCTGTACGACTCTTCCTGTGCGAGAGTATTTTTGCTGATTTAACAGCCAATCCTTATCCCTTATTATATAGCAAGGCTATAGGGATGAGAATTGTTATTTGTTTTGATTCATGATAGGTAGTAATAAAGGATAAAATATAATAAATTGTTACTGAACTTCCTATATACGTTTGTACAACAACTATGCCCAGTTTGCCCTCTGATGAAAACAGTTCACGTGCACGATGTCAGATGTTGAACAAATATTAGCGATTTTTACCATGATAACTACCTATTTTGTTTAACAAGGGGTGTATTGTGCCATCATTATAGTTGCAATAGTAATTGCAATGTCCAACTTGCACTTGCAAGCTGAAAACTAGCATTCCGTTCAATTTGGCATCTAGTTATTGACACAGAGGACACTTCTCAAAAATTCCATCACAGCATTCTTTGCGCATGTCCCCGTTCATAAGCACGGCAGTTTTCTCTCTTTTCCTATTTTTTAGACGTGATAGTAACGATATTATGCATCAGTGACAAGGTGCTTGATATCCTTTTTAAAGCGATTTAAGCTTACATGATCACATGAGTTAGCTTATTGTCGTCTATGGAAAACCATGACTGACTTGATTGGTCTAATATCATGTTGTCCTTGGCATTTGATATGTTGTGCCGGGCATTCATGTTGTCCTGGGCATTCAATATACTGGACTAGGCATCGGAGGGACTGTGTTTCAACAAACATTATTGTTACAGTTTATTGTCGGGACTGTGCTTCAACAAACATTATTGTTAAGTTTTATTGTTGACAAGTGGGAGAATCCTGGTTTTTGGAGAAGCCCAACAACTTCACTATGTAAATTACGCAACATTGTGTCACTCAAGATGGATTATGTAAATAGCGATGCAAATGTGTCCACGATGTTTACAAAAGCCTCCCGATCTGACGTGGGACAGCAACGTGCATTTGTTTTGATTTTTAAAAATCGTAAATTACATGAAAACCATTACTTATCTTGAACTAGCGACACATCTCAATGATAGGCCTTACCTTAAGGCGTATTCTCAGAAAATTTAGAAAATCCGACAGAAAAATGACCGATATGGTTTTTATCATCCTTAATAAAATAAAATAAAATAAATCGTTGCACAAAGAACCCCACCCCTCCCCAATCCCTGGGAGGTTTGTATGTGTTTGTTATGTGGTGTGTGTCTGTTGCATAGTTTGTGCGGAAAATTTATCTTGTATATATATTTCAAAAGATCTTTGGCGTTTTTGGAGCAAATTTGATACAAAAATTGGTTTATTCATTATCAATAACAAATATATATATTTATGATGAGTTTTTGAAGGAGGTATTGATATTTAGTATCACTTAAATCTAGCAATAAGCTAGAAAACCCCTATCTTGCAATTTGCGTTCAATATCGTTACACATGTAAACAAAGCGTATTGGCATTATTACACGGACTTAACATAATAGTTTTATTCGGTCATTTTAAGTAACATACCAGTCGCATGTTGTGAATGGTTATAATATATATAATATGCTAAAATTTTCAAAAATTCAAACCAGGTGCATGAATTTTAAGGATTTCAAATAAGTATGCACATGGAAGTTGACTCAATTAGTTGTTTTGCAACTACTTTCCATCCTCATTCTAAAAGTTTCGCATTTGAAGCTTACATGTTTACATCAAACTGAGCTATTGTCGTCTCCCTTTGTGCGTGTTTGTCTTTCTTTTGTTAAATTATATCAAGAACTGCTTATCAAATCGAAATCGAATCGGGTACATAGATACTGTTTGGAAATGGCTAGAACTGATTAGTTTTTGATGGGTGTGACTTGCACAATTAATTAAATATGCATAATGTTTTTACAGAAACCACATTCTTAGCATGACAGTATTATATGTCATGAATCACTAACCAATTTTCTTGGACGTTAAGCTTGAACTCAAGTCATGCACCTGGTTTGAATTTTTGAAAATTTTAGCATATTATATATATTATAACCATTCACAACATGCGACTGGTATGTTATTTAAAATGACTGAACAAAACTATTATGTTAAGTCCGTGTAACAATGCCAATACGCTGTGTTTACATGTGTAACGATATTGAACGCAAATTGCAAGATAGGGGTTTTTTAGCTTATTGCTAGATTTAAGTGATACTAAATATCAATACCTGCTTCATAAACTCATCATAAATATATATATTTGTTATTGATAATGAATAAACCAATTTTTGTATCAAATTTGCTCCAAAAACGCCAAAGATCTTTTGAAATATATATACAAGATAAATTTTCCGCACAAACTATGCAACAGACACACACCACATAACAAACACATACAAACCTCCCAGGGATTGGGGAGGGTGGGGTTCTTTGTGCGACGATTTATTTTATTTTATTTTATTAAGGATGATAAAAACCATATCGGTCATTTTTCTGTCGGATTTTCTAAATTTTCTGAGAATACGCCTTAAGGTAAGGCCTATCATTGAGATGTGTCGCTAGTTCAAGATAAGTAATGGTTTTCATGTAATTTACGATTTTTAAAAATCAAAACAAATGCACGTTGCTGTCCCACGTCAGATCGGGAGGCTTTTGTAAACATCGTGGACACATTTGCATCGCTATTTACATAATCCATCTTGAGTGACACAATGTTGCGTAATTTACATAGTGAAGTTGTTGGGCTTCTCCAAAAACCAGATTTCTCCCACTTGTCAACAATAAAACTTAACAATAATGTTTGTTGAAGCACAGTCCCGACAATAAACTGTAACAATAATGTTTGTTGAAACACAGTCCCTCCGATGCCTAGTCCAGTATATTGAATGCCCAGGACAACATGAATGCCCGGCACAACATATCAACTGCCCAGCACAACATGATATTAGACCAATCAAGTCAGTCATGGTTTTCCATAGACGACAATAAGCTAACTCATGTGAACATGTAAGCTTAAGTCGCTTAAAAAAGGATATCAAGCACCTTGTCACTGATACATAATATCGTTACTATCACGTCTAAAAATAGGAAAAGAGAGAAACTGCCGTGCTTATGAACGGGGACATGCGCAAAGAATGCTGGGATGGAATTTTTGAGAAGCGTCGCCAAAATTGCCAGTTTTTTTAACGGAATGCTAGTTTTCAGCTTGCAAGTGCAAGTTGGACATTGCAGTTACTATTGCAACTATAATGATGGCACAATACACCCCTTGTTAAACAAAAAGGTAGTTATCATGGTAAAAATCGCTAATGTTTGTTCAACATCTGACATCGTGCACGTGAGTTGTTTTCATCAGAGGGCAAACTGGGCATAGTTGTTGTAGAAACGTATATAGGAAGTTCAGTAACAATTAATTATATTTTATCCTTTATTACTACCTATCATGAATCAAAACAAATAACAATTCTCATCCCTATAGCCTTGCTATATAATAAGGGATAAGGATTGGCTGTTAAATCAGCAAAAATACTCTCGCACAGGAAGAGTCGTACAGAATGTACTTTATAATTCAGCTGTTTCAATATTTTGTTGTGTTTCTATCGTCTAAAAGTCAAGCTGTGTCAGTCATACAATTTTCTGTGTTTAACACTCTATTGGACAAGTATTTCCGAGTGGTATTACGTAATTTTGCTCACGCCCAGCGCTCTTGTATATTATGTCACGGCTTTACACGTTCTATGATGTAATCAAGATAAAAGATAGTTCACAGTGATGACATAATGCCCTGGATTTTCATATATTTTTGTGGCTAATAAAATTATTGCATTGGATGCAGTATGAAATGGAAACTGGCAATACAGACAAGTAAAAAGACATAGTATATTAGTCAAATGTATTTTTATAAAGGCAAGACAAAGCGTTGAACGCCTACGTCCGAAACATAACATTTACTATTCTTTTTAATGCGCCGGTACTTTGTCGGAAAGCAGATAGACTTTGCTGGTCTGCTCGGTTTATTTTTAAAATATTATAAAAATACTCCTCTACGAGTCAGATATTGGTGCCGGTAGCACAAACACCCAATTTGCCTTTACCAAGATAGGATACACAACACAGAATCAGCAGATATGTTTGGTATAATTTCACGCGTTAGAAGTTAAAGATCTCACCACTGCCTCATCCTTGCTATCAGACTGTCGGCTTTTATCAATATGCTTTGCAGCACAGATAGTTTGTGTGTCTGTGTGTTTGTCCCTTTCTCTCCCTCTCTGTTTGTATCTCCCTGTCTTTCTGTCTTTCTCTCTACCTGTCTGTCTGTCTGCCTGTCTGTCTGTCTGATTGTCTGTCTGTCTGTCTGTCTGTATGCCTCTCCTCTCTCTCTCTCTCTCTCTCTCTCTCTCTCCTCTCTCTCTCTCTCCTCTCTCTCTCTCTCTCTCTTAAATTGCACATTCTGATTCTCATACACGGCGTACAATGAGAACTGAATGAATGAAATGTGACGGAAAATTCCAAATGCAAAAGGCGTAAGAAATGAAAACAGACATTTAAAGGAAATGAAAACTACTATGGAAATAACGGAGCTGTTGAGCTGTCAACAAGCTAAGTCTCATAACGATAATCAAAGCAAGATCCTTGTATATTAGTATAGAAGAAGAAAATTCTCCCCGACCGCGTCACTTTGGGACAACAGTACTGAAAATAATATCTAAAAAATATCTAAAATAATATCTAAAATATCTAATCGTCCTTTTAATAGATATAATTAATCAAGTATCTAGAGGTTTTATAATATCGATTTCAGGCAGTACTGAAAAAGTTATTAAAAAATCGATGTCGTGTGTACAAACCAAACTGAATTGTGGGTAATTTATTGTACTGTGGGACATATTATCCATTCGTGCCCAGCAAAATAGCACAAGCGGCTGTGTGGACAGTCTAAGGAAAGACAAAGGATCACACATAGTTATGAGTCTATAATTTCGTTTCAAATATGCAAGTACTTTCAACATGCATGACACACAAACTTTCTACACACGCCTGTGGCTCACATACAAACAGATAGACACCAACTCACACATGCATACTTAACCTACGATATCGCTGCTTCATAAACATGGCTGTTGAAATACTATAGAAACGACATGATACTATATGAACAACTCTTTGAGTTCCATGTACATGTCTGCTTGAAATCCTTAAAATTCATGTAAGTCTTTAATACTTTTATTTCCTGTGGTAGGGCCTCTGCCCATCACAGACACAAAAAATACATTTTTTTCAGAGAGAAAAAAATATTACAAAGATCATTATTTTAAGCATAATAATGCCGAAATTATAAGCCGCACATTTAAATACAACTCTGTTACTGTGTCTTCTGTACAAAGAAATCTCTTTACTTAAATGACTCGTGAACAAAAACTGACAACTTATATTGTACTTGTTGATCCTTACATGCTAATAAGGCAAAACATTTATCACGTGTAGGGTAAAATCGGTATCTCTGAGTGATCAATTGAGACCTGTCATTTTTGTATATTTGGCAAAACAATAGAAAATGGCACTCATTCTCTACAATCGAAACACCTTGACTTTTACGATACGTGAAAATTATCATATTGACAGGCACAGGTGGATTACAATGACGTCCATTTTCAATTGCTTATGAATGGCTTGAACACCTAAGCTTCGCCAAGTGATATTTGAATTTCGTGATATTAATACTTGACAGACAGGTTTCAGGTTCAAGCATGCTTTTAAATTGAGCATAGCTTCGCAATCGTTGGGAGTCTGTTAATGCAGCTGACCACTCTTGCCTATAGCAATCCTTTAAACTTTCGTAAAAGTTAACTGTTTTTTCATCTCCCGACCGACCGTAAATTTCAGCTTCGACAAAAAAAACTTTCTTATTTGCGCCGGCTCTGAGGCGATCATCCTAGCAACAGCACCACCGTCATTAAAATTGTGAGATTGCAGCGACTCAGAATGAAAGGACAGAGAGTACAGAGCACTGAACTGAAAGACAAGAATTGCAGTTACTGAATGGACAGAACATTACACTGAAACAAATACAGTTTTTTGTTTTGGTTCTTGTTTGTTTTTATTTCGACCGCCCACCCTGCCCGAGTATTCCTCTGGAGATGAGAAACAAAAAAATAAAAGGGTCACCCTTACAGACAATCTCTCTCTCTCTCTCTCTCTCTCTCTCTCTCTCTCTCTCTCTCTCTCTCTCTCTCCTCTCTCTCTCTCCTCTCTCTCTCTCTCTCTCTCTCTCTCTCTCCTCTCTCTCTCTCTCTCTCTCTCTCTCTCTCTCTCTCTCTCTCTCTCTCTCTCTTGTATATGCCGCCAAATACACTGCAACACTTGTGCAAATACCGCTAGTACGGTACCTGTGCGCTGGCACTCACAGGTCATGGGGTTCTGTCATATTATGTTAAGGCTTTACACGTTCTATGATGTAATCAATAGAAAAGATTCCTCACGTCGCGAGTAAGTGCCTGGGTTCTTTGTTTAAAGCTAAGTTACATATTTTGCTTGAGGCCAATATAATTATTGGATGCAAGATCAAATGGAAACTACCATTACGGACAAAAATAAAGAGAGAATGTATTTTCACAAAGGCAAAATATACTTTTACAAAGATAAAATGTTGAACGCCTTCTTCCCAAACATATAATTTACTTTTCCATGAGCCATAAATGCCCCTGTGAATAGTACAGAGGAAACTTACTAAAATTAGCCATAATTTGATACTGCTACTTGCCTTTCTTGACTGTAAAACCTAACATGATAAACCGATCCCATTGTTTTCTGAAGTAAAGTCGGGCCTCTAAACAGGTCATTGGTCCATACCATGGAGGTGAAAATGTAAAGCCAATCTGGGCTGCCACCTTTATTACAAATTAATTGTGCAAGGCACACCAAACAAACACTTATCAGTTCTAGCCATGTCTAAAGAGTATCAATGTTTCCGATTCAATGTCAATTGATAAGTCGTTCTTCGAATATTGCAACAACAGACATTCAAACACGCACGAAGGCAGAGGACAATAGCTCACTCATGTGAACACATCAGCTTAAATAGCAAAATACACATTTGAAAAATGCTATTGAATATGCTGCGGAAATGTGAAAAACGAACAAAGTGAATCTTTTTACGTTTTTTTGCAGCTTGAATGATATTCAAGATTTGTTTGATTGATTATTGGGAGGGAAGCATAGTAGCAATTTCCTTTTAGCTTTTGGAGTAAAAACTTAGGACACGTTACGTTGTTAGCATGTGCATGAAAAAGCTGAACACGTGGAAAGAACGTTCCATGCTGTTTTGATCACATTTGCATATATGATCAATGCGCGTTACTGAAGTGAAGCGTCCGAAAATAGGAAACTTGAATGAAAATGAACGAAGAACGATATTTTGTTTCACCATATTTCTAAAACTTAGTTTAGAGCCTAAATTAAAGAAGAAACTAGATTATTGGAAATAACAGACTCCTCGTTGACCATTAAAGGGCCTATGACATGCCCCATACAACCAAACGTAAAATCACTGTTTGGGTCTTGAAGTTAGCCTACGTCACTGTCTTGCATTGCGTATCGTCCCCCTTGTCCAGATAAAACGCAAGTAAAAGTTACGGGTGGGCGTGTACCCCTAGCCCAATTCGTTCGACTTTTTTCGGCTTTTCGAAGTTGAGCCGACGACTTATCTTAATACGGGCAAACAGTCTTTCACACCTTCGCAATCTCATGTCCGTATGAGGCAAGGGCTTCCTTTGCTCAGAACTGGTACACCCAGCTCGCAACGCACGAGAGAACATTGTAAGCATGGTCTTTCAGGAAATCACCAACGGTCACATGTGCGCGCCTACGGCAGATCGCCTCGCCGATCGAGTAAATTAAAATGACAGAAATTAAAATAACTTGTAAGGCTATGTGATTATGTGTACTATGCTTTCGTGCCAAATATACGAAATAAACATTACAAGAAGGATGACAGTCGATGTCTCATTGTCATTCATCGGGAAACATCTGTGCGGCAGGAAGCTTCCCGTCTCTACACAATCGTGAACGGTGAAGACGGCGATTCAAAATGGCGACCCGACAATGCGGCGACAAGCTTTCTTTGTTTTTCTTCATCAAAACATGTACAAAATAGGCCAAACACGTCACTTTTTTCAGGATTCATTTGCTCTGAAAATGGACGGGAACATGGGTCAATTGCACCATTTGTCTCGTGCTCCAAGGAAATGATAGTTCTGTCATAGCCCTGCGTACAGGTCTGTGTGTTCCCGGCGTGATACGGCCTGTGGTGGAGGCCGTATCACGCCGGGAACACATAGACCTGGACGCAGGGCTAGTTCTGTCAAGGTCGACGTCCAACACAGCTACGCTCAGAGTGATATTTTTCGAAAGGGTATGTGAATTTCGCCCAAAGCCGTTTTCATAAATGACGAGCACTACGAATTCTTATTACCATACCATTTGAACCTTTTTGTATTTATCCTCAAACTGTTAACGCAACAGAAGTGGTATTTAGGGGGTCAAGTTGCAAATTTCTTGACCCCGTGTTGAGTGCGTAGTAATCGGACTGCTATCGCAGTGATCGGACGTCATATTTGGAAAGTGATTAGCGGCAAAATTTTGATAGTTTGAAACTTCAAAACCCCAATTTTCATTTTGATGTGTTAAAAAAACTGAATGTAAATATTTCCTGATAATTAGTTACGTTTAGTAGACGACATAACCATACTTCGACGTGTTTGGCGTTTACCTACCGGACATATGTTGCTTTCGGCACCTGTTATCGTATGGTCTAGCTAACTTCGCCAAATTTGTATAGCCCAAATAGCTTCTACTAAACAAACTATCCAAAACAGGACAGCAGCATCACTTGACTTAATATGAGGTCATACAACTTGTAAAACGCTATCATTACGGAGCGAAGTGAGTCGGACGAACAGCATGTGATTGAATGTCCGAAACTGAGGTCGTCGGGAAAACTGTCACAGTGCACCGAGAGTATACTGTATAGTACTGCAGCTACAATATGCAATGCATTGAATCGAAAGACTCAGGCGCGGGATTGCTCTACTTTTATAAAACAAATCAAACCGTGAAAAGCTTAAACTAAGACTGATACTGTCTACTTCATACAAAGAAATGAAACGTAGCCTCATCGTACTTTCAATTCTGTCCCGAGCATTCTTATTGCTTTGTCCGCTCACGCTTTGTTCTTCAGAGTCAGAATCTGACTCTGATTTGGAACCACTCGTCCCGGATGCCTGGGGTTGCCTATGCGCCTTCAAGCTAATTCCCCTCGAAATCACTTTCTGAATTCTGGTCAAAACTGTCCTCGCTGGAAGCAACTTGATATTATGCAGCTGGACCGCCGGTGTGGCTTCCTTGCCAGTGTTTACTGGGCGTCTGTGAGCACAGTTTATACTGATATAGCTGACTTTATTTGTGGTCTAATTTATGCAAGAACCGCTAAATACACTTTAGTGACAATAGCGTGCCACAAATGACGTCAATTGTACATGTTGGTCAATATGCTAATGCCGCTGCCTGGCTCGGGTAGGAAGAGGCCCCCTGATCACCAGGCATGAAAAAGGAGTCAAATTTCGCCCTTCTCGCACGTCTTTCAGAACTGACACAATATGCAATCCATAGACAGGTCCCCTAGCTGAGTTTTTGAAGGGAAAAAATAAAAACTTTGGAAATCATGTCATAGGCCCTTTAAAGTCATTATTTGTGGGCGACAGGAAAGCCAAATTAACGGGTTCGGCAAGCCTCGCCCGTTAATTTTTGGCTTTCCTCCCGTCCTTGCCCATAAATAAATGTTAATGGTCAGCGCGACGTCCGTTATTTCTACAATATCCACTTGAATACCCCTTCTGTTAAAGACGATTAATATTTATTGCTTGTTGACGCACAAAATACATACTTTATCGTATTGATTTCCGTCAAACATAACTCCTGCCAGTGAGACGAAAACAAAGACAGTGTTGATAAGAAAGTATAAACGTTTACTATAAAAATTCAAAATTTTATACGCCTCCTGACAACGTAACATGGTATTCATTCTATTGTATGTCATTGCAGCGCTATATTTATTGGTTGGTTGTGTGTTGTTCGTCCTTAAACATTCTCTCTTTTTGAGTGTTCTGCAGGTAGGATAAACCATCAATACAGATATTTTTACATGAAAGTTACACAGAATGTTTGACCAGGGACAACAAAGTGTTAAACCTAAATACGATAGAGAATATGTCCGTCCACACGCTGAAAACTTGTCGTCCTTTTATTAATATTTAGATTTTTAGATTTTCCCTAAATACATCATGTCACACTTAAGTTATTACGATATTAGTCAACACTATTTGGTATCGACAGTACGACGATTTGAACCGTATGTAATACGTTCTTGTACCCGAGGAGGGGTAAAAATGATTACGTGATAAGTAAGTATGTATTAAATATTTCCATACTAAATGATGGTGTTGATCGATTGAAACTGAAGACTATCCTGACGCTAAAAATGCGTCAAATGTTGCGAATGCTTAACGGCCTGTTTCTTAATACATTATAATGATAGTCAATGCACTAATGCGACTGCGGCTGCTAATACTGAATACAAGCTTTTTTTTTCCATTTTGGCATCATGCATTGCATGACCAATATATTTTGGCTAAACAAGTCATTTTAATGACGAAGTGCCCGCTTGTAATTTGGAATTTGTTAGCGGTAGTAACTAAATTAAAGTCTATATGATACGCATATACAAAGACATGAGGGTGCCAAGGACCTGTCGATTACTGATGCCCCTGTGGATGGTATTGTAAAAAGTAGACTTTAGCATAGGGTAATATCGTTTTACCTAGTTGAACATGCACTGGCTCTTGAAAGTTCAAAATTTAACTAATCTGCAAGAAACTGCTCCAGGCATGTCTGAGTAATTGCTCTTCACATAAAATATCAGACGGCAAGAAAAGAGATATAGAATGCCCATGTGCTCTCTAAAGGCGAAACTTACAATAATTAGCTATTGATACTGCTACCGGCACATATCTTTCTTGACTGTAAAACGTTTGTATGATAAACATCTGCAAAAAGTTTAATCAGATTAGCATTCGGGAGATAGCTCTCTAATAACCGACATTCTTTCCCTGTTTTACGGGCCCAAATTTACTACAGAAAACAAAGGGATTGGTCCATACCATGGTGGGGAAAATGCAAAGCCAATCTGGGCTGCCATCCTCATTACAAAAGGTCGTTAAATAAGTACAATTAGTCTTTAATCGACAGGATGTTGCTAAACATTTTTTCACCTTATTACCTTACAGATTATCACCTGTTCCAAGTTTCATCAAGTTTGATGCTGTATTTCTGGACATATAAAACTAATTAGGAAAATTCAATAAATATGCAAATTAAAAATTAATAACATGACGCTAATAAAAATAAAGGTCTGTATTCACTGTTAGAACAACATGACGCAACATCTGTACCAAACTTCATGAAATTTAATGAAGTATTTCTTGACATATCAGCCTTATTATGAAAATTCATTAAATATGCAAATCAACAATTAATTATCATTATACTGATACATACTTTTGCACGTCATCACCCTACTGTAATATCAAGATCTGTATCACGTTTAATCTAATTTTATGTAGTTTTTCTATACAAATCAAACTAATTACGTAAGTTATTTAAATATGCAGATGAGCAATTAATTAACATGGCACTGATGAGTGTTTTTACTTCCTGTTACAGCAATGCATGCTTAACGTCCGTACTTTGTTTCATGAAATTTGATGAAGTATTTCTTGACATATCGGTCTAATTATGAAAATTCGTCAAATATGCAACTCAGCACTTAATTGACATGGTATTGCTTCATGTCTTTGCATGTTTTTAAAACATTGTGAGATCAACGTTGATACTTTCATCAAATTGGATGCAGCATTTCTGGTCAAAACAAGTAATATTAAAGTTCATGGAAATTATAAATTAATTTTCCTGATAAAGTTTAATGTCTTCACAGAGTATTATCACTGAGTACGTGATCTGCGGGTTGCTATGTTACATTGATTGATTAATTGAAGATAAAGTCCCTTGAACATGAATATTTATGTATCACTTTGATGTCCTTGAAAACAACCGTCACAACACTATTGCTTTTTATTAAATTTTTATCACCATGAGTTCGTTCAATAGTGGTGCAAACTTTCCGTTTTTTGTTCAATACCTATCGATCTTTGAATAGATACCAGTGAAAGTTATTAACCAAGTCATACAACTTAAGTTTTCTACCCAAATTCATATTTCAAGTTCCGGGAAATTGTGACCATATATTGTGATTTTGTGATCGCATGCACACAATGTCGCGAATACATTCGATCGCGCATATAACAACCACAGCTTGGAGCCAGGCTACGTCGCTAATTAGTCTCCGTAGACGAAGTCCTGGGGACTTATGGTTTTGGTTCCGTCCGTTCGTCCACGCAGGTGTCTCAGACATGCCTGAGCCATTTCCTTTTAAACTTTGTATAAAGATGATACACTATGGCATACATATGAATATCCAGTGCTTTGGGTGTGGTGTGCATAATTTGTGGTAATTTGCTTAATTAGTAATTGTTGAAAAGAGCACTGTGTCCGGAGAGTCTGCGTCAAATTTAATGAAAACTTTCTACAGATGTTTGTGAGAGTGATTTCTAGAAATAAACAATAGCATATGTCAACATTGTGTTCATGAAATGCTTATAAGCATATTTTATGAATTTTGTAATTCTGGTAGAATTTCAAGAAATGCGGTCTGAAATTTAATGAAAATTGATAAAGAAATTCATATACCGGAGCTGTAAGTGTTTGCAAAGACATTTAGCAGGATTAGGTAAATTAATTGCTATTTTGCATATTTGATGCGATTGTGTAATTAAGTTGATATGTCTTGAAACACTGCAGCAAATTTGATGAAACTTAATACAAATCTTTAGCAAACAGTCCTATAATAGTGCACAAAATTATTTAGCAGTATCATGTTAATTAATTGCTACTTTAGATATTTAATGAATTTTTCTAATTGGTGTGCTAAATCATGAAATACTGTAATTATTTTATAAAACATGGTACATATTTTTATTTGTCAGTACTTTAATACTCTGTGAAGACATTAAACTTTATCAGGAAAATTAATTTATAATTTCCATGAACTTTAATAATTACTTGTTTTGACCAGAAATGCTGCATCCAATTTGATGAAAGTATCAACGTTGATCTCACAATGTTTTAAAAACATGCAAAGACATGAAGCAATACCATGTCAATTAAGTGCTGAGTTGCATATTTGACGAATTTTCATAATTAGACCGATATGTCAAGAAATACTTCATCAAATTTCATGAAACAAAGTACGGACGTTAAGCATGCATTGCTGTAACAGGAAGTAAAAACACTCATCAGTGCCATGTTAATTAATTGCTCATCTGCATATTTAAATAACTTACGTAATTAGTTTGATTTGTATAGAAAAACTACATAAAATTAGATTAAACGTGATACAGATCTTGATATTACAGTAGGGTGATGACGTGCAAAAGTATGTATCAGTATAATGATAATTAATTGTTGATTTGCATATTTAATGAATTTTCATAATAAGGCTGATATGTCAAGAAATACTTCATTAAATTTCATGAAGTTTGGTACAGATGTTGCGCTCATGTTGTTCTAACAGTGAATACAGACCTTTATTTTTATTAGCGTCATGTTATTAATTTTTAATTTGCATATTTATTGAATTTTCCTAATTAGTTTTATATGTCCAGAAATACAGCATCAAACTTGATGAAACTTGGAACAGGTGATAATCTGTCAGTTGTAATAAGGTGAAAAAAATGTTTAGCAACATCCTGTCGATTAAAGACTAATTGTACTTATTTAACGACCTTTTGTAATGAGGATGGCAGCCCAGATTGGCTTTGCATTTTCCCCACCATGGTATGGACCAATCCCTTTGTTTTCTGTAGTAAATTTGGGCCCGTAAAACAGGGAAAGAATGTCGGTTATTAGAGAGCTATCTCCCGAATGCTAATCTGATTAAACTTTTTGCAGATGTTTATCATACAAACGTTTTACAGTCAAGAAAGGTATGTGCCGGTAGCAGTATCAATAGCTAATTATTGTAAGTTTCGCCTTTAGAGAGCACATGGGCATTCTATATCTCTTTTCTTGCCGTCTGATATTTTATGTGAAGAGCAATTACTCAGACATGCCTGGAGCAGTTTCTTGCAGATTAGTTAAATTTTGAACTTTCAAGAGCCAGTGCATGTTCAACTAGGTAAAACGATATTACCCTATGCTAAAGTCTACTTTTTACAATACCATCCACAGGGGCATCAGTAATCGACAGGTCCTTGGCACCTTTATGTCTTTGTATATGCGTATCATATAGACTTTAATTTAGTTACTACCGCTAACAAATTCCAAATTACAAGCGGGCACTTCGTCATTAAAATGACTTGTTTAGCCAAAAAATATTGGTCATGCAATGCATGATGCCAAAATGGAAAAAAAGCTTGTATTCAGTATTAGCAGCCGCAGTCGCATTAGTGCATTGACTATCATTATAATGTATTAAGAAACAGGCCGTTAAGCATTCGCAACATTTGACGCATTTTTAGCGTCAGGATAGTCTTCAGTTTCAATCGATCAACACCATCATTTAGTATGGAAATATTTAATACATACTTACTTATCACGTAATCATTTTTACCCCTCCTCGGGTACAAGAACGTATTACATACGGTTCAAATCGTCGTACTGTCGATACCAATAGTGTTGACTAATATCGTAATAACTTAAGTGTGACATGATGTATTTAGGGACAATCTAAAAATATAAATATTAATAAAAGGAAGACAAGTTTTCAGCGTGTGGACGGACATATTCTCTATCGTATTTAGGTTTAACACTTTGTTGTCCCTGGTCAAACATTCTGTGTAACTTTCATGTAAAAATATCTGTATTGATGGTTTATCCTACCTGCAGAACACTCAAAAAGAGAGAATGTTTAAGGACGAACAACACACAACCAACCAATAAATATAGCGCTGCAATGACATACAATAGAATGAATACCATGTTACGTTGTCAGGAGGCGTATAAAATTTTGAATTTTTATAGTAAACGTTTATACTTTCTTATCAACACTGTCTTTGTTTTCGTCTCACTGGCAGGAGTTATGTTTGACGGAAATCAATACGATAAAGTATGTATTTTGTGCGTCAACAAGCAATAAATATTAATCGTCTTTAACAGAAGGGGTATTCAAGTGGATATTGTAGAAATAACGGACGTCGCGCTGACCATTAACATTTATTTATGGGCAAGGGCGGGAGGAAAGCCAAAAATTAACGGGCGAGGCTTGCCGAACCCATTAATTTGGCTTTCCTGTCGCCCACAAATAAACGTTAAAGGGCCTATGACATGATTTCCAAAGTTTTTATTTTTCCCTTCAAAAACTCAGCTAGGGGACCTGTCTATGGATTGCATATTGTGTCAGTTCTGAAAGACGTGCGAGAAGGGCGAAATTTGACTCCTTTTTCATGCCTGGTGATCAGGGGGCCTCTTCCTACCCGAGCCAGGCAGCGGCATTAGCATATTGACCAACATGTACAATTGACGTCATTTGTGGCACGCTATTGTCACTAAAGTGTATTTAGCGGTTCTTGCATAAATTAGACCACAAATAAAGTCAGCTATATCAGTATAAACTGTGCTCACAGACGCCCAGTAAACACTGGCAAGGAAGCCACACCGGCGGTCCAGCTGCATAATATCAAGTTGCTTCCAGCGAGGACAGTTTTGACCAGAATTCAGAAAGTGATTTCGAGGGGAATTAGCTTGAAGGCGCATAGGCAACCCCAGGCATCCGGGACGAGTGGTTCCAAATCAGAGTCAGATTCTGACTCTGAAGAACAAAGCGTGAGCGGACAAAGCAATAAGAATGCTCGGGACAGAATTGAAAGTACGATGAGGCTACGTTTCATTTCTTTGTATGAAGTAGACAGTATCAGTCTTAGTTTAAGCTTTTCACGGTTTGATTTGTTTTATAAAGTAGAGCAATACCGCGCCTGAGTCTTTCGATTCAATGCATTGCATATTGTAGCTGCAGTACTATACAGTATACTCTCGGTGCACTGTGACAGTTTTCCCGACGACCTCAGTTTCGGACATTCAATCACATGCTGTTCGTCCGACTCACTTCGCTCCGTAATGATAGCGTTTTACAAGTTGTATGACCTCATATTAAGTCAAGTGATGCTGCTGTCCTGTTTTGGATAGTTTGTTTAGTAGAAGCTATTTTGGGCTATACAAATTTGGCGAAGTTAGCTAGACCATACGATAAAAGGTGCCGAAAGCAACATATGTCCGGTAGGTAAACGCCAAACACGTCGAAGTATGGTTATGTCGTCTACTAAACGTAACTAATTATCAGGAAATATTTACATTCAGTTTTTTTAACACATCAAAAATGAAAATTGGGGTTTTGAAGTTTCAAACTATCAAAATTTTGCCGCTAATCACTTTCCAAATATGACGTCCGATCACTGCGATAGCAGTCCGATTACTACGCACTCAACACGGGGTCAAAAAATTTGCAACTTGACCCCCTAAATACCACTTCTGTTGCGTTAACAGTTTGAGGATAAATACAAAAAGGTTCAAATGGTATGGTAATAAGAATTCGTAGTGCTCGTCATTTATGAAAACGGCTTTGGGCGAAATTCACATGTACCCTTTCCGAAAAATATCACTCTGAGCGTAGCTGTGTTGGACGTCGACCTTTGACAGAACTAGCCCTGCGTCCAGGTCTATGTGTTCCCGGCGTGATACGGCCTCCACCACAGGCCGTATCACGCCGGGAACACACAGACCTGTACGCAGGGCTATGACAGAACTATCATTTCCTTGGAGCACGAGACAAATGGTGCAATCGACCCATGTTCCCGTCCATTTTCAGAGCAAATGAATCCTGAAAAAAGTGACGTGTTAGGCCAAGTTTGTACATGTTTTGATGAAGAAAAACAAAGAAAGCTTGTCGCCGCATTGTCGGGTCGCCATTTTGAATCGCCGTCTTCACCGTTCACGATTGTGTAGAGACGGGAAGCTTCCCTGCCGCACAGATGTTTCCCGATGAATGACAATGAGACATCGACTGTCATCCTTCTTGTAATGTTTATTTCGTATATTTGGCACGAAAGCATAGTACACATAATCAAATAGCCTTACAAGTCATTTTAATTTCTGTCATTTTAATTTACTCGATCGGCGAGGCGATCTGCCGTAGGCGCGCACATGTGACCGTTGGTGATTTCCTGAAAGACCATGCTTACAATGTTCTCTCGTGCGTTGCGAGCTGGGTGTACCAGTTCTGAGCAAAGGAAGCCCTTCCTCATACGACATGAGATTGCGAAGGTGTGAAAGACTGTTTGCCCGTATTAAGATAAGTCGTCGGCTCAACTTCGAAAAGCCGAAAAAAGTCGAACGAATTGGGCTAGGGGTACACGCCCACCCGTAACTTTTACTTGCGTTTTATCTGGACAAGGGGGACGATACGCAATGCAAGACAGTGACGTAGGCTAACTTCAAGACCCAAACAGTGATTTTACGTTTGGTTGTATGGGGCATGTCATAGGCCCTTTAATGGTCAACGAGGAGTCTGTTATTTCCAATAATCTAGTTTCTTCTTTAATTTAGGCTCTAAACTAAGTTTTAGAAATATGGTGAAACAGAATATCGTTCTTCGTTCATTTTCATTCAAGTTTCCTATTTTCGGACGCTTCACTTCAGTAACGCGCATTGATCATATTTGCATATGTGACCAGAACAGCACGGAAGGTTCTTTCCACGTGTACAGCTTTTTCATGCACATGCTAGCAACGTAACGTGTCCTAAGTTTTTACTCCAAAAGCTGCGCGTATATCCTGTGACATCTCCGCACGAATGAATTGCTAGCCAGAAACCTATTGTATACAGTTTGGCCACTCTTACATGTAAGAAGGGAGAAATGGTAGAGGCAGTTGACGAGGTCGGTCGGTAGACGGTCGCAAGAGTAATTGACACAGAACAAGATAGGAAAAAAATTTCATGACTTTCCGTAGCGTTTCAAAAGTACGAAAAATGAGACCAAGTAATTGTTTGTTTATTTAGATTTGATCTAAAACCTCCGGCAACCAACAGACAAAGTCCAATTCTTACGCAGAAAATAAAAGTTTTCAAGCGTCGACTTTCTCTTCCACTATGCACACAACCACGGCCCCTCCACAAAACGCGATGTCGATCGACTTGAATATTGACACCATGATCGACCATGGATGGATTGACGTGGCGTTTGAAAAGTATGAAAAATGAGACTCAGTAACTTTTGGTCGCTTTACATTTGATCAAAAACCTACCAAACCCATCAGACAAGGCCCTACTCGCTCGCGGAAAACCAAGCTCTCAAGCGTCGACTTTCTCTTCCGCGTTTGAGACCCTTTCTTCACTTTGGTGTTTGAGAGAAACAAACGTCGGCTTAATTCGGAAATGGTCGGCTATTCGTAGGCGTAACGTCAGTCCAATGGTAAGCTATACCCGATATGAACGTCGGGATAATTTGGGCTGTAGTCGGGAAAGCAAGGTTGACCTCGAGAGCGATTCCGAGTACAGTACAACTCGTTCGCAGATCGCGGTACTACAGGCTGACACTATAGATAGCAACAAGTTCACCGCGTAAATTGCTAGACTACATATAGCCACATCGGCACTTCTGAAATATTATCTCCGGCTTGCAAGACAACAAAACTATCAAAATATTATAATCAAAAACAGAATTTCGGGGCCAGAGAGCGAAACATTGCTGAAAAGTAGCTGGCCAAAATACGGAAGTAGCCGGTCAATTTGGCCGGCATCCGGCTAAAAATGAACACGCTGCAAACAGAGAGGCCTGTTGCGATGGACAAGTAGCCTTTGGCTTTTTGACCAGAAAAATAAGTGAGTGTTCATTGATAATTCAAAGACTGGATCCGTTGACACCAAAGTTTGCTCGTGACTTTAATTGAATTGCATGCACCTTTCCGCAATGCTACTCATTGAGTCTGAACTTAAAATTGAAAGAGTACTTTTAATAAACGTCCTGTTTTGTTGTGCTGCTTTTCGCTACCATACTTTCTTTTATAGGGATAGAAACATTCATACAAAGCAAAAGATCTTCAGTTTGTCTCCTTTCTATCGTACAGAGATATTGTGTGACAGGAAAATTTTAGTTCAAAGGGCAATGATCTTTCTGAACGTACCCTCAACCAGCTTAAATAGCCTTTCGTATGCAAAATCAGCGTACATTAGTTAACTGCTGGTATTATTTAAACAGCATTTTATTGACAGGTTTCTATAGTACCATTGTTTTTGTAAACTCTTCATGCAATTTTATGAACTAATATGATGACCTCAAAGTAACAGCAAGTGCTGGACGGCACTTTTAACGCTGGTCGGAAATCCTGAGTGCGACCGGCGTATCAATCAATCAATTCAACTTTATTCATCCCTTAAGGGCAATTCAAATTGGCGGACAACACACAAAATATCACAATAAACAACAAAACAAGACTAAAACTAAAAAAAGTGACAACACACAACGACCGTTAAGATACATCATTTAAAAACCGCACAGCGGTAGGAATAAAGGAATTCTTGAGCCGGTTTGTCTTGCAAACTGGACACTTAAAACGTCTTCCCGAAGGAAGCAGTTGGAATTCTGAATTTAAAATATGCTCTGATGAATTTAAAATGGAACGTGCTTTCCTCAGACACTGTTGCTTGTAAAATGACAAAATGCTCCTCTGTGGTGCGCCAATAATCTTTGAACTTAAAGTGACAATATTTTCTATGGAATTCTTGTGTTTTAAACTTAAATTCTGGAACCAGCAGATAAATGAGAAAGTTATGATGCTTTCGATAAAAGACTTGTAAAAGAGAGATAAAATTGTCTTGTTCACTGAAAAGGATTCCAATTTCCGTAAAAAATACATAAATTTGTATAATAAATTTGGGATATATATTTGTATTTTCACACTTCGTGTTGACAAAGAAATAATACTTATATATGTAATTATATAAATACAGCTGATCGGTAAGCTGCCAGTGTAATGATCTCGATAAATGACACATTAATGGTTAATCATTTTACCTATTTTACTTGCATCGACGTCTTATCATCTCGTATGCAAGTTACTTTGAGTCAATATGAAATATCTAGAGCAACGCCTTATTTAAATGTGTTGTGTAAAGTTCAAATATTTCTTTCTGTGTTTGAAAGTTACACATAATGATAATCACAAGTGTTGCGATGATACACATTGAAAAATTGTAAGACTACTGTATATATTTAAAAAGCAAAAGTAAATGAATTTATGCCCTTATGGCTACATTTTCTATCTTTCTGAATAATGAAATACGCAATGCTCTGTAACCTCCGTTTTCCAGTCACAGTGCAGTATAACGTGTCAGGTGTTTTACAAAGAATAAGAAAAACGAACAAAAGCATATTTTAACGTTAGCTTAATGCATTCTTGCCAGTTGATTTCATGGAATGGCGAGCATTAAGGAACATGTAAAGTCAGCATGCTTATCTGTCATCATCAAGCCTGCGTGCGAATGCAAGACAACAGCACACATCTAGAATTGAATATAAAGGCTGCAATTCTTTTGGGAATACGAGTATATAGTATCAACGAGGCTCTGTTGACCTCACAACATTTATCCAAGAAACACATATTTTTTAAGATTACCCAACATTTCATATTCTGCATAAAGTTATATCTTATATTTATATATATATATATATATATATATATATATATATATATATATATATATATATATATATATATTATATATATATATATATATATATATATATTATTTTTTTGATAAGTATCCTTTTCTTATTTTTGTAGTATTAGTTCTTGACTATGTTCACCTTTGAGGGAATAACGTCAATAAAGTTATTATTATTATTATTATTATTATTATTATTATTATTGTTCAGGATGATTTTGCATCATCGATCGCCAAACTGCAGGATGAAAATTTGCAATATACACTCGAATACTCTTTCGGTTACAGACAATTAAATTTATTGCTTGTGGACACATGAAATACACATTTTACCGCTAGAAGCATTTGTTTCCACAAAACCATAGTTCCTTCTATTAGGAAGGAAACCAAGACACTGATGATTAGAAAGAAAAAAAGGTTGAATATAAAATGTCAAGACTTAACAATTTAACATGGCACTTATTCTACTGTGTGTCACTGTAGTACTATATTTGGAAGTTGCTGGTGTGTTGTTTTTCTGTTAACAATCTCTCTGTTTTAAAGTTCTGCAGGTAGAACTAAATGCGGTGTATTCGGCTGTCCTTTCACTCGCTTCGCTCGTGAAAGGACTGCCGCCGAATACACCGCAGCACTCATGCAATACCGCTAGTACGGCGCGCATGCACTCACAGGCGATGGGGTTCTGTCATATAGTTTGACTACTTAGAGTATAATTTCCTACGAACAAGGAAAGGTAATTTACGGATATTTATATAAGTGAAACTTACCTTAAATCATGGCACGTCGATCTAGCTTTGTAAGGCTTAATTTTACGATTGTATGTAATTTTCCTCACAGACATTCAAATTACATCTTGGAGTCACTTGATATCAAAGAGAGCCAGGTAGTCAGTGTTGTCAATCTGACTGCCTTTAAGCTCACTATGGAAACCTGCAAGGTTTCTTACCGCCTCAGACCAAATGACTGACCAAACATGTTCCGGAGGAGAGGAATAAAGCATGGAGGGCGACGAAAAGTACTCTACATAAGATAAACACACAAAAAGTAACGCTTAGCGTCAAAGCTGCAACTTATTTCACCAAATTCGACTCTTCAAATTTCAATAAAATGTTGTTTTTCTCTAAATAGCATTCATGGTTTTATCAAACAAGTGGAGCTTACTACCAGCGATATTGGATTACTATATCGTTACGGTTCATTGGTCGTAATTCAATTGTGTCTGTTTACAAGTTTTGGGCTGGAGAGTGCGGAAGGTTTGTATTTTATTGTTATAAGAAAAAGAACTTTGGCATTTATTGCGAATTTGATACATCAAATAAGTGTGATCTATAATAAATCCCAGCAAATAATTTATGATGAGTTTTGAATTAACGTATTAGTGATTGGTATGGCTAAAATCCAGCAATAACCTAGAAATCCCTCCCTCTCCTTGCAAATGTAGAGCAGCAGAAAAATCTCCGTAATCACTCTGATTGATTGATACAATATTTCACAAAATGATGAGATAGCTTTTTGTCAGGCTAATATTTGATGTCTGTGCATGAGCCTACAGCTTTCCACAACAAACATTATATCTCGAATTTGATACCACCTTAGACCACAATATAATGGTACGTTCCATCCATATATAAATGAAATTAAAGACGTTTGGGAAAGTCAGTCCGAAAATTGCGAGATGCATGAAATTTGAGTAACAGATTTTATTACGTTGTACTTTCAGTGATTTGCATTATTTTATAACGGCCGTTATTATGAGTTAGCTTTGTCACGTTGGAACCATTTTTCTGCTTTGCTTAAGTTGAAATATTTAAAGTGTTAACATGGATAATGTACTAAATTGTAAATAATAAAATCTCGAATACAAATGAGGGTCTATGTGCACTTTACTGTGTGGTCAACCATGAATCTCATCAGGTGGCCATTTTGCTATATCAGTTGCATTCTGAGGTCACCGCTCGTTTATACAGTACCAGGTTACATCATTTTGAAAATACGGGTAGAATACGGGGAATAAAACTTTTCAGAATAGCAAACGACAACATATCTCCTCTTTACCAAATGCTAGTAGTATGAAGTGCAAAGAAAAACCTATGTTAAAACAGCAGGTAGATCTTTCTCTGTACATTTGTGTCCTCTAAATAGATCCACCAGTTGACCTGCCAGATCTAATGTACTGAAAGTTTTACTTAACCTTCCGCACTCTATGGTCTTAACGCTATTGGAATTAATTAACAAACTAAAGACTTCTGGTTGAGGATAACAGGCCGACTTACAAAATATTTGACTTCTGCTTTTAATCAAACATATGATATTACACTTGAAATTACACTTTAATTTTTCCGAATAGAGAGATTCGATAAGGTTTGCATTTATATGATTTCAAGTTGAAGTCTACCTGTGCAAATTTATATTTCAATCTTACCAACTATAGATTAGAGATGACTGTCAGTATACCAAAAATGAATGTGAAAGAAATTTGGGATATATATATTTCTTCTCCCACACTTCGTGTTGACAAAGAAATAATACTTATATATGTAATTATAAAAATACAGCTAATCGGTAAGCTGCCAGTGTAATGATCTCGATGAATGACACATTAATGGTTAATCATTTTACCTTTTTACTTGCATCGACGTCTTATCATCTCGTATGCAAGTAACTTTGAGTCAATATGTAAAATCTAGAGCAACGCCTTATTTAAATGTGTTGTGTAAAGTTCAAATATTTCTTTCTGTGTTTGAAAGTTACACAAAATAATAATCACAAGTGTTTCGATGATAGACATTGAAAAATTGTAAGACCTTCTGAATATCGTAATTATAAAAAAACAAAAGTAAATGAATTTATGCCATTATGGCTACATTTTCTATCTTCCTGTAAAATGAAATAACGCAATGCACTGTAACCTCCGTTTTCCAGTAACAGTGCAGTATAACGTGTGAGGTATTTTACAGAGAAACAAAAAAAAACAAAAGCACTTTTTAACGTTGGCCTAATGCATTCTCACCAGTTGATTTCATGTAATGGCTAGCATTAAGGAAGATGTAAAGTCAGCATGCTTATCTGTCATCATCAATCCTGCATGAGAATGCAAGACAACAGCATACATTTAGAATTGAATTTAAAGGCTTCAATTCTGTTTGGAATACGAGTATATAGTATTAACGAGGCTCTGTTCAGGATGATTTTGCATCATCGATCGCCAAACTGCAGGATGAAAATTTGCAATATACACTCGAATACTCTTTCGGTTACAGACAATTAAATTTATTGCTTGTGGACACATGAAATACACATTTTACCGCTAGAAGCATTTGTTTCCACCAAAACATAATTCCTTCTATTAAGAAGGAAACCAAGACACTGATGATTAAAAAGAAAAATGGTTTAATATAAAAAGTCAAGATTTATACGCCTCTTAACAACGTAACATGGCACTTATTCTACTGTGTGTCACTGTAGTGCTATATTTGGAAGTTGGTGGTGTGTTGTTTGTCTGTTAAACAATCTCTCTGTTTGAAAGTTCTGCAGGTAGGACTAACCGTTAATATAGATTTTTTGAAATGAGAGCTACACAGAATTCTTGGTAAGGGACAACAGTCAAGGGGTTCACTTACACCTAAATACGAAAGAGAATATGTTCATATGTCACAGGCTGAAAACTCATCGTCCTTATTTATGGGGGGGAGGGAGAGAGAGAGAGAGAGAGAGAGAGAGAGAGAGAGAGAGAGAGAGAGAGACAGACAGACAGACAGACAGACAGACAGACAGACAGACTGACAGAGAAAGGCCATCACAAATTTTCAGATTATCTACTTTTAAAACAGGAAAGGTATCACCTTTGTTTTTCCGTCGAGTGTTAATACATCGCCAGAAACTTGCTTAGGTCAAGTTCCATTGCAGTTTCAATGAAATCATACTGTTTCCTTTCCTCTTCCCTTTGTTTTTTACGTAGCTGCAGCTGGTTTCGGAAAACTCGTTGTGATTCCTTCTATAGACGATATGTATCATGCTGGTGTCCTATTGGTCTACCAGCTTCAATCCACTTCTTGAGGCATTCCCATGTTTTACGATGAAAATCTTAAAGTTCTGACCAGTATGGATTTAGGAAAGGTTTGAAACGAGATGAGGGAATATGTTCACAGGCAGTTTCACGTAGAACATTAATAAGGGAATTCGTGATTTGTTTAATGTCAGCTTGACAAACTAATGGTTTTCTTTTAAGAGAAAATGACTTTAGTTTGTGTGAGAGAGAGAGAGTGACTGTATGTTTGTCTGATGACACGATCATTAACTTTAAACCATGCTAGGCGTGATCGATCAAGCAACAAATGAAAAATAATGACTGGGAGTCGAGTCTTAAATTGAACACAACTGGGTAGTGGTCTGATAAATTCAGTGTATCAACATCTAGTATTTGACACTTGGTAACATTGTCAACTATACTCTCTGGTATCAATATATAGTCAATTGACGATCGATGCAAACCATCTGAGGAGCAAAAAGTTTCGACTGGACCATTGCAAACGTTTAATAGATTGACTTGTTGAAGGTTGTAAGAATCGGCAAACTGCTGAAGAGAATTCTTTCTGGTGATGACAGGATTTACTTGTCGACGTGGTCCTGATAGACTTGCATTAAGGTGGTTGGAAAGGCTAGAGCGTCAGTTATAAACTTCAACAAAACTATTAAGATATAAAAGTAGTCAACATTATCTGTGGAATAAAAAAACTAGACATTTGGGCACAAAGGCATTGCAGAGTTACAGCCTGTTGAAACTTCTGAAAAACTGACCAAATAAGAAGAAGTTGGGGAGTCATTAGTGTATTAACTATGGTAGAGGTCCCCTAGCTTTTAATAAATGTTTAAAAAAAGGAAAGTCATTATTTGCTGTTTTTCAGGAAAGTTTGACAAGGCGGTGCTTGCATTCAGAGGGAGTGACTGCAATTGTAAATGCATTTTTAGATTATTTGAGTGTCAAAGAGGTGTCAAAAGTGAGATTTACCAAAAAGACTGCTCTGTGACTTCAAAAGAGGGGTGCAAATATGGCTTGTTTTCAAGATTTTTGACAGAATAACAGTTTTCCTACATAATTAAATACCAATTTAATCCAACCTTTGAAATGAGATATGGACATGGATTTTTTACTGCCTATTAACAAGGTTACAGATAAAATATGTACGGCACAATTTTCCTGTATTTGAAGTCCTTTTAGAAAAATCATATTTTGAAATTTGAAAATTTTTTAATAATTTTTTGATATGTAAACCCATGTTAAATCATAAAAACAAATTTTATTTACAAATCCTGCCATACAAATCTTACAAATAATAGTGTCAACATATTTATAACTAATTTGGTAATATTAAAACTATCCAATTATTATTAAATTCAAATATGTAAACAAAATATGAAAAATTAAATTTTAATATTTACTGGTGTCATATTTCAAAATCATGGCTGCAAATATACAATTTTATATTCTTTGGAGAAAGTATTAACTAAGAGAGTTATCCTGAAAATTTGAACTAAATATCTTGATTCTAACACCTGAAACTTGACATTAACTCTGAGAAAAGAATGGGTGCAAAAATAGCCTTTCCAGCCACCTTAAAGTCTCCCAAGAAAATCACGTGACCGACAGGTGAGAGAGAGAGAGAGAGAGAGAGAGAGAGAGAGAGAGAGAGAGAGAGAGAGAGAGAGAGAGAGAGAGAGAGAGAGAGAGAGATACCGGGGAGGATAAGGCAGAAATGGGACCTTTAACTCCTACGGGTAAATCTTATACCAACCATTACTGTTGATTCTAACGTGTTTCCATCTCATTAAATGGAAATTGGGGTGTTGTGCTACCGGCACAAACATGTAAGAGGGTTATTTTAAATTTAAACGGAGCAGACCAGCAAAGTATATTTGCTTTCCAACAAAGTACTGGAGCAACAGAGAGAATAGTAAACGCTATGTTTAGGAAGTAGTTTTTCAACGATTTGTCTCTGTTAAAACAATTTAGAAATATTATTAAAATATTTGTCTTTGTAAAAATACATTTGGCCCATGTGCTATGCCATGTCTTTCTTTTTGTCCGTATTGGTAGCTGGCATATGATCTTGCATCCAATAATTCTATTGGTCTAAAACGAATATAGTTAAGTTTTAAAAAATAACCCAAGGCATTTTCTCGTGACTGTGAGCAAGCATTTCTTTCGATTGCACCAATAGAACATCTAAAGCCAATACATTATATACAAGAGCGCTAGGCGTAAGGTGAAATACTTACTACCAGTTTACTTGCAGATTAGTTCCATTTTGACCTTTCAAGAGCCAGTTCATGACATACCTAGTTCTCTTTAACTTGGTAAAAGGACATCACTCTATGCCATTCATGCTTATGTCTACTTGTTTACAATCCAATCAAATATTGGCATCAGTGACAGACAGATCCTTGGCAACCTCATTTCTGTTTTCATGCGCATCATATCGACTATATTTAGTTACTTCCAATAACAAATTCCCAATTACAACGGGGACTATGCCATTGTCAATGACATGTTTAACCAAACATTATGTGACTTACAATGCCTGGCGCTAAAGTTAAAACAAGCACGTACTCAGTATAGGCAGCTGCAATCGCATGGATGTATTGGCGACATTTTTAGCTTCAGGAGAGTCTTCTTTTTCAATCGATCGACACCATTATTCATTATGGAAATACTTAATATATACTAACTTATAACGTGATCATTTGCACTTTTCCTAGCGTACAAAAACGTACTACATAAGATTAAAATCTTTGTACTATCGATATTAAATCATGTCGACCAATATCGTGAAAACTCAAGTGTGACCCGATATATTGTGGGGAAATGTAGAAATACAGGTATGAATAATAGGACGTCGCGACAAGATTTCAGCGTGTAAGATGAACATTTTATTTTTCGTATTTAGGTGTAAGTTGACCCTTTGACTGTTGTCCCGAGCCGAACATTTGTGTAGCTTTCATTGTCAAAAAATTATATTGATGATTTATCCTACCTGCAGAACCTTCAAACAGAGAGATTGCTGAATGATGAACAACACACCACCCACTTCCAAATATAGCACTACAGTGACATACAATAGAATGAACGCCATGTTTCGTTGTCAAGAGGCGTATACATTTTGAATTTTTGTATGAAACCTTTTTAATTTCAAATCAACAGTGCCTTGATTTTCTTCTCATTGGAAAGAATTGTGTTTTACCGGAAACCAATTCTTCTAACAGTTACACGTGTATTACGTGCGTCAACGTGCAATAAATTTTAATCGTATATTGCAAATTTTCATCCTGCACTTTGGCGATCGTGCAAAAATAGCCTTTCCAGCCACCTTAAAGTCTCCCAAGAAATCACGTGACCGACAGGTGAGAGAGAGAGAGAGAGAGAGGAGAGAGAGAGAGAGAGAGAGAGAAAGAGAGAGAGAGAGAGAGAGAGAGAGAGAGAGAGAGAGAGAGAGAGAGAGAGAGAGAGAGAGAGATACCGGGGAGGATAAGGCAGAAATGGGACCTTTAACTCCTACGGGTAAATCTATACCAACCATTACTGTTGATTCTACGGTGTTTCCATCTCATTAAATGCAAATTGGGGTGTTGTGCTACCGGCACAAACATGTAAGAGGGTTATTTTAAATTTAAACGGAGCAGACCAGCAAAGTATATTTGCTTTCCAACAAAGTACTGGAGCAACAGAGAGAATAGTAAACGCTATGTTTAGGAAGTAGTTTTTCAACGATTTGTCTCTGTTAAAACAATTTAGAAATATTATTAAAATATTTGTCTCTGTAAAAATACATTTGGCCCATGTGCTATGCCATGTCTTTCTTTTTGTCCGTATTGGTAGCTGGCATATGATCTTGCA
This sequence comes from Ptychodera flava, assembly GCF_041260155.1. Classification (NCBI taxonomy): domain Eukaryota; kingdom Metazoa; phylum Hemichordata; class Enteropneusta; family Ptychoderidae; genus Ptychodera; species Ptychodera flava. Next base: position 33,263,673 of record NC_091948.1, on the reverse strand, counting down.
TCCAATAATTCTATTGGTCTAAAAACGAATATATTTAAGTTTTAAAAAATAACCCAAGGCATTTTCTCGTGACTGTGAGCAAGCATTCCTTTCGAGGCGTATACATTTTGAATTTTTGTATGAAACCTTTTTAATTTCAAATCAACAGTGCCTTGATTTTCTTCTCATTGGAAAGAATTGTGTTTTACCGGAAACCAATTCTTCTAACAGTTACACGTGTATTACGTGCGTCAACGTGCAATAAATTTTAATCGTATATTGCAAATTTTCATCCTGCACTTTGGCGATCGTCAATACAAAATCATCCCGAACAGAGCCTCCTGGTCGTATTCCTGAGAAAACTGCGGCCTACACGTAAATTCTAAACGTACACTGTTGTCTGGCATTCGTAAGTGATGACTGAAAAGCATGCTCTTTTTTGTTTCTTTGTTAAACACCAGACGCGTTAGGCTGCACAGTTACAGGAAAACGGAGATTATAGTGCATTGCACATTTCATTGTTTAGGAAGATAGAAAAGGTAGCCATAAATTCAATGATTTTTGTTTTTTATATTTTTAGAATTCGGTATCAAGTCGTATGTCGAGAAATTTGAACGCTCCGAAAAGTAGACAGACTAAAGGGAAAATTATACACGAAAAAATCTTTACAAAACATTAATAATTATATATAATCCCATGATATTTTCTCTGTTTGACGTCATCGTATACGAGTGTTTTTCGCGGAGCCGTACAACTTCGAGCCGAAGGCGAGAAGTTGTGCGGCTCCGCGAAAAACACGAGTTTATCACATGAACAGTATTTATCACATGAACAGTCTTCTTATTTTTCTTTTGATGTGAATGGATCAAAATTATCGTAATAAATTGCATGAATTTCGTCGCGATTTGTGTTTTACTTACGCGGATTACTTTCATTTAAAGAGTAAAGCGGCCCGTCACCCAGGAGATACTTTCATTCATAAATCCCATCAAGCTGGAATTTGCTACATCAAATGGTATCTCCACCAACCAGACATACGGATTCTGTCACGTGAACGTGTCAATCATTGTCTCGCGCTGTACCGATGCCAAGGCAAGTCGGCCATAGGTACGGTGGACATAACTTTCATCGTGCTAGCGACGGATAGCCATAGTATTCAGAGTTATTCAGAATATTGAAAAATAGATTTATGAAGTAAATGCAACGACACGATCGAAATAGTAATTCTCATTCTCAGAGATTCCGTGGCTTTTCAAAATATCACACAAGTTTACGACCGTGGCGAGCGCGAAAGATTCCGTTCGATGACACACAGGGTGTACCTTATTGCATGTTGTTTATGCCCATAACGCTGCCGTCACCGGTCTCTGCCATGCCGGTGTCAAACTCGTTAGTCCCGATCTCGGTCGTCAATGTTTTCATCTTAGAGGCTTTGGTGTTTGCAGTGACATATATCTCACCCGTAGATACATCCTAATTTTACTTTCGTAAACTCTGTTTTGAGTGTTGTCTGAGTCAACTTTCGAAGTACATCGGATTCCACAGCGCTGCAATGCATATAAAGCTCAACAGCTGATGTCTTCGCTAGCGCTACAGCCTTACGCCGCTATACAGGTTTGTTTCCGAGCAAGAATTTACGAATTTTTTTGTATGATGAAGGAAATTTATCATTTTTAGTCGAATGACTTTATGCTTGTGCTTGTATGTTGCTTTCCCGAAGACTATACTGTACTCATTTATTCAGTTGAACTTCCGTTGAGGTGAAGATTTCAGGTTTATCGCCAAACCGGGATCGCCAGGTACGACGTCCACATTGAGCCTTACGAAGCGACTCGACTGGATCGGCGGTATCCCCATTCGATTCTCGGGAACAGCTATAGTTTAAGCGACTCGAAATTTCGCTGGACATGCCTTCTATGTTTCCATGTGTGGATTTATCGGGTCACCTTTTTTGAAAAAAAGTGTCATGAGAGCACGGCATCGATCACGACAAATCGGCCTATGCTCACGTCGCGACGCCTGCATGTGTGAACGGTACCATGCACGAAAAAAGTTCCGGTTGATGACGTACAACAGGGGTAATTCGGATTTCTTATCTGTCCTGTTCTACGTCACACAGGTGGGAATTCGGGCCAGTTCATGTGATAAGAGTATGAATATTTCTGGCCACTTAAGCATACAGGGACAAAGTAGTGTACTGGCGATAGTGCTTCGAGAATTAATAAACACACTGTGTGACATGTCACGCCTGCCCATCGCAAGGGTGACAACATTCACATACTTGTGAACACATACAAATGCTTACTTTGAATGTATTATGATGAAACAGACAAAGAAGGGAGCATGTCGCAGAAGTTAGTCTTACAAGTTTCAAATATGACCACAACACTAGTAATTAAGCCTATCATTGTGTGAAACTGTCAAACACAAAAAAATATTTGAACTTTACACAACACATTTAATTATAGCGATGCCTTAGACTTGACAAACTGACTGAAAGTAACTTGCCTACGAGACTATAAAACGTCGATACCATTAATGTATCATTTATCGACATCATTACACTGGAAGCTTTGCTTGAAGAAAATCTTTATTTATATATTTATTACATATATAAATATCATGTTTTTGTGAACACAAAATGTGAGAGAAGAAAACATATATCCCAAATTTCTTTCACATTCATTTTTGGTATTCTGAAAACATCTCTGTTCTGTAGTTGGTAAGGATTGAAATTAAAATTTGCTTTAGGCAATAAAAATGCGAACTTAACGATTTTTCCTTATTGTTTTTCTCTATTCGGAAAATTTGAAGTGTGATTTCAAATGCAATATAATTTTTTTGATTGAAAGCATAGATAGAATAATATGCAAGTCGGCCTGTTACCTTCAACCAGAAGTCTTTAGGTTGCCAATTAATTCAAAGAGTATTAAGACCATACAGCGCAGAAGGTTTAGGAAAACTGTCAATACATTATATCTGGCAGGTCGACTGGTAGATGTTTTTAAAGGGCACAGATATAAATAACAAATATCGACCTGTTCTTTTAACATAGGTTGTTTTGGTACTTTATACTACTAGCCTTCGGTAAAGATGAGGTATTCATTGTTTGCTATTCTTTAAAGATTCATTCCCCGTATTCTACCCGTATTTTTCAAAATGATGTAATCTGATACCGCATAAACGAGCAGTGACTTCAGACTTAACATGTCAAATGGTGTAACAAAATGGCCACCTGACGAGATCTGTGGTTGGCCATATGATAAAGGGCATATAGACCGTCATTTTTGTACACTATGTTCACACTTCGAACAGTTCGATTTATGAACACCAGAGAATTGGTTCCAAATGTTACAAAGTTTACCCATAACGACCTGACAGCTATATTTGTTCACATTATCACTAATGTGAATACGCATCATATACTGTTTTGTCGATGTAAAAAGTTGAAAACAAAGCCTTTGGAGACTATTCTAACATGACGCTGAACAAGCAAATGCCTCAAGGCGACTATTCAATCTTATCTCATGCCATTTATATTTTTTTCTTCTTTCAGTGAAGGAAAATACGAGCGACGTAATGATCGTGGCTCTACGACTTGAAGACGAGTGGTGACATGGTCAAGCTTAACGAAGAAAAATATTAGGGAATAATATACTTTCTTATACATTGAAAAACAGAATTTTGTGTGCGCTAAAAGAGCGTACGGAACGCCCGTTCCATTACACGAACGGTTTCCAGGCGCCCCATCCCCTGCGGCTGTATCTGCGCGTTCACTACTGAACGGTTTCAAGGGACTCATAGGACGAGTGCCAGAACATGTCTCGCGTGCGCTCTGTACGTACGTGTGAGGTGCAAACACACTGTCCAGAACTTGCAGAAGCGCGTCCGAGATAGCATTCCACTCTTGCGCTATAAACCGGAAGAACAATTGTAGATAATGCACGAAAACGGCCACTACTCTGAAAATTTGATGCCCAGTCATGAATGTAAGATGTATAATAATAAGGTTATTATGAACATACCGCAAAGGATGCACTCTGACATTGTGATTATAATTAGTCGTTAAAGGAAGGTCACTCAATCCCAAGGATCAAATTTATTCGAGTCTGTGAGAAGATTGTGGAGGTAACACGGCCTTTTTCCCATTGAAATTGTAATCTATTACGTTTACTGGCAAGACAACCTGACGCCTGACCCATGACGACTTGGCATGGTGAGAGCTTCTCTGACTTCTCAATGTATTGACTGCACGAGACTTTAAGAGTTCTTTGGTACTACATAAACTGTATTTCTCAGTAGAGAAGCTTGACAGGTGCCATTGCCCAAGATCTCCACATGTGCTTTGCCAACAGTAAGCCTGGCAACTTTGTTTGAGTAAACAAGCAACGAACATTTAGACACCATTATATTCCAATATGGCGTCTTCCCCTGCAAACTACACAGCCATCGCTACGTTTGCATTAGCCAGACCTTTAGATTTACTGTTCGAACACATTGGTAATTTGTTTAACGCCAGTATAAACGTGAAAAGTTGTCATATTTACAGTTTATTACGGCTAAAATGAACATTTGATTGATCAAAACAGTTCTTAAGCTGTAATTATACAATTTTTTTCACCATTGCTGACAGCTAACTAGCTGATAATGTAAGCGAGTTTTTTTTTCTGATTTTCGTTCCGTACGTTTCCTAGTCTGGTTCCCTGCTCCCTTTCTACCGCTGGCTGCGCTCTGCTAACGAAAAGGGGAAGACATTATTTAAAATCCAGTAGAACCAGGTCATTTACATATTTACGCGTTTGACATGTGACGTCATTCAGTGGACAGACCTCACATGTACTATTTCCGTCAAGAAAATCGAAAATTAAAAGCCCAAAGAGAGACACAACCCACAGGTCAAAATTGTACTGTGGTTCTACAAGTTCTCCCTAAAGTAATACTACATACAGCATACTTGTAAAGTCTCTCAGAAAAGAAACGCCAAAGTTCTTGGTACGTTTACAAAGTGCAAATTTGGTGTTGGTCTCTACTGAAAACGCACGAATCAGAGTCAAGGTTTTCGCGAATCCGATGTGGCCGTTGGTGGCTTGGGTGAAAAAACTGATCCAAGTCATTGTAGCGTATTGTTTTCGATGCATTATTTGAGAGTCAGAACTCAAGTTTCTTTAAATTCAACCAGGTATTTAAACTTGCTGTCGAAAATATGTATTATTTGCATAATATTTTCATGTCCGGTCCGCCCACTGTACGACGTCACCCGTCAAAGGCGAAAATATGTAAATAACCTAGTTCTTCCGGATTGTAAATAGTGTCTTTCTAGGGACTACGGTGAAGAGCGCCCCCATGAAGCCTGGCGGATTGAACTGTAAAAGCATACAACCTAAATTAAGTCTTGCAAATACAATGATGATATAAAATTACGCTTCCTATCTGTCTTGTATGGATAAACTTTACTGAAGTAGTCATCATCGTTTCAATTTAATACTGGGAGCCTGTCTTTTGCATACGACGATTTTGACGTTATCAATATTTGGCTATACTACCTCTACATTGTCGCCCAAATGACATCGAATGCCAATGAAGTGTATTTTTGCATGTCTCGTATACAGTTTGAAGCAAACTGAAACTTTCCTTGATCGCTAAGAATTCACCTTGTTTGGATCTATAACATTATAAAACCGCTATGGAATATGGTCGAAGAAATTGACAAAGTTCACAGAACATGTACGATATTCGAAAAGCGGTCAACGCACTCCAACTCCGTATTCTACAACCACCTGTAAACAACTGCTGTCTTCAGGAAGATTAGCGCTCCATTCTTATTGAAACATCCCGAAGCTGGACGCCTCTTTGGTATCAACAGAAAGAAGGAGAAGAGGAACTGAGAACACAACAAGCGTTATCATTGGGACAAATGAACATTAACGAGACTAAGAGCTCCCCGACCTTAGCTTGATCTTATGAATTATCCTAATACCTTAAAAGTACAAGGTGTTTAAATGCGACAGAGAGAAAATGGAAGCAGCTTTACAACTAAAAAGCCTTTTGAATACTGTTTGTCATTACTCACAGAAAGTTGGTCATTATCATATGAAATTTCCAATTATGAAGTTGCGAGATATAACTGTTTTGTCTGTGAGGTAGATCTTTTACGTATAATGTAAAACGAAAGGGATGTGCTATGTTCCCCCGGCAAATATTGAAATTTCAGTTGCAGAATAAACATGGCATATACACTGTAGATCCTTCTGTTTAGACTTCTGTGATATTCATTACCTCCTTGCACAGTATTTCCATCAATTAAAATAGCGTATCATGATCTATATGCAATGAAGTGGTACGATATTTCAGCATGACGTAGATTTGTTATTCCCGCCATAAATAATGTCAGTGATTATCATATTCAACATATTTTGCGGCTTCTGTCATAATAATGATATAGAAACAAACAGGGCTAAAAGAAGTTTGCAAGTGCTCTTTATTTCCCAAAATTAAACCTAAACCCTATTCCCAGCAAACATAATAAACAAATGTTATCATTAATTTATTTTAGGTATTTTCATTACCCTGTTTACTTTGTGATAATATATGGTATGCGAATTTTATAAGATAAACCTCTATAATCCAAAACGCGAAAAAGCATGCACAAACATTCCCACTGCTCTTTTGTTTAAGTTGCCATTACTTCAACTTCGCAAAGTGTTAACATATTTTCTCTGTCAATCAGCTGAATACTAACAAAGCGTCCCTCCATCGGTGTCTCACAGCCACATCTGACGTGAATGGGGTTCTCTTTGGTCATTCTGCCGATTATCATCATCCCACAAACAGGATTTTCTTCGAAGTTTTCGCTGTTACCAACACGGACCTCGGCGTTCTTTATGCGGAAAGCTGCAAAGTCAAAGCCATTTAGTTAGTACGTGTCTTTGTTTGTTTGTTTGCCTATCGGTTTTGGGGTGACTGTGTATGAAAAGATATGTATGAAAGAAATGCTATTTCACGGTAGGGTGTATGCTCATACAAGGGCACATCCATCACTTACACACGTGCATGTATCGCATAACGTTGAACGTTGTCAGGAAATTGTAGTAATTACAGGACTAATAGCGATTTGCATGTGTTTCTCTGTACGAAGTAAATGATAAGAACAACTGGGGATGCAAAGACAGTGATGCATACGGACACGCGGCACATATATATGAGTCATCAACGAAATCTTCTTCAACGACAGTCCAAAAAGATTTCACATCATTGAACGTTACAAAAACAAAACATTATGTGTAACATGGTTAGGTAAGTGCGAATGTGGGTCTTCACAGTTTTTTGCATAGAACCCTGCTGGTTTTCGGGATTACCCCCGCTTCAAATGTACATGTGTGTGTGCGTGTGTGTGTGTGTGTGTGTGTGTGTGTGTGTGTGTGTGTGTGTGTGTGTATGTATGTATGTATGTATGTATGTATGTATGTATGTGCGCGCTTGCATGCGCGCGTGCGTATGTATGTTGCCTTATTTACATACATGTATTTTAAAAACACATCAATACAGTAATGTCTTTCACCTATCTTTCTCTATCATTAGCCCTCCCTTTGCCACATTTAACATCAAGAAATATGAAACCATATTTTTACTACTTTTTCTGAATTTCCTTTTCACCCGCCCGACAGCAAGGAACGCCAATTCAAAAGGGTGTTAATTTTTAATACCCGTTTTCATTCGCATCATTAGTATAAATTTGCATGTAGGGCACAAGAGGTTTATACATCGAGGATAAGTTTGTGGCTATTCTTGCATTCAAATTGAACTTGTCACACAATTACGTATTCTACAGCTTTTAACAAAGATATACACATTAACCAGTGTTGGTACGGTACTATTTCGAAAGACAGGATTACTTTAGGGACTGTTACTAATTTATGAATCATCTAACGACGAGCATCATTTGTCGAATCTAGGTAGCCAGAAAAGGTACCAACAAGTTCAGGCTTCCAGCATCACAGTCTACTCTTTTGAGATCTGTATACCCTAGTTATCTTTCCATACGTGAGCAAATTCCAAGAAAAGAGAACTCCCTCTTTCTTTCTGGTTAGTCACCTAAACGTTAAGATAGAGCAAAATACTTTAGTTCCTGATATACCTTCTCGACTACCCGAAGCTATATATTATACATTGCCATGTAAGTTTGTTTGGCTTGATATGCATAACGAAACATACACATTTACTGTATCAAATTCTAAGAATGTAGTGTACTATCATAGTCGAATCTATCCCTGAGTACACTTTTCATATATTTATGATACGGACAATCAAATCAGAAATATAAGCACATATAGTTTATATTATATGACAAAGAAAATTAATCGATAAGTAAGGCATTTGTCCACTAATGTCAAACGATGAAACGAACAAATTTCTGAAATTTCTTACTTTGTGGCTAAGGGAAGAGGTCATTTTCAAATAGGCGGTACCGCCAATACCTCCCGCGGTATACCTCTAACCCTGGAGGGACCGGCGGTAAGGCAGTTAGCAGCTTTTAATGAGCTTGCATGCATAATGAGACCGCGGAAAACCGCGCTACTTAGTACGTCATAAGTAAACTATTGTTTCCAAGTCTTTTGATTTTGCGGAGCGCCATTACATTTGGAAACTGAGTGAACGAAGGACAGTTGGCATCATGCATGGCCACCTGGCAGTGTCTGACTTGTAATGTCAGTACTAGAATTCCCAAGAGTGCTGTTGCTGTTGAATGATATTTTGTGTCAGTATTCAACAACACATACAGCACTATAGGCTCGTTCTAATGGTGAGAAAATTGAAACTTTAACATTTATGTCACTCTGTTCTTTTCTGTATTCGAAATACAAGATTGCAACTATGTAGCACAATCCGTACTATACACATACGATGACTTTGCGTTTGCGGCATATATTTAGTTCCTTGTATTGATAAGTGAAATTTGCCTATGTGTCACCGTCATCGGCAAGATGCGCGCAGTTGTTTTAAGATGAAAAAATGGAATAAAGATACTTGCCAACTATAACATCGAGAGTTGGTCATAGTTCTAAAATAAAAATGACATCAGAAAGAAACATGGTGTTGAAAAGTTGGACACCAATTTTTTATGTTGGTGGCAATGTAAGTATGTTTTCTATTTTTTATAGTTGAATGTCTATTTCTAGTACAGAATGATGATAATAAAAACTATGTTGAATGCTTTCTCCCATTGCCAATACCTAATTCAATAAAAATGCATACCGACTTACTAGTAATCTACTCATAATCAAACATCGAGTTAGTTATTGCAATTAGACACCAAAGTTTGGATGCGTTGTTTTGAAAAGTTTATAACCACTAAAAACTTATCACGTGGCAATAAACACGGTGAATTACATGTATTTGTGTGAATTTTTTATGATTCTTGAATCGCCAAAAGAAAACATTTATATATATACGATTATGAACAGCTGTGTGTCAGCAACTACACTTGCCTCCTGTCGCTTGGCTTTTCTCGGCATAGCAACAGCAGTTACTTGCTGGCCAAGCAAGCCAATGCGTTCATCCCACGATCCTTCGCAACAACCTACCACCAATGCGACAGTCTGCTTAAGTTTATTCCTTCAGTTTATTATTTTTTGTATTTATATGCTCATAGACTAGGAGCAAGTCTTGTTAGCAACGTGAACTTGATTTGTTTAAAGCACGGTCCCTCCACAAAAGTCCCGTTAGCTTGGCTACCACTCCCTCACGCATGGCACGTTCAATAGTGATGCTACATAAAGCAGACTTGTTATCAAAAGACCCTTGGGGTTGAAGGTCAATTTAGACGTTGCCTGAATAAAAGCATTGTTCTAAAAAGAGTGCAACCATTACGGTCCGGCAAATTGTTTGTAGACCCACAGTCCGTAGAACGTGAGACTATGTGATGATCGATTTTTGAACGTGGGATTCTCAGCAATGACGACGTCGAGTTCGGCCCTGTGACGTATTTGATTTGCATAATTTATGTCTGGTCCCACTCTCCGAAAGTCAGCAACATTTCATTGCCCATGAAAAAACATTGTGATTTTACCATATTTATTTAAATATCAGCATCCAACTTTGACGTCCCACATATTTCTGTCAGAAATAACGATATATGACGTGATGTTGAGTCTGTAAAATCACCAATATATGTCGGGCTTTTTTACTTCATTTCTCCACGCTTTTCAATTACATGACATGTCATGTATCTGGGCATGCTAGGTTCGTGAAATCGCCGAAACTTTACTCGATAAAGATCAACAATTTATGAGTACTCTCATATCAATGCTAGATCATTTATCCGTGACGTGTACACTCCCTCTGTGAAATCGTCCATCTTTTACATCTGACCATATTCCCTCTGCAATTTGGGGGATACCCATAAACAAAAACTGAAATGACGTGCCTTTTACCTTGGCGCTCCGGTACGTAAAATCGCCGAAAGAAGATTGCATTCGTAGCGAAGAACGCTGGGCAGAGTGGCTTACGCGTTCTGCGCACTTTACTTTTTGCACAGATTTGTCTCACACAACCTGCTCTAATTAACGCGGTGTATGTCCGAAACCAAACTTTCATTCATTCATTCATTCATCATTCATTCATTCACTCTAACTGAAGGTGTTTAACAGTTTGTCAAACACCAGGTGAGTATTTGTTCGTCCCTCAATGCGTCACTCTCGCCTCGTTTTTCGTTTGTCCATACAAACACGTGCGATGAGATGAATATTAAATGAGTTCATTGTCTTTAATCTTCATATTTTCGAGTGACGACCGAGAACGTGTGTCGATGTATAGCCCAGCATCTTGCCAAATCGAATTTCTGAATATCAACTTTCCGAGTTGACTGCTTTTTCGTTTCAACATATCAGAGAACGCGATATTAAACTGTTTGACTGAAGTTCACGTATTTCATTACTTGTACAAAACTCGACCGTCGCGATTTTAGAATGACGCATTCAGTTATCAGCGTGGTCACAGATTCACATCTGTTTTACGTACTCGCGAAGCCAAAACAAGTCGCTTTTAGAATTGTTCGAGTTTCGTGTCAGAATCGATTTATTTCAGTTTTTCGCCAACTGCATGCTCCTTTTTATCTTACTATTAGGAAATCGTTTTAGATACCAGATATTGTCTGATGTTATATTTAGTTTAGCCTAACGATGGGTTCTAACCTGGCACAACACAAAGTTAGCCCTGCACTATAAACTGCTGCTCTGAGGTCGGAAACCGTGTTCATGGAGCTGTCCGTTTTTAGCTCCATGCCGTGTTCAAGGTGGACTGTGGTCATACTTCAACATGCAGTACCGAACGTTAAAGCCAGCCATTTCTTCACTCGATAATCATATTTTAACTGGTACACTACAGTGCACAGTTAATACGCTAATTTGTATTGAGCAAGAAGATTATCCCCAGATTTAGTTCGGAATGACAGTTATGTAAATAAAGCCTAACGCTTACGCCGCGAACTGGCCGTTTCAGTGTTCATTTTCTTTCAATTTTCACGTCATGTATCATTTCATTCATACACAAATTCAGACAATTGTGTAAAAAGTCCTGTACTTCATTATGGGCTGGGAACTTCCACCGAAAATGTGAGCGAACCGGAATTTTAGCTGACTTTGTTCGACTCCAAGGGTCACATACACATTTCTGCGATTTTCTCCGTTCCGTTTTGGCAATGTATCGCAACTTCTGGAGAGTGTAACTTGGCGCCACGTTGTTGGATTAGCCTTATCTTTGCACAGGTTGTAGTTAGTGACTGTTTCTACAAAACCGTGTCTCAGAATTCCGATGTTCCAAAACACAAAAGATATCGGACAAACGTGGACAAAGCCGTTAATTTATTCAGAATTCACCACTTCTCACTTTCAAGGCTAATTGTAAGCCCTTTTATCGTTTAGTTTTCCAACAAATGTGTTTCCACAGGTTCTAGGGTAGTATTTTCTGTATCGATTCCATTTTGCAACACCAACGAAGAGTGCGAACGCAGTTTAAAAATTAAAACATAGCACTGACATAAAATTGAGATCAGAAGACCCCTCCTGGAATTCACATCTCCAACGCAATTTTCGTGGTTGCCAAGCAATATTTGGCCATGACCCAATTCTGAACGCGACCTGCTGAGGGGGGGGGGGGGGGGCAGTTTCGCTATTTTGCAGTACTGCAGAGAGTGCAGTGGGCTTACGTACGTACCGCTGAGCGGCGTCGCTTGGCCGAATGTGGCGATCAGTGGAGAAATGATCTGAGAAATTTTACTTTACAGTTTGCAGTAGTCCACAGACACATTTATTCAAAATCATCAAAATGCAGAGCGATTTTTATCTAAAGAAGCTATATCGTTACCAATGCGTGCAGAGCCGTAAACTACGTCAATATGTCGGTCAATTTATATTACTTTTAATTGATTATTTCATGGTGATCGCGCTAACTGGATTCGAATAACTCTATCACTCTGTAAAAAGCTACAATACTAACAACTCTTGACATAATGTTGGTGTCGTTTGATAAATGCATACACAATCTATATACAACAAAATACAACACAATCTAATAATCGAGATGTAACTGGTCGAGGAAATCGCATAGCGTACACTCTGTCTATACCCCCGTGCTCAACCAGGCATAGCATCACGACGAACGCCATATGTCACCCCGTATTCAAAAGTTAGTTTTTTTCAAACTACACGGAAATACGTCGGTGGTAGTTTGCTGGTATTTTCACTGCCTTCTTTATCAAGTGCAAGGACATTCATGCTGCTATCAAATGCGGATGAAAATTAGACGACAAACTGTCCCCCAAGGCAATGTCGATATTTGCTATCACGGAATGGTCCCATGTGCGACCCGACCTTTACTTCCGATCTCTCACAAATCGAACAATTTTGGGTGTCGTAACTTGAACCACGGTCTCTCTATGGGGACCGTGCTTGAACTTTACACTTAATATTACAATCGTGAACAATTTTTTGTGATTGGGTGTTCTGAATTGCACCTTTTTTTAGGTATTTTGGCCTTCAGTTTGCAATATTTTACAGGCGGGAATTCGAAAGTAAACATATACGCAACAGTTACAACTCACTCTGTTTATATGACCAAGATGTACGCTCTCTCTCTCTCTCTCTCTCTCTCTCTCTCTCTCTCTCTCTCTCTCTCTCAAAAATACTGCAACCTGTGTTTAGTACAGCCGTTCAGGCCATTTACCGCTGTGACCGCGGTATTACCGCGATCGTTAGGAGTAGTAGAGGTGTTAATGTTTCACCTCCAGTCCGCGGTAATGAGTTCTCATGAATATTCACGGTCTCTGAGCGGCGGTAATCCTGGCGGTAAGCGAAGTAGAGGTATACCGCGGGAGGTATCCGGCGGTACCGCCTATTTGAAAATGACCTCTTCCCTAACATTTCACAATAAGATAGTTTCTACTCACTGCAGCAGTCTTCTCTGTTGGTTATGATGATTTCGTAAATGGAGAAAATCTGACCCAAATCAACTTTCCACCATGGTTGCAGCTCTTTATTTGTCCAAGAACATGACAATCCTGCCTTTGCGTCCGGATTGTAGTCCCCGTCTACAGCTTTTTCCGGTCCTACATCCGGGCCCAGTTTCCCGGACTTTAGTGAGCTCTGCGTTGACGACTTTCCTGGGGCTACATTGCGCATATTGTCCGGAAATTCACAGGCTGTGATATTGACAAAGAAATGAAAAAATTATACACAAAATGACATACAAAAGACATTAGAGTGTCATTTCACCAAGATGTTACTTCAAAGCAAAAAGTCGATAGAAGTATCATGCCTCATATGTGGGACGTTAATGCAGGCCTGGTTACTCCAAGCTATTATTAAACTAGTACTATCAAAGAATATCACCAGAAAGGGTACGTTATGGGAGTGATATTGCCCGCTTAAAAAGAGTCCTCACACTGCAGACTACAATAGTCCCGAAACATTAAGAGAATAATTAAAATATGTTAAATAAAGCAATTAGAAAGATGACGTCTCATCGAAGCTGCATTTTAATTTTTCATTACATCACCAACATTAGATGACCATGACAAATCACTTATAGTATTAATGCCCAACCAGTTTCGCTCTAAGGTTTAGTGGTTCATATTATTAAAATTTCTATTTGAAATGAGTAAGCTTAATATGCCAAGATAATGCTTCGCTATTCACATGATATCTGTATGGTAAAAAGGTACTTACGGGGCAGTGTTGGAATATGTGTTGCTGCATTTTGGAAAAAAATCAAAGGCATGATTATCAGATATTATTGTTCCAATTGATTTATAATGAGGGTGAACAGCCTACGTTAGCTTTCCCAAGGGACCGTGAGTCGCTCATGACAGTGTACGTGTTTCCGGCTGAGGGAAATAGAGTGTATGGATGGGACCCAAGGAAATGTATGTTAATAGCTAAATATAACGGGTCAACATCACATCTTAATACATCATTTTTTACCCTGAAGAATCGAAATCTTTCCCACTCTATTACTAGTCTGGCTACAAACGACAATGCCTCTTCCGTTTATGTTTTTCAGAAGGATCGCATGCGCAGGTTACATTGCTAAACTAATCTTTTGTAACAATTGTCTGTTAGCCAGTAGGGTATTAGTCCAGGAAGTATATATCGGTACTACATTGCTTGAAACAAATCTTCCCAGTAGGAGATTGTACATTTGAATCAATAGTGGACAAAACATTTTGTAGCCCGAATCAAAAATTGTCGAGGAAGCAAAATTTTTAATTTTGCAAATTTGCATAAATTAAGGGGAGGTCAAAATTGCAAAACAAAAATTTCAAGATGTTACGATAAAAAAGAACCTTTGCAAAAGCGGTTACTTTAAACTTACTTACTTTCACCAACTTTAAATGCAACATGGAGAAGATAAAAGAACAAGAGAGATTAGTATTTGTATGGTATATTGATTGATAGAAAATATTAATTTTTCATATTTGCAACTTTCCTTTGTCCTACAAAAGTGTTGGCATGGTTCCAAGTAAACGATAGTAGAAGGAATAATACGGATTTTACACACCTTAAAATACAAACGTAGACTGTACACTTTGTTTAAATCACACATTTCAAAATTGCTAGTGGCAGTTGTACCTCGCTTTGCATGTAAGGAGTTAACTGATTACCTACGACCAGACTTCGCACCATGGGTTTGTCATTCTCCATCATTAAATAACAAAAGAATATTATGCCAGCGATGAAGAACATATAAATCCATCATTGTGGCATTGGGTTGGACTCTTTCTTAATTCTATATCCGATTCTCATATGGACGACTGCTGCTTGGTGGCGCCTTGGTGGTGCAGTCTGTTTTTTTCCCAATCGGGGTTCATTATCGGTCGCATGTATTCATTTTCACAACTTTTCATTTACAGTCATTGACAAAAAATATCGCAAAATCCATATGTTACAATAAGTATGTGTCCGAGAGTTTTCATATACAGGTCAGTACTTTTTTACTTGAACATACTTGACCAACCCTTTTAGAATCTATCATTAAATTTTGTATAGGCCATGTAATTCGTGGATTTCTAGAATAGCGGAAATGTCACCTTTCTAGAGTAGTTAAGTAAGGAGGTAGAATTGTTTCTCTTGGTTACTAACATCAGTGAGCATCCTGCGTCTTAGCAAACACTTTCTGAGTTTGCTTTTTGATTCCCGTTTTGCGTCATTTCCAAATTATAACATTTGATCACCTCAGCAAAAAATTTTATTCAAGGATCATGTCGACTAGTCCTTAGGCTGACGCGAGAAGAAAGATGGGAGGGTTGATTAATCATTCTAGGTTTTGATGATTTTTGACCATAATGTCAAGACAATTTTCCAAGAACAGGCCGGCCGAGGATAGACAGATACTATTATACTCAAACTACAATCGTTAGGATCTATTCATATGGGAACTGTCGCCCATTGCGATTATTAGGAACGATTTCGATGTAAAAGAGTACGTTACTACAACGATTTTACCCCCCCCATGCTCTCAATGAACTTCGGTTACGCCTGCATAAGTGTTTTCTCACTCTTCGAATTAAAACGTACTCTGGTCTGAGGACCCAAGTACAATCATCTTCATCCTTATTATCATCGTCGTCGTCGCCGTCATGTTTATTTTGGCTCGATGGCCTTGATAGGTATACGCCATTATTTATAGGGTCGAGTACAAGTAAATATTGATTTATTATTTTCAAATTTTAAACTGTTCAAAAGAAGGATTATCAACGGGTAGATATCACTTCACTTGTCTACACATTTCATAGGCAGCGTAACAGCGTCACAATGCATTAGCATTGACACTACCCGCTTCAAAAGACAGTTCAATCTGTCCATATTCTGCCGTCAACATCCACGACATGGCTAAGCTTAATTTGCTGACATAATGTGTAAATACTCATGTAATATGGATATGATACGAGTACTTACGTGGTTGAGTTGGAATGTGTGGAGCTGCATGGTGGAAAAAGTCATAATATTGTTCCCATCAACATATTTAATGAGGGTAACAGCTTGCGTTTGTTTTTCGAGGGATTGTGTCGTTCTTGAAAATTAGTTTTCCTGGGGTTAACGAGTTAGATAAACAGAGTGCCCAAAGAGAAGGAATTGTATATTTTCAGCGGAATAAAACCAGTTAATATCAAACTTAGGTGTATCAATGTTCCTCTTTTGTCAATCAAAGACTTGTCCGCTATCAATTGTCTTAGTTACAGAAACTGCCATCTTTTATTCAAGCTTTCGAAAAAAGGATGCGTGTATACAATATACTTCCAAAATAATCTTTGTAACAGTTTTGCGAACTTTCAACCTGAAGGGTATTATTCTCTGTTTTGTTCACTGGTAAATGATCTGTTGCATGTATTTACTTGAAAATGATGCATGCCATGTGAAAAATCATCAAAGAGAGCATAAATGAAGCGTGGTAATAAGCAATATAATAACGCGTCTTCTTATAAGCCTGCCATTCACGGGGAGAATTGACGGGACGGGGACTTGAAAATATCAAAGGCATGTTGGGGCAGCGCACTTGAAAGGATTTGTAAACTTCAACGGGGACTCGAAACAAAACTGTCTCTGATTGATATGAAATATGTGTTAGGCTGTCAATTAACATAACGTTTGGCTAATTTTTGGTGGTTTTGTTTTGTGTATCCACTGCCGCAGTTTTTTGTTCTACTTCCTAAAGTAGGATGAAAAGTCAAGCACAGCCATATGTGTACAGTCAGTATTGTTATTGCTTCAATTTAATTCAAGTCAAGACTAGTCATCATTAACAATAATTAAGGTCTTTACGCACACTACAGATATTTGAAGTTATGTCAGTGAAAATAGTTGGTAGTTTACATTGTAGACTTCAACGAGAAGTGAAATAATAATTTGGGTGAAATTCCAATATATTTGTTTTCCTCGTCTGAACTTTACAATATCCTATTTGAATACATTTGTATCAATTATCAAGCACTTATAAAAGCACAGATTTACTTAGATTAGTATTGTAAAAATACAAATAGTTTTCTCATAGGCACAAATGTATGGGCAATCAACAATTTCGATGAAAATCTAAAATCAGCTTTCTTGTATACATATGCAGTTGAAACAACCTATTCTAATCAAGTTCAAGAATGTAAACTATCATATGGTGATTTTGTAGAGAGACATGGCCATCTCTCGTACTAACTGTTAAATCAAGGTTACACCAGAGCAAGACTTGTCTCTACAGTCAAACGCTTTTTTGGCAGGTATCGCAAGCTGGTAGATACAATATCTCTCTTCGACAATTGATCGCTGATGGCATCGGTGACATTGGGCTATAGCTAGTGACCACTACCTATCTGATTTACAGATTGATATATGACGGGTGCCACATGTGGGGCAGGATGCGCTTACTATTTTCGAAACACCTGACATCACTTCTTGGTCTTTTGGCCAGAGGTCCATATATCTTTCTTTCATGAATTTGACTTTGTTATTGTACCTTCTATTTACTGTCTGTTCTGTGCTGTTTTGTGTATGTTTACAACTATTGTCTTACGAATTCCGACCTAGTGTTATTGCATTATGGATTGGTATGATTGCGATTATTTTAACACAGTGAAATATTTAACAAAAGGAAAACGAACAGGTATCTTTTGTTCTGATTGATGTACTTAATATGAAAACTTCTTTCTCCCTTTGTCAGGTTTTTAAATAAAATGTTGGGTTTTTTTATGAATAAAATTCTTGTTAACCGAAGGTGGGTTTTGCCATAACTGTGTTTCTATTGTTTCAACGATAAACGAAAGGAAAGTTAAACACTGTGCACATTCGGTTGGCTACAACTTATAAATTAGCTCTCCAGAGCTTCTCAGATGTAATTAATTTGGACAAAGCAAAAAGGCCCATTCTTCTATGCTCCTGTCCATGGTTTTGATACGGGCGTGTTTCTACCTGGTTAATTCTACTTGTAGTGATAGTTTTTAAGAAGTTATTGATTCTGTCATTCAAAAGGCTTGAGGGAAGACAGAAAAATTGATAGTCAAGTCATAGTCATAGTATGCTATGTTGACAAACTGAAATTTGAGCATAGAGAATCAAACAATAAAATATCGTCAGAAGATAAAATACTGCTGCTGTCAATTAAATATGTTAAGCTTTACGCACAAATGAGGAAATCACTGTGAGCAAAGCAGGGATTCATTAACACTTAACTTGTGGCTTGTGACAGTCTAATTGCCAAATTGAGTTTTCGATATACTGCGGTTCTTTTTGATATCAGTGATTGACACCACTTTACGTACAACAGTTCTGGATATCTTGTCATGCACAGAAAGTATGAAACACATTAACAGCTCATTCAAAAATACTATATTCACACTTCAAACTATTTTGCCAAGAGGAGGATTAGCCATTTTTTAATGTCACAAAAATAATAGCCTAGCCCTCCCCCCTCCCCGCCGAAGAAACTAGGGACTAGTCTCTTACTGGTCTATCTGACTTGTAACCAGTAAAATTCACCTCACAGATATTTGTCAATACGTACACAAAAAGGACACATAACGCTATAATTGTGTAAGTTGGTTTTTGTTCGTCCACGACTGCAAAGTGATATGGTTGCATGAAAGTCATTAAACATAGGATTCCCCAGGGTCAATCATATATCATGTCTATAATTAATGCAGGTGTGAACACTTACGTACTACAGGAGCTTCCGGTGTAGGTGGCGGGGCTTTCGTTACAGGTGCTGATGTCACCACTGATGGAAAATCAAAGTTACGCAGTAAGAATACTCGCTGATACAAACACCTATAGTAAATATATCCAGCATTAAAACGATTACGGAATCAATTTCAGAACAGAGACGATGACTTGTCCACAAATGTTGTGAAGAGTTATTATTATTATTATTATTATTATTATTATTATTATTATTATTATTAATTTGTTTGAAATGTCCTACACACATCTCAGCATATTGTGCAAAACAATAAAAAGTCAAATAATAAAAGTACAATATAAATAACACATGAAGCTAAAAAGAGAAAACTCACTTCATAAAAATAATAACAAAGCCTTTTAAAGAAGGATGAATTAGAGATATGCGTAAGTTTCAGAGTTCAAGATAATTTCGGAAAGTTGTCGATAGGTAAAAACTAAAGCTTAAGGTTGTTGATAACTTAAAGTTCAGAACTAAAATATCTTTCCTCAAAGCACCTTCAGGATGCTTCTTGAATTGAGAAGAAAGTCTTTGTCCGTAAGGATCTGTATTCATCTTGAATATACTTATGTAAATCTGCAAAAATAACAGGCGCAGATGCTGTACTTTGTGTTGTCCCTGGACCAGACATAGCACTTGCGCCTTGTATATATATATATATATATATATATATATATATATATATATATATATATATATATATATATATATATATATATATATATATATATATATATATATTCAAAAGTAGTTAAACAGTTTAAATTCACTCGGATGGAAATAAATACAGCAATGATGTAAAGTAACGTCATGCAAGTGCAAGCAATAGATCATTATGGGTTCTCTATGATTGTGTCATATGAATGATGAAGATATGACATCAGCAGGAATAGTTTATAACAATTAATATACAGCAAAGAAATAACATCATCAAAATCTCCTAGTATATATCTATATATTTATATATATATATATATATATATATATTATATATAATATATAATATATATATATATATATATATATATATATATATATATATATATATATATATATATAGAGAGAGAGAGAGAGAGAGAGAGAGAGAGAGAGAGAGAGAGAGAGAGAGAGAGAGAGAGAGAGTAGTACCCCATACGTAGAGGCACTGTACAGGAACTGACTCATACATACCGCAATGTTCATCCGGTTGTCCAATATCACATGCTTCCCAACGAACCGAAGCATCTGTCGTGTAGCACCAAACGCCAGACCAGCCGTCTGGGTTACGACAGTAGTTGTGTTCTCCAAGTCCTGCGTTCGGGTAATTCTCTGGAGTCCTGCTGTGCGACTGCGGACTCTGTTCTGTCCATTCTTGACATGTTCTACCATTTACAGTCATCGAAACAGTTCCCCGGTAATCGCTGCCGTCAGTCTCGTGATAACATTCATTTGGTGGTCCTTAGGGAAGAAATTGGCATGATCATTTAGAATGTGTATATGATGGAAATCCCAGTATCATTATCAATCGAGGTAGCATTTATTGACTTATGTGATTTTCAAAGTTTCACTCACAAACTGTATCAATGAATGCTTTTCTAGTTATCAATCCTGAATATCTGTAAGTTTAAACATTCCTACGTTTTTTCTTGAAATGTTTTCTAATCTATTGCCGTGATAGCATAGTACCACTCAGCTAATTTGAACTCAAAAGGATTATCACATCGTCATTTCAGGAGTTTTGACCAGGCATTGTCATTTGGTGCAATACGTATTTTGCGCCCTTTAAACTCATTCTGTTCAAATTTCATAGTGTGGCCCCTTGGGTCAGCATAAGGTGAAATAAAATGACATATAAATATAATGATCCAATTCTTCTAAATTAGTTCCAATCGTGTTTCTAACATTTTGCACATGTGGGCATGTTAATCTACAGTTGCTAAATTTCAGTCGTTTTGTGTTCTAGAAGTATATTTTAGCAAACGACAACTTTAACACACCAGGGTAAACCACGTCAACATTCTATCACGGTCACCAACACTCTGCAACTTGGAGGAGGAAAGGTTTTACATATTGGACAGAACGAGATTAACATGATAGAAAGGGGTCATATAAGGGGTAGGGTCGCACCTAACATGAAAGACCACCTGAGATGTAGCCTTGAGGCTTACCCACTCCATAAAAATAATGAAAGCTCCCTTACTACACATACAGCAGGCATTGAACGTGCTGCAGAAAAATCATCCAAATTTTACATTTTGTCGAATATTTTCTTTGCAATTATTTAACAGGCACATAAAGACAGATTCACCATTACAATTCGTCTTTCCATTCTATACATCATCATATTATTGTTCAAAACCCTTCTTGTCAAACCCAATAATGCATCTGGCAGGCTAGATCGTGCAATTATTGTCATTGGCAATGAGGACGATCTTGTCATGAAGCTGCAAGAGATAAGTATCGAAAAAGGTAAGCAATGATGCAACATAATTGTGTGCAAGAGATTTTGAACATGATCTTATATCGTATGAACAAGAAATTCCTAGCAGCAAATGACGTTTTGACTTGCTCACCACAATTTTCATAAGGTTGACCAATATCACACAATTCCCAGCGACTATATGGATCTGTCGTATAGCACCAAGCACCCGACGTGCCGTCAGGGTTACGACAGTAGTTGTGTTGTCCAAGTCCTGAGTTTGGATAATTCTCTGGAGTCCTGGTATGCGAATGCGGGCTCTGATCTGTCCATTCTTGACATGTTCTACCATTTTCAGTTCTCGAAACAGTTCCACGATAATCGTTGCCATCAGTTTCATGGTAGCATTCATTCGCCGGTTCTTAATAAACACAGAACATAAATTACCAAAGTCAATGTTGAATTCAATAAGATAAGCTGAGACTCAGTATTCAAAATGATTCGGTGATGTATGAATTCTAATCTAAGTTCCATACTCTAAACAGCCATGTTAATGGGGGCTATGGTTTAATACAGTACGTTTTGATAGATATAAGAGAGAGTGACATTTTGTATATTTCTCCAATATGACGAAAAAGTACTCACGTTATAGTTCGTGCAGTAACTACTTCAAAAGACTTTCAAATATTTCTGAGAACAATGTGGAGAATGATTCACTGTATATTTCCTCTTTATATGTATTTAAAATCGCAACGCAATTTCTAGCTACAATTAAACGATGTTAAAACGGAATTATCTGTGAACTAGCAATTAATTGTGACATCTAAAGAATGAACATTTTTAAGCACGATTTTGAATTATGAATTGTTCAGCTTGCAACTACCGTTTAGTATTTCCAAATGAAGAGAACGTAACTATTGAGAAAAGAGGTTAATTCCATTTGCCTCAATTGAAGAAAAGTACAATAATTTTGCATATAAGACATTGTGCCGATAGTTACCACAATTTTCTTCTGGTTGACCAATATCACACAATTCCCAACGAACAGAAGAATCTCTCGTGTAGCACCAAGCACCAGACGTGTCATCAGGGTTACGGCAGTAGTTATGTTCTCCAAGTCCTGCATTAGGATAATTCTCTGGAGTCCTGGTATGAGAATGCGGACTCTGTTCTGTCCACTCTTGACAAGTTCTGCCGTTTTCAGTTCTTGAAACAGTTCCACGATAATCGTTGCCGTCACTTTCATGATAGCATTCACTAGCTGACACTTTAGGGAATAAAAACATCAGTTATTGGCATCGACGCTGAATCTGAGATATGATAAAAATTTTAAAAATTATACCGTCAATGGAATGGTAGAAGATAATAACAATACTCTTAAAACGATTGGAACTTATTTGCGATAGTTGGATTTTCATATTTTTCAAATTTCTCAAAACTGTTAGGTGCGCTATAGCTGGATATCTCAATATTACAAATTACTCATAAAAACAAGTGTACAACGAATAAAGAAAAGCGGATGAGCTTACACTTGCAGATTTAAAAGACATTACTGCACCATCAAATTATCCTAAGTTAGTTCCAATCGTGTATTTTCCTTCGCTGAACGAAGAAAAATATTAGGGAATAATATACTTATCACATGCACAAGCCAAGAATTCGTTATTTTTCGCAAAGTAAAGATGTTTTCGGTGACGATCCGCGTTTAAACTTTTGAACTACTTTAGGAATAATATCAATACGCCGTGGGCAAGTTATCAATCATTTCCAGGGTGTTCACGTTATCGTTTATGGAGCAAATGCCAGACGACCTCTCGGTCTACACATACCTTCCGCAAAGTTGTACACTATTTCAAAGATAGCATAGGCCTAGAAATTTACCGCAGACAAAGATCCACTATATTTCGGAACGAAAATCGACTGAATCTTGACGGCGCGAGCACTGTGTAACGTCGCGCCTGACCCTGGTTACCATGGAACCCACGCTAACGGGACCAGCTTCGAGTTCGTCGTTTCCGCAAATAATTCACGTAATTCCCTAGGAATATACAGGCGGTACACTATTGTGATTTCATTGCTCTGATTATTATTGTCGTAGTCTATGAAAATATCGATTTCATTACATGAGTTTTGGAGGCCTGGACACTGCACTTGAGCCCTTGTTGCAGTGGAAGCCGTATGTCTACCGCATGAAACTGAAAGCACACAGTACGTCGAAGTTCAGGCGTCGGCGGGGTCTATACAAATACGAACCCCCATATTGGCGAAAAAACTAAAACACAAGGACTCAAAATTTGCCCATTGGCTGTATTTAGTCAGACTCGACATCATGACTAATGTTTACGACATTTCTCACGTCAGACACATTTTGATCGCGGGAGAAATACCGGCCGCCATGCTGTTTGTTTACATTGACGAGCACACCGAAGAAGAACGCAAAAAGGTCCGACGCACCGAAATTGATGACATAGTCGCGGGTTGTCGTGACGAAGACCCACCAGAGAATAAATCCCGTATTTTTTGTTCGAAGACGACAAACTTGGCTTGTGCATGTGATAACAATGCTTGTCGATGAACTTTCTTGTATTTGCGACAAAAGCTTCATCAATGAAATCTATTTTCACTAGACATAAAATTGCTACATGTAGCGTATATAAGAAACAGTTTCAATTCTACGTTTTGTTCGAGGCGCATGCTATCTCCTTTGTATTTATTGCCTCGGTAAAATATCCTTTGTATTTATTGCCTCGCTAAATTCTCTTTTGTATTTATTCCCTCGGTAAATTATCCTTTGTATTTATTCAAGCTCCCTGGGTCAACTAAGGGAGATTATCTCTATAGTTTCATCTTTACATCTCTCTGTTTTTCTGAAATTTTCACAATGTGAATGTTGTTAGGTTTTATAATATATGTATGAGGATGTGTTAAGGCACATAAACTCATTATTGAAAGAAGGAGTCAAAATCTCAAAGTAATTATTGACCATAGGCATCGACGAACAAGATCATTTATTGTATAAACGCCAAAACAGATTTCTAGACACAAATGATGTGTAGACTTGCTCACCACAATTTTCATCCGGTTGTCCAACATCACATAATTCCCAGCGATTATTCGGATCTGTCGTGTAGCACCAAGCACCAGACGTGCCGTCAGGGTTACGACAGTAGTTGTGTTCTCCAAGTCCTGCATTAGGATAGTTCTCTGGAGTCCTTGTGTGCGAATGCGGACTCTGTTCTGTCCATTCCTGGCATGTTCTACCATTTTCAGTTCTCGAAACAGTTCCACGGTAATCATATGCATCGATTGCATGATAACATTCATTGGCTGCCTCTAAAAGACACAAAATACAAGTTAGCAATGTCCTCGTATAATTCTATATGGCAAGCTAAGTATTCGAAATGATTTTGTGTGAGTATATGTCCTCAAGTTGATTTACATACTCTAAATTACAATGATTTAACACAGTACGTTTTATGTAAGTCTACAGAAAGTGGCGAAGTGATATGTATGTTTCTCTAATATAATAACGCACAAACTGGTCATAGGTTTGTTCCCGAAGTAACTGTGTTCGAAAAACATGCAGTATGTCGCTTAAAAGTGCAACATAAAATATTTCTGAGGACAATGTGAAGAGTGAGCTGCCTTTAAATGATGTCGAAACCGAGTTGCAAATGAATATTAGTGCACTCGAAATAATAAAACGATTTTTATTAAGAACAATTTTAAATGTTGACATTTCCCCATTTTAATTATACAAAAATACATGTTGGTTTTAAACAAGTGTGTTAAGCTAGTACTCACGACAATTTTCCTCTGGTTGTCCAATATCACACAGCTCCCAACGAACAGAAGAATCTGTCGTGTAGCACCAAGCACCCGACGTATCATCAGGGTTACGACAGTAGTTATGTTCTCCAAGTCCTGCGTCAGGATAGTTCTCTGGAGTCCTGCTGTGCGAATGTGGACTCTGCTCTGTCCATTCTTGGCATGTATTCCCATTAACAGTCATCGAAACAGTTCCACGATAATCGTTGCCGTCACTTTCATGATAGCATTCACTAGCTGGCACTTTAGGGAAAAATATCAGTTATTGGTATCGACACCTAATCCTTGATATGTTGAAAACTTTAAAATTAATACTTATACATTAGTGTGTTTGTGACAGAGGATACGTAAGATGACATTTATTGTGACTACCCAAGCAATTTTATCACGTAATCACACTCGAGGAATCACATGAGATAACATTGGATATGTGTAGCTTAAGTGTGCTGCGAACATCTGCTGGTTTTCGCTCCAGTGATTTTCTATTTCATCATATACCCATGCCCATATCGCTCCATCCTGGTGCCGTTTACCATAAAATATTAGCCATGATGTTTTGCGAAAAACGTCATCAGTTTTGGAGTGTTCCCGATCTTCATTTGGAATTTGATAGTAATCAAAGTAAACAAACGAAATGACTGCCGCTCTCCGCCTACGATGCAATTTGGCGACAAAAATCCGAAGGGCTTTGAGGATCAAGGATATTTCGGATAGCTAAATAAGGCAATAACATGTTGAATCTTGTAATGATTTCCCATGGATATGTCATTAAAATTGTTGTAATTTTTTAGAAAAACTCTAACAAGCATTCCTACTGTTCATCGCACGCTATGGTCTTGCCCTCATGACAATATGGGTGCTTAGAATTCTCAAGACAGTAATAATTGAGCAAGGTCCTTATGGCTGTGGTGTAAAGAAGGGAACGTTTTGTCCATTTGCCTCGTTTATCAAACATAGAGGCAGATTTCAAGCCGAGGCATTTTGGTAAACAAAGTTGATTCCAGATGTCAGGCCATAATGTCTTTACGCGTATATCAAATTCATGAGGCTGACCCAGTATTGATAATGTGCTTCCATATTTAATTGTCGAATTTCTACTTTTATCTCGTGGAGATCTGACCCTGATTTGTTTCATACAGACGTATTTCCGATAAAATTGCATTCTAATCATATGTACGTTTTACCCACTTTTAGACACTTTAGATGATGTACAGATAAAATAGCGAGGAATATATGGCAACTGGTATTTGGTTGCACCAGTTTAGCTGTTAAACCATGGCTTACATTGCTATCGCAAAAGTTAGATACGTGTAATTAATGCATAGATTAGATTAGGGCAGGTTGCAAGAACATTCTAAGCCAGATAACCTCAAGGTCAAAACCCTTCAAATACAACCCTTTTCAGAATTAGAGCGCGAAGCCACTGCAGTGAACTGCAATAAAACTGCTTACACTAATTAGTTTCAGCTGTAGCCGTGGCCACTTTGGTGTTGAACAAGGCTACTTGACGAAGACCAAAAAGTCTGCTTGTACAAAGGCAAAACTAGCTCTGTCTGAGGCTCGAGTTGTAAATGAGAGTTTACGATTGGCACCCTGTGTTCAAGATTAAGATACAATGTAACATTACCATGCACTGGTCCATGTACAAATCTTTTTTATTTCAACTTCCCCAGACAAACTGTCTGCATGGGACATACAATGTTGTCGACTTTGCCAGCTGGCTACAGCTGAAACTAATTAGTGTGAGCAGTTTTATTGCAGTTCACTGCAGCGGCTTCGCGCTCTAATTCTGAAAAGGGTTGTAGCTACTAAATTTACGAGCATAGAGACTTACGAACAAGATATTTTATTAATGAACTGTTTTTTTAGAAACGAATAACGTTTCGACTTGCTCACCGCAATTTTCATCTGGTTGTCCAATATCACACAATTCCCAACGAACAGAAGAATCTGTCGTGTAGCACCAAGCACCGGACGTGCCATCAGGGTTACGACAGTAGTTATGTTCTCCAAGTCCTGCGTTTGGATAATTTTCTGGGGTCCTTGTATGCGAATGCGGACTCTGTTCTGTCCATTCTTGACATGTATACCCACTTACAGTAGTTGAAACAGTGCCACGATAATCGTACCCGTCAACAGCATGATAGCATTCACTGGCTGGTAAAACGTAACATTAAAAATATTTATTTAGTTTATAAATGGAAATTTTAATTAATCTGATGACTGTTTTTTTGAGAGAGTTTTTCAATTTGAAAGCTCGGGAATTCAAAATCTTTGTCGGTGTAGATATCTCGTTGTTTGATGAGAACGCTGAATTTTGCAATCTGACACGCTTTAGGGTAATTTTAGTGCGATTATCTTTTGAAAGGTGATCGAGAAACGACTGTTTGCGATCTAGATTTAGCTATTTATCAAACGCTTTGGCAACCCTGATAATAATCTCCGCGATAAATACCTAATGCAATTTTTGTATTGATTCTTTAACGAGATCTAAAAACTGTAAAGGAGCGTTCAGTTATTATAGATTGGGTTGGACCGGCAAAGTCTTCTCGCGCCTTCGTCAAAATAGCAAAACCCAGTGGACTCTAACCACTCAGACAACGTTTGCTGACCCCTTAGAAAATAATAAAAATTTGACTACCCCCGCTATTGCCAGAGGAAATTTGATATTTTGGTATTTAAATAGTTTTGCTCTTTGTGTAAACGTCACTGTAACTCTCACTTTTGACAGTTTTTTGTTCTCCTGTTGTTTTATCAACTACAGTTTTTGATCTGCTTCCTAAAAAATACCCAACATTAATACAACTTGTCACTGGGTCATATAAAAAAATATTGTTGACTTATTATTGTTATAATAATAAATTAAATAATTAAATAATTATTGTTGAATAATTGTTAATTGAATAAGTCTGGAGCTGAACTTGGTTATGAACAGTAACATTACAGGATACAGATATACAGCCGATGTCAACATTCAAGCTGATAATTTAGTATTTCAATTTTACATGGGAAGTATACATAGAAACTGTTGCTGACATGTGTAACAAAACCCTGAAAAACAAATGTCAAAAATTACAGTTATTAGGCCATTACTTACACATATTTTGTGATGAGCATTGCTTGGCGTGGAATCACTGTTTGTTGATATATTTATTGACAGTAAATTCTAATCTAGAAATCTATTCAATGGCTTACAATATAATGACCACTTCCTGTACTCACAGATATCATTTCCATTTACAAGAATACTAAGAACTTTATATGTTTTTTGTAGTATCGGCTCATTTATTCGTAAGGCCTCATGATATAGTTCATTTTGTTCTTAATACTTATTGTGATTGTTCATTTTTAAACGTCAAATAATATATTTTAGTAAATGCCAACTATGAAGTAAACATAATTTGAATCAAGTATAAAATGTTTTGCGCAAACATGGCCCGGGTGTAGTATGCGTTTTATGCAAAGCCCCGCCCTCATTAGAAATTTCATTTGTATTGATTAATGATTAGTAAAAGTAAAGGATAAAATAGAATTCATCGTTACTTGCTATATAGGTTTTTACGACCACTAAGCCCTATTTACCCTCTGATGAACACACTTCACACATGTATGTCAGACTCTGTGCCGGTATAGTTTTTTTGTTTAAGGTGTAAAATGCTTGACATAAATTGGCAATTTTTACCATGATAGCAACCCATTGTGTTTAATAAGGGACGTATTGTGCCATTATTATGGTTGCAATTGTAACTGCATTGCCTAACTTCCAACTGCAATCTGAAAACTAGCGTTCCGTCTAAAAATGGCAATTTTAGTATCAAGCGATTGACAGAGAGGGCGCTTTCTAAAATTCAATCCTAGTATTCTTTGCGTATGTCTTCGTTCATATGCTCGACAGTTTTCTCTCTTTTTATATTTTGTTGGCGTGATAGTAGCAATATTTTCTATAAGAGATCTAGACAGGGTGGATAGTAATACTTACTCGGTAAGAAAATACATTTACTTTATTAATGGCATGTTATAAAATAACACTTTGTACATTTCATATCTGTTTATTTACGAGCAATAAAGAAACATTACGGCGCCCATGAATTTAGTAGAGTACATTTCGGGTTGCTTGCAAAGTATATTGTGAACCTGCGCCTGCGTAGTCAGTGTGTGGCTGGCGGGACTACTATGCTATAAAAATGTCCCAACAATGTATTAGGAGGCCTTTGGTATTGACACATCAATGAAACTTTTGCAATACATGTATTATCCTAATGGACCTAACTTTGATAAAGATCCATCATACAGTAAATATAATCTATGTCAACCATGTTATGTTATGTGTCATATGGCGTTTAAGAAATAGGTTCAGCCATATCTAGTGGGTAAACACTTTCTAAATTGTTATTGAAGGAAGTGGATATAGACACTTCCTATAAATGTTGTACAGTAAATTTGTCAACCTAAACAGGTCTTTCTAAATTTGATTAATATATATTATGATGTACAAGCAATATGTGTCAAGCAAAGCATATTTTCTATTATTTTGGCCCCGATGAATAGGTAGGGGCTAAGCCATGCATTGCAGGTAAACAGTTCCGAAAAATTTTATTTCAAGGCTGTTACTATTGAAACTTGAATTATTATGTACTGCATTGTTTATTCTCTGTAGATATTACTCTGATGCAGGTCAACCAACAACCAACCTCGTCAACGTACGGACACATCACTCGAATACAATGTAATATCGACCAAACTTCTTGTAGTAACACCTAAGGGACTGGTCAGTTTCTTCGGCCGGGGATGGGGG
Organism: Ptychodera flava; assembly: GCF_041260155.1. Classification (NCBI taxonomy): domain Eukaryota; kingdom Metazoa; phylum Hemichordata; class Enteropneusta; family Ptychoderidae; genus Ptychodera; species Ptychodera flava. Next base: position 33,233,461 of record NC_091948.1, on the reverse strand, counting down.
ACGGCGGATATTCTATGCAGAAATCAAAAGCGGCTGAACCTTCCCCCTCATTTTCGACCTCCGAAAACAGGATGACCCCCCGAGACCAAAGTAAGACAAAATGTAAAATTGATACAATATATATATATATATATATATATATATATATATATATATATATATATATATATATATAATAACAAAATTACTTCAAGTACAAAGCAATTATATCTGTTTCTTAAGTTTCCTGCATTCTGCAATCATCAGACAGATGAAGTGAAAGGATTCTTAGCTCGACAGTCTTATATATGTATTATCGGGACGTACCATTCTATTTGTAGGTGGTGTTAACATTTGATAAATAATATTTGTTTTGGAGGCGACATTTTGAAACAAACTCCGAGCGTCAGTTTAATAGCGTAGATTTATCAGCGTTCATAATGTGTAGCTATTCTGATATTCTGATCGCTTGCTTATGTTACAGTAACTTGATGCTTTGTCAATGATTGGCCACGAAATGTCAAAGACCTGGATATTTTGTCTTAAGGACCAACTGCACTTGGACAACTCAGTTCAGTGACGATATCTTTCGTTACGGAACGATTGCATGTGATCAGCGAAGTACGGAGTTTGGCTTTATCAAGGAAGTATAAGACGAGAGTTTACTGGCGAAGCGTCATGCGGGTCTAAGTGTACTCCTCGATCCGAGCCGCGGTACGAGACGAAGTGTATTCACAGATATATACATTACACAAGCGGTAACTACCTGGCCCGTATAACTATGAAATGGACAATATCAAATGTTTCGCTGTTCTGCTTTGTTTAATGTTAGGTTTATTGTTTTATTCCATTTAATATTACGCAAATTTCACAGTATAGGGCCAATTTCAAACAGTATGAGCTAAGAACGCGATCGATCCAGCCGCAGCGATCGTGGTACTGCATCTCACTCCACGTCATTTATTAATTTTCACAGGTGCACTAATTAAGCAATAAAGCACACCCAGCGATGGTATACCACTCGATTTTGACCAGTTCACGACATATATGCAAGAGCGATAGCGAGTGCATATATGAAGCACAAATTACGAACATGTAGAGGGGTTATTTTTAAATTTAAACCGAGCAAACCAGCAAAGTGTATCAGCTTTCCAATAAAGTACTTTAGCCACAGAGAGATTAGTTAATGCTATGTTTTGGGAAGTAGGCGTTCAGCAATTTGTCTCTGTAAAATATTTGCGTTAATAACTATGTCCCGGTTTTGTACTTATTGGCAGTTGGCATTCGATGGTGCCTCAATAATTATATTGACCTCAAACAAAATGTACAGCTTTACTTTAACAAAGAATCCAAGGCATTGTATCCTGACTCTGTGTAAGAGCTTCTATTGATACATCAAGTACGTGCAAAGCTTTAGCGTTATACACAAGAGCGCCAGACGTAAACTAAAGTACTTAATACTGCGCGGAAATGCTTTTGTAAGAGAGTGTTAAATTGCATCAGTAAATTTTAAAACTGATACAGTTTGACTTCTCAGACGAAATAATACCTTCCCGAAACAAGGTTTAAATTCAATTTATTTCCGTTCAGGGCCTCGGCCCAGTTACAAATGTGTGTAGCCTAAGCAGTTCTACCTGTATCATCTAAACGTTTAAGCATATTGTAACAAACTTTAGCGAATCTAGCCTCATTCATTTCAAGCAATTGTAACCAAAAGTAACACAACTTTTAAAATAAAAACAGCATAATGGTAACCTCCCACACTCCCCTAGAAAAGCTTGATAATTTGCATTTACCATTAACTCTAATAAAAATTTACAAGACTTTAATTGAACACGCTCAATACACTATGAAAATTCAAATCAGCACACTTCGCTTCCGTAACAAACAGCAGGAACAATTATTTCATCAAATAGCTTGAAAGTGCTTGCAATGGACATTCCCCAAAGTTTACGAATCATTGAATGAAATGAGTAGAGACAGTTTAAACCTTTTGCAGCAAGATTTCTTTTTTCAGGGGACCAGGATAACCTAGAGGAAAATATCAATCCAAAATAATTGTAATTGTTTCACAGTTTCGATTTTTTCGCCATTAAAACTCCACTTCTCATAGGCTCTCAAGCACCCTCCATTACGAAAAACAGTAATTTTTGATTTAGACAGGTATACTTCCATCGCCCAGTGTTCATGAAATTTCTCTAGTTGGTTTAATTTGCGTTGTAGTAGGATTGGCGAGTCAGCTGCATCAGAAACATCATCTGCGTACATGAGAATGCCTAGAGATGGGATTTATATAAATGCCTCCTGCAGATTGGTTATTCATATAGTTTGCCGACTCATTTATAAATAGTGAAAATAAAAAAAATGACTGAGAATGCAACCTTACCTTGTACCAACCTCACAATTAAAATATTCAATGAGGCCTTGTAACATCTTATAGAAGATTTGCCCTTCGAGTACATAGAACGTAATGCATTCAACACTTTTCCGTGTATCCCATACGAAATCAGTCTGTGCCACAACATGTCGTGATTGATTCTGTCAAAAGCTTTTGAGAAGTCGACAAAAACTACGTAAAAACGACCTCCTCCGATAGAAATATACTTTTTTACAAAAGCTTGCAAACAGAAAATTTGGTCGATTTTGGAGTAACCTTTCCTGGACCATGCTTGTGCTTCAGTAATAATATTGTTTTCAGATGTCCCATTTGACAAGTCGAATGTTCAAAATTTTTGTGAAGAATTTGCTGCATACAGGATAACAAGGAAATGCCCCTGTAGTTATTTACGTCTTTTGTAGACCCTTTCTTATGCAAAGAACAAATGATCCCCTTACACCATTATTCGGGGTAAACACCAGAGACAAGTATGATATTGAAAAGTTGACAAAGCAATGGAACTAAAATCTTTACAGAGTGTTTAAATATTTCTGCAACGAAATCACATGGACCAGAAATCTTTTGATCACTTGTAATACTTCGGTCTCTGAAATTACTCTATTTACAGCTGCTGGAGAATTTTCAACGCATAATAAAGATTTCCGATCGTGGTTATGTAAATCCCTCTGAACGGATGCACTGAACCCGTGATCGCTACTTGATTATTTTCTTCAACATGCAACAGTTGTTTAAAATAATCAAACCATTTAGAAGGAGGTATAGTTGACTGAGTCATACAAGAGTAACCACGCAACTTCTTTACAGTACACCAAAAACCCTGGGAATTTTTGCACTGCTCAACAAGTAAATTTTTTTGTTCATTCTGGTACATGTTAAGTTTGGTTTTGCACAGACTTTTAAACTGATTTCTAGCAAATCTGTAAAGTAAGGTGCGGTGTTTTATCACTCTGCAAATTTGTAATAACTGAGTCAGCTATATCCAGTTTCCATTAATATTTATAATAAGGTGAAACACTATTGTTCCTGCTAGTGTCGAGATCTATGTCAGTATTTAGACAAAAAGATAACTCACACTGAACGGGAAAACAGTCTGAAAAATCCTTCCCGAAACAAAAAAAATTGAAACGGTTGAATAATAAAGTATATTCTGTATTACTGTTCTTGTGTGAGTCAAGTGATGTATACTTACATAAAGAGAGAGAGAGAGAGAGAGAGAGAGAGAGAGAGAGAGAGAGAGAGAGAGAGAGTTTATAAACATTTCACCATATGGCGGAATATGCACCAGCTTAACGTACTTTTCTACATGTAGACACATAAGTCTGCATGATTTTAACAAAGACATAACAATATGTGCTTGCGCACAGAACAATAACAGCATAATTAATTACGGTCGATTCAGTGTCAATTATAAAAAAGAAAGATTTATCATGGTAATAAATATCTTACCTGATTCCGAAAAATCAACCACGATGAATAAAGTTGTCAATAGTATCGCGATCATGGTAATGCTCAACTTCCAACGAAGCACTGTACAAGAAACAGCTCACTATTCTCTTTATATTTTGTGGTTGTTACCGTAAAAGACACGTTGACATGCAGCCATTGGTTCGTACAAGAATAAATGAGATTAGCTCCCACTATTGGTCACTTCACATAAAATAATTATAATATATGAGAATGGTGAGTAACTGAACACCGAATATGCTCACTGTCATGCAACAGGTACTTTTTATGGCATCACGTTTTAGCGATTCGAAATTCAGTAGTCAAAGTCCCGCTCGGAAAGTCGTATCATTGAACTCTCTTCGGGAATCGAGAAAATACGATAACTGAAGATATCAGAATGAACATATCCGAATCATCGATATATGTTACTCAATTACCGATATTTGAAATTCCGAATGGTAGCCATCACTGTGTTCACTCTAGGGAGAAGATGAAGATTTTCGATTTCCGAAAAACTAAGGCGGTTCAAGTTTTTCTTTCTCTTATGGCTTCAAAACGAGCCCCCAAAAGTGGTAGACAAAAAGAAAATTGGAAAGTTCGAGAGACCAAATATCAGTCCCCGCGGCGCATTCTACCCTACACTACAATGCTGCTATTACTAACACTTGTCGGACAGACATGACGTGTTAGGAATCAATCACTTAATGACATGTTTACATGCTATAAAGCTAAAATCCGCCAACCTTCCCTAACACTGATGATGGGTAGTACCCTACTTCTACGATAAACACGATTGGAACTAATTTGGGATAATTGGATTTTCATATTTTTCAAATTTCTAGAAAATGTTAGGTGCCCTATAGCTGAATGTTGCAATATTACAATTTACTCATAAAAACAAGTGTGTAACTTAAAAAGAAAAGCAGGTGAGCTTACATTTGCAGATCAAATAGACATTACTTCACCTTCCAATTATCCAGAAGTAGTTCCAATTGTGTTGATAATGCTAATGCAAATTATTTCGTCATTAAAACCGAATTTTCGTTTGATAGAGTAGTGTAATGTTGTCAAGCGTTCGCTTTCAATTGCTGTTTAATATTGTTTGTGGGAGAAAGATGGTCAAGTTAAGTTCAAATGTTACTCCCATACGGAAAGAGTGGCTAGAGTATTTATTTTAGCCACAATTTCTTAGGACGAACTTGACAGTCTTGCTAAAAAGTTAATCGGCACATCTGTTCAGGACTAAACTACTACTATATAATGGCTTATACGATGACCGTCATTTACTTATTAAATTTGTGAAAGTAGCTCAGTTTTGCTTGTTCAGGAAAGTTATTTCTTAACAAAAATAGTATATTTATAATGGGAAGCTCGATTCGAAGGTAAAGTCTGCGTTACTATCCGTGGACTTGTATGTATGCATAAGAGCTGTTCAACTCATGTAACAGCCAAATCAAAGGTTTATCACTTGTCCTTAGCGTAATGGTATATTTGCAAGGTAGAATTTTGTAGAGCTACATACGTTTTACCTCGCACTTATTGACCCCTTCAAGATTTTTGTATAGAGCGGTTCCCATGCTCGGCCACTAGGACCGGTTTCAGACTTAGCCTGTTGGCAACTCAGCAGCTCCATTGATTCCATCACAGTCTTTTTCATTTCCTGTGAATATCTGTTTTCTTCTTGAACGCCTTGTACATCTGGGTGTTTTGTCACACTTCATTCATTCATTTAGTTCTCATTGTTCGGCTTGTATATTAGAGACAGAATATATAATGAGAGAGAGAGAGAGAGAGAGAGAGAGAGAGAGAGAGAGAGAGAGAGAGAGAGAGAGAGAGAGAGAGAGAGAGAGAGAGAGAGAGATACTCTATGTAATGCAAGGCAAACTGACAACAGCAGACAGCCGGATAGGGAGGATGAGGCAAAGGTGAGACCATGAGCGCCTGACGCGTGGAATTATATCAACCATAACTGTTGATTCTGAGGTGTGTATTCTACCTTAGTAAAGGCAAATTGTGGTGTTTTGTGCTACCAGCACAAATTTCGAACATATAGAGGGGTTATTTTTAAATTAAAACCGAGCAAACCAGCATAGTCTATCGGCTTTCCATCAAAGTACTTTAGCCACAGAGAGAATAGTAAATGCTATTTTCTGGGAAGTAGGCGTTGAACGATTTCTCTTAGTTAAATATTTGCCTCATGTACTATGTCTAGGTTTTGTCTGTATTGACGGTTGGAATTTGATCCGGCATCAAATACTTCTGTTGACCTCAAACAAAATATACAACTTTACTTAACAAAGAGCCCAAGGCATTGTAAAGTGAATGTACATCATAGCACGTGCAAAGTCATAAAATTATATACTGGAGAGCTAGGCAAAAAACCGAAATACTTGAGACCGCGCGAAATTAGTTTTCTAATAGAGTGTTGAAGTGCATCAGTAAATTGTTAAACTGATAGAGTTTGACTTTTTAGACGAAATAATGCCTTCCCGAAACGTAACAAATATGGAGCTGGCTGCATTTTAGGGACTGGACACAAATTATATTGGGGGATGGGCTGGTGTTTTTTGGGGGTGGGTCGCCATTTTTCGCGCAAGCATTTTTGAAGGGTCATAAAATTTTGTGCAAGCCTAAGGGGAGGGTCATCTTTTTTATGCATCAAAGCTGAAATTGCATGTGCACGTATTGAAGAATATGGAATACTTAAAAAAGAAAAAATAACTCCTGGCACTTTTATTTTCTGTCATTTCCATTTTCGGCGCGCCCTTCGGGCGCAAGTTTAAACAATGTATTGATGATCCAAGCAGCCATATTGATTTCAGTGGTCATGATTTCTACTTATCCAACTCCTCTATTGTGCATATAAACTGTCCCCTATAATGACGCATTCAATACCAATTGGGAGATCACTTATTTGATATCATTCTCCCATTGATAATTCATTGGGTATAAGTCGGTGTCAAATGTTCATGTCGCTGTATGTACATTTCTTATTTTTTGAGGACATTGACAGAATACAAACTATTCAGAATAATGCAAAATGTCATCAATAACAACTGGAAGCCTAAGGTCGAACAACTACTAAATGACAAGTTAGGGTCAGATAACCCATGAGTTATTTGTAGTTTCCTCATAGCCTACAATGTATAGTGAATCAACATTTCGGTGAAATTCGAAAATCAAATTTCTTGCACAACCATTGACTTGAAACCACTCTAGTCTAGTCATGAACATTAATACTAATAATTAGGTGTACATAAATGCACAGACTTACCTAGTTTTGTATTGGAAAAAATATTCATAGTTTCATCCACAGTCCCTCTATCCATAGAGTGGATAGAGGGACTGTGTTTCATCATAGGCTGCCATGCATAGTGAATCGACATTTAAATGAAATTCCCAAATCAAATTTCTTGCACAACCATTGACTTGAAACCACTCTTATCTACTCATGAACGTTAACATCAATAAACAAGTGTACAAAAATGCACAGATTTACCTAGTTTTGTATTGGAAAAAAATTATTCATACTTTCATCATAGACGGCCATGTATAGTGAATCGACATTTCAGTGATATGCCAAAATAAACTTTCTCGCACAACCATTGACTTGAAACCACTCTAGTCTAATCATGAGCATTAATACCAATAATTGAGTGTACATAAATGGACAGATTTTCCTATTTTTGTATTGGATAAAAATTATTCATACGGTTTCATCACAGACTGCCATATATAATGAATCAACATTTCGGTGAAATTCAAAAATCAAATTTCTTGCACATACATGGACTTGTAACCACTCTAGTTTAATCAAGAACATAAATATCAATAATCAAGCATACATAAATACACATATTTGCCAAGTTTTGTATTTAAAAAAATAATAGTTTCGTCATGGACATAAATTTATAATGGATCAACATTTTATGCGAAATTCCAAAAACAAAGTTCTTGTACACAGATGCACGTGTTACCACCCTCTTCTAATCAAGTACAATTATATCAAGTATTCAGGGTTCATATATGCACAATTAGTGCATATTTTTAATTGTGAAAAATTTTTTACAGTTTTGTCATAGACTCCCATGTATAGTGGATCAACATTAAGCAAAATTCAAAAATCAAATAACTTGTTCACATGAGCACTTGTAAACAACCCATGCTAGTCAAGTATATTTATATCAGTTATTAAACATTTATAGATGAACAGATATTGCTAGTTTTATATTGGAAAATACAGGTTCATAGTTTTCTGGTACTCGACTACCATGTATAGTGAATCAACATTATCGATGAAATCTAAAAATTACATTTTTTGTACACGCATGCACTTTTTACCTGCAATTCAAGCAAAGTACATTTACATGAATCATCACACACACATGATTTGATATTTTTTGAACAAGGCGTTATATCGGCCACATTTTGCCTTCCTGTTGGAGAAGACTTCAAAAGTATAGCAAGTCAGAAGGAGGTCTTGAACACATTGCGGGTTTGTTGGGGGTGGTATTGAGTAACAGGGGAGAGTCACTTATTTTCATACACGGATAAGGGGGAGGGTCACTAATTTTTGTGCATGAACTTTTGAAGGGTCACTATTTTTGATGCAGCGGTGTTTCTAAAAACACCGGCCCACCCCCCCCCCCTGTAATTTATGTCCAGTCCCTTAGAGTATATTCTGTACAACCGTTGTGTATGGGACAAGTTTATCTGATGTAACAGCCAATCCACAGATCTATTACTCGTTGCCAGCGTGTCGTTGCAAAGTCAATTTACTGAATTTATAGGCATGACTCCTAGCACGGATCGTGCCACGCCGATCTGTGTTGGGAATATCTGGCATATTGAAGTTTGCAGTTGTAAGTGCTGTTTCACAAGGCGATTCAAATTACATCTATGTGTCATTTTACGACAAAGTATGTCAAGCAGTCAATGTTGTGTAATGAGCTTACATTTTTGTTGTGGAAACTCGAAATATTTGTTACAGCCTCGCACCTGTAGCAGAGTTGCTTTGGAAGAGAGGAATGAAACATTTAGAGAGACAAAAGTGATTATACATAAGAGAAAGTTAATACACAAAGAGTAATTTAAGCGTCCAAAACTCCAAGTTATTTCACCACTTTTGTTTTTTCACATTTTACCTATGTGATGTTAGTCTCTCTATGGTGTCTATAAAACAAAGGGGGCTAACTTACAGTGACATCGTTATAGTTTGTATGGTTACGTTACGTGATATGTGTCTAATGCTCAGTTGGGCGAAAAATGTTTTTTATATTTGTTTTAAAAGATCTTTGGTGTTTCCAGCTAATTTGATACACAATTGGGTGTGATCTGGTATTAATCCAAGTAAATTATTTACGATGAGTTAATAATGGACGTGTTGGTGATTGGTGCATGACCAACAGTGTTTGGAGTTGGCAATAACTGATCAGCTTTTGACGCATGTGACTTGCATAATTAATGCAAGTGTGCATATAATTGCTTGTTCAGAAGCCATATTCTTACAATGACAGTATTATACGTCAGGAATCTTCTTACGGATATCAATTAAGGTCCCATATGACAAATCCCAAGGTTGTTGTATTTGCTTGACTGTTAAGCTTCAACTCTCGTCACTGTCTACTTGGTTTGCAGACTGATAAAATGAAGAATAAACTTTCTTGAACATAATATTTATATAACATTTTGACCTCCGTTAAAACAACTGTCATAATAGTACTTGTTTATCAAATCTTTACCGCCATGAATTCCTTAGATAAAAACCGACGTACCATTTGTGGTGCAATTTTTTTCTTTATTGTATTCAATATCTGTATCATTGAGTAGACACCAGTGAAAGTTATAAACCCATTATACAGCTAACGTTTTCATAGAGTAACAAAATTCAGGACACTAGTTCAGAGGTGATATCTGCTTTTGTGATCGTGTGTACAGAATATCGCGAACACATTCGATCGAGCGTCTACTTCCCTCAGCGTGGAGCCAGGCTACACCATCGCTAATTTTAACTAAAAATTACGTGATTTGCAATGCCAAACGACAAAATGGAAACAAGCACGCATGGAGTATACGCAGCTGCATGCACATGAGTGCACTGACTATCATAATGTATTAAGAAACAGGTCTTGAAGCATCGGAAACATACTAAAACGTGTTACAGAAAGATTTCAATTCTTCGTAATATTGAAATCAGATCATGTGACTAATATTCTGATAATTCGAGTGTGACATGATATATTGAAGGAGAATGTAGAAATACAAGTATAAATAAAATGATAACAAGTTTTCAGCGTAGAAGAAGAACATATTCTCTTTGGTATTTAGGGGTAAATGAACCCTTTGTCTCGGGCTAAACATTCGGTGTATCTTTCATTAAAAAATAGATCTCGGTGGTTTATCGTACCTGCAGAACTTTCAAATAGAGAGATCTTTGAAGGACGAACCACACCACTCACTTCCAAATATAGTGCTACAATGAAATATAACAGAATGGATGCAATGTAAGGTTGTCAAGAAGCGAATAAATCTTTTTAATTTTTTATTAAATTGTTTTTCTTTCTAACTAAAAGCGTTTCAGTATTTGTCTCGATGCAAGTATTTGTTATCGGAAACCAATGCCTCTAGCAGTGACATGTGTATTTCGTGAGTGAAGAAGAATTAAATTTAAATTGTTCATACCATAAAGAGTATTCCAATGTATATTGCAAATTTTCATCCTGCAATTGGCGACGTCAATACAAAATCATTCCCATCAGGGTCTCCCTGGTAGTTTATGCTCGTATTCTTGAGATTAGGCACCGTAAAATAAATTCTTTGTTTGCCGACCGCGTGCGAGTAGGTTTTTTGTACGAAATCTGAAAAACAAACACAGATCGTCTGCTAGAAAATACGGCGCGTTGTGCCCTTCCTTTGTCCGCAATGACACATTCAGAGGGCCATCACTCAGCAGTTTACTAATTGTCGCAAAACGCAGATGTCATACGATCGTTTAAATACAAATCAGACTACGTATCGTAAAAGGGTACATTGACCGCTGTACGTAAAGTGTACATCTGGACTTCCTGTTGTGGAGGACAAGCGTACTATACGATCGATAGATCATTTCAAAAGTTGATTTCTCCCTTAAAGTTTTAGTGTCGGCGGCAGGGCATGAAATTGTTTTGGTCTCCATAAAAAGTGTATCGAAAACAATTCTTAACTGGTTTAGCGTCAAATAAGCAACGGAACTGATATTCCATCAGCTTTTCAGCGATCCGCAATTGATCACGATATTGGATCTGCACCGGGGCAGGCAGGCAGGTACTTTGAAATAGTCGTTGTTGAATGCTCCAAATATTCGTACCCAGTTGAAATTGCTTTTACTTTGAACAGTTTTTCTTAAATATTTGTCCTCATTTTCCTCAAGAACGATGAAAATATTATAATAAAACATGCTGTTGTTACAATGCATACTGAAAGTCACACAAATTCAGATGAAGGCTCAGACTTTTCCGATCGGTATCCGATGTCGCGCACGTGCAGCTATATTTAATAACACATCTGACATCGCCATCAGTAGGCTAAAAAAGAAGTTGATACACAGAATTCAGAATAAATAGCCAAAAGTTACAGCTAATGGAGCATTTAAATCATCAGGAACTGGCTCGGGACTTGTTTTATTTAAAACTTTGGACACTCAAAAAGGAGGATTTACAACCAAGTTTCAACTATTAATAAAAGGTTTAGCATTTGTTTTCTGAGTGACAACTACATACTTTGTTATACCCAGTAATTTTAGCACTTTTATATTCGGAAATTTTCTGGTTTTGAAAGAACACGTTTAGTTCTACCCCACATGTTACAACATTTTGAATTCATTGTGTACAGGTTGTCAAAGCAACTATTACTAGTCGTTTTCTCGTGTTTTTATCTCGTTATACCGTCTCGGCCTACTTTTACTCACGGGCTCATCTTGGCTTGCCGAGAGGTACTTGGAATCTTCAAATCACTATATGAGATGTTGAGAGTTCGTTGGTACTACATCTACTTTACGTAGACAAGCTTGACAGATGCAATTGCCCAAGATACGCTCTTCTGTCTACATGCCTTGGACGTATCTTTGGTCGTTCTGTCCTCCTGCCTGTCTATTGTATTGTTCTCTCTTGTCCTTTGTATTCCCTTTCCCGTACTATTTAAGAATCGGGTTTTAAAGTTATTCTTAAGGCGTTTTTTTCTGTGTGTGTGTTTTTTTGGCTTGCAGGTAGGTTTTTTAAAAATCCAAGGACGGAAAACAAAGAATTTATTTTACAGCGTACATGTTCAACTTTAAACGTATACTGTTGTCTGGTATTCGCACGCAGGCTTAATTGATGACATATAAGCATGCTCCCTGTACATAATCGTTAATGCTTACTACTACATGAAATCAATTGCTAAGAAAACTCTTAGCCGATGTGAACAAATGCTCTTGTTTTTTGTTTCCTTGTTTATCACCTGACGCGTTATACTGAAATACGGAGATTACAGTGCATCGCGCACTTCATTGTTCAGAAAAATAGAATATGTGGCCATAAATTAAGTGACTTTTTTGTATATGTATGAAATTCGGTATCAAGTGGTATGCCGAGTATTTTGAACGCTCTGAAAGGTAGACAGACCAGGAGAAGTTTATACATGAACAAATATTTACGAAAATTAATGGGAGTATGAATATAACTGGAGATACAGGGAAAAATAATGTACTGGCGATAGTGCCCTCAGAATTGTTAAACACACTGCGTGACGTGTCATGCCTGCCCATCGTAAGGATGACAACATTCACATACTTGTGAACACACACAGATGCTTACTTTGAATGACGTATGATGAAACAGACAAAGCAAAGAAGAGAACCTGTCGCAGAAGTTTGAAATCATATAAATGCAAACTTAACGATTCTGCCTAATCTTTTCTCTCTATTCAGAAAAATTGAAGTGCAATTTCAAGTGTTATATAAATTTTTGATTGAAAGCATCCATAGAATTATTTGTAAGTCGGCCTGTTATCTTCAACCAGGATTCTTGAGGTTGTCAATTAATTCAAATAGTAAAACATTCAGTACATTGTATCTGTCAGGTCAACTGGTAGATATTTCAGAAACACGGATCTAAACAGGAAGGATCAACCTGCTCTTTTAAAATAGCTTTTTGTTTGGTACTGTACACTACTAACCTTCGGTGAAGATAAGATATGTTGCTGTTTGCTATTCTTAAAAGTTTCATTTCCCGCATACTACCCGTATTTTTTTAAATTATGTACGATGGTACCGTATGCACAGTGTCATTCAAAGCAGGAATGCAAAAGTTTTTTTCATTTATTTACCAGATGTTAAGCATTTTCAGCATTTGCTCATTAACATACAAACGAATATTGCCTGAAAAAAAAAAGTGGTGAACGAAAGTTAACACGGTGGCTTCAGACTTAAAATAGTAACAAAAGGACCACCTAGAAACTTTTGTAAAGAATATCTGATTTCAATAAGATACACGGTTGACCATATATACATATATATATATATATATATATATATATATATATATATATATATATATATATATATATATATATATGTATATATATGTATATGTGTGTGTGTGTGTGTGTGTGTGTGTGTGTGTGTGTGCGTGTGTGCGTGTGTGTACGACAACAAACCAACCAAGTCATGTAACTGCCGCAAAAAAGAAGATTGCCCATTGTCCGGAAACTGTCTCACGCCCTCAGTAGTATGCAAAGCCACTGTAAATACAAGCAATGATACAAAGCACTATATCGGACTCACGGACTCAGCTTTCAAAACAAGATATACATATCACAAATATACTTTCAAAACATCAAAACACAGGAACAGCACGGAACTCTCAAAATACATATGGACCCTCAAGGACAGCAACACAAAATACAACGTCACATGGTCTATCATTGACAAAGCCCAGCCTTACTCAACCAAGACAAAATGCTGTAACCTCTGCATCACGGAGAAATTTCACATTATCAACTCAGACAAGTCAACACTGCTAAAAAACGTACAAAATTTCTTTCGAAATGTAGACACAAAAGCAAATTCCTTCTCATTAACACTTGAACGCGCCAGAACAACCGCCTCGTTTGCATACACACCTGACCCTATATATAGGTAACAACGAGCCCGCCTGCATCACTCCTGACGAAACACACACACACACACACACACACACACACACACACACACACACACACATATATATATATATATATACATAAGTATATATACGTATACAGACACAGACAGACAGACACACACACAGACACACACACATATAGTATAAATCACTTTTTATTTCATAATCAATAAAAAGAAGATACACAAAAAACCCAGGTCCTCAGCCGAATATGAGAAAGGCAAAATGTTCCTCGAACTGGCAAGAGGCAGGGCAAACAAAACAATACAATAACAATGAAGAACATAACGTAAAACATCTTGCCAAAGAAAAAAAAACAATAAAAAATTTGACAAGGAAAAACCTGCGCAAAACAAAAGCAAATCTGTGTAATACAGATGAACATATAGATTGGTTGGTAAATATACATTATACAATACTATTTAGTAGTACTTTTGGAAGAAGACAATATTGAAGCCTCACACCATGATGGTTCATCTTTGGCATGAAATAGGCAATAGCTTGAGATAAGGCATAGTTTACTTATCACATGCACAAGCCAAGTTTGTCGTCTCCGAACAAAAAATACGGGATTTATTCTCTGGTCGTTCTACGTCACGACAACCCGCGTCTATGTCATCAATTTTGGTGCGTCGGACCTTTTTTTTGTCGATCTTCGGTGTGCTCGTAAATATGTAAACAAACAACATGGCGGCCGATGTTTCTCCCACGATCAAAAGTCATGTAATGAAATCGATATTTTCACAGACTACGACATTACTAATCCGAATAATGTAAACACAAGAGTGTACCGCCTGTATATTCTGAAGGAATTACGTGAATAATTTGCGGAAACAACGAACTCGAAGCTGGTCGCGTATTCTCGACCGCGGGTCATCCGGGTACTTGCGGTTTTTTACGTCATTTTTGCGTCACGGCGCCGTGGTGAAGTTCGAATATTTCAACCACAAAACCAATATTCAAAGTGTCAATACACATAAATGACATAACTTTTAGTTCTGCTTTTTTCCACACAATTTCTGTATCATTCGCTCTTCTGTATCGTCTGATCTCTCATTCACCGCGCTCGTATGTTTTTCACCTACTGACGTCACTCCGCGGTCGCGTATACTGTGGGCTCCATACGCATTGCAAACAGGGTCAAGCCCGACGTTTACAGTGTTCGTCGATATTTGTTCCCGAAAAATAGCGTATCTTCGTCGTTGATAAATTTCTAGGACTATGCTATCTTTGAAATAGAGTATAACTTTGCGGAAGGTAGCCTACGTGTAGACCGAGAGCTGTCATTTGCTCCACACACGAACGAACGTGAGCGCTAATGCACACGACGGACGACTGGAAATGATTGACAACTTGTGCACGGCGTACTGATATTTATTCCTAAAGTAGTTCAAACGTTTAAACGCGGAATCGTCATGGAAAACTTGGCTTGTGCATATGATAAGTATATTATTCCCTAATATTTTTCTTCGTTCAGCTCGGAAAATACTCGTGACGTAATGACCGTGTCACCACTCGTCTCCGACTCGTGGTGACACGGTCATTACGTCACTCGTATTTTCCTTCGCTGAACGAAGAAAAATATTAGGGAATAATATCTAATGATATCACGTATCACGGTTTTATGCTGTTTACTTAATTTCAGTGCCTTAAGAAGTTGTAGAAGTCTGAGTTTATTGTCTGTCGTTATTTGTCCTCTCGACCCGACTTCAAAACAAGTGAGTTCAGTCTAATAACCTTGAGCTTGTAAAGAGTTAACAAGATGTGAATATTTCATGCATTTGTCATTATGACGTCTCTCGATATTAAATTCAAATGGTGCTGTCAGTTCAAAAATGATCATTCTTTTTACATTACTAAACAGAATAACAAGATCAGGACGGTCAGGTGTACATAAAACATTGTGCGGGATGGTACCTTTTGTATGACCTGGTAAATCGGCGTAAATAGATAATGTGTCCATAACTGATGAAGCACAAATTTGAAAAATATAATTCAGAATATTATTATGTCGCCACGTGTATCTATTCTGTTCAAGCATGATTTTGCAGCCATTCAGAACATGATGAAGGGTTTGGGTATTACCGCAAAGTTTACACTTTGAGGAAATTTTCTTACCCAATCTATGTAGATTATTGAACGTTGGAAGACAGTCAATAGCTGCTCTGACTGCGAAGCTGAGGATTTTTTTTGGCATGTTATAGATAATGCTTCTCCATGTAATGTCAGACTTTTCTTCTGCAAGAAGCGCCAGGAATTTTCCCTGAACAACCAGAGATTTTATTTTATCCATCCAATGACACTGATATTTTGTTGTAACGATTTGTTTGATGTTTTCCTTCACATAGTCCCACTTACTTATATATATATATATATATATATATATATATATATATATATATATATATATATATATATATATATATATATATATATATATATATATATATATATATATATATATATATTATACAAATGTCATTGTCGGAATTTCCATTGCTTTATTTCCAAAAACTACTTCAAGCAGAACATTTTAAAATAAAACAAATTACTTAAAGTACAAAGTAAGTATCTCGCAATCTCAGACTGACTTTTCCTTCCGTCTTTACACTCCTTTACATGGATTGGACGTACAATTATACTATGGTCTAAGATGGTGTTGAAATTCGAGAAATGATGTTATTTCGGAAAGCTGGTCTTACGGACCTAGTCAGCCGTCGTGGATTATTTAGACTACTCCAGAGGATAGGCTGTCCACCAAAGCTACTCAGCATCATCAGGTCTTTCCATTCCAACATGAAAAGCACCGTTAGCTTTGATGGAGATACATCTAAACCTTTTCCTATCTTGAGCGGAGTAAAACAGGGCTGTGTCCTAGCCCCAACTCTCTTTGGCATATTCTTTTCACTTCTCCTGACCCATGCCTTTCAATCCTCTACTGATGGTGTCTATATCCACACTCGTCACGATGGTAAACTATACAATCTGGCCCGTCTGCGTGCAAAGACTAGAATAACGCGTGTCCTTATCAGGGAGATGTTATTTGCAGATGATGCTGCCCTTGCAAGTCATACACAAGATGGCCTACAGTGTCTCATGGGTCAATTCTCCAATGCATGCAGAGACTTTGCCTTAACCATCAGCATCTAGAAAACTGAGGTGATGGCCCAGAACACCCAAAACCCTCCCTCTATATTGGTCAATGATTCTATGCTCTCTGTAGTTGACAGCTTCAGATATCTGGGATCTCTCATTACCAACAACCAGTCTCTGGATGCTGAGATCAATGGCAGGATTGGTAGAGCACCCACTGTGATGTCCAAACTGAACAAGAGAATCTGGGATAACAAAAACCTGACTACCAACACGAAGCTGAAGGTTTACCAGGCATGTGTCTTAAGCACCCTTCTCTATGGCAGTGAAACGTTGACAACATATACCAGACAAGAGAAAAAGCTGAATGCCTATCACATGAGATGTCTTCGCAGGATATTGGGCATCACGTGGAAAGACATGGTCACCAACTCTGAGGTTCTTAGACGCTCAGGGTCTAGTACCATATTTGCAATGGTGAGCGAGCGCCGTCTGAGATGGCTCGGTCATGTGTGTTGCATGGATAAAGGTCGCATTCCCAAGGATCTACTGCATGGTCAGCTTGAATGCGGATCACGTCCAAGAGGCCGTCCCCACTTGAGATACAAAGATACATGCAAAAGGGACCTTAGGTCTGCGCACATTGAGGTAGAGTCATGGGAGGACATTGCATCAGATCGTTCATCATGGAGACATGTTGTGAAAGCAGGGGTGAAAAGAGCAGATGAGGATCGTTTCCAATCATGGGCACAAAAACGCAAGAAGAGAAAAGTATTAACCACACCCAAAAGCACAGATTTTATCTGCAACAATTGTAACAAGGACTGCCACTCACGGATAGGTCTCCACAGCCATAGTAGACACTGTTCCAGCTCAACATGACTCAATCCATCGTCTCTCGAGACGGACGGAGGCCAATGAGTCTTACGGACAGACATTTGAATGTTAGCCTGATAAAAAAGCTACTGGCCGTCTAACATTTTACATGTTTTATTGCCAGATGCTGCTTTCTCTTTAAATTAGAAGTGACCTTTGTTTTGATTAATCCTAGCTCCTCTGATCAACGCTTGAGAAGATTCTGATCTCATCAAAGTGTGATTTTGACCTATAAAAGAACAGCGCACTACGAAAAGATGATGTATCGTAATTTTCAAAGGCCAGTATGCGGACTTGCCTTCTCTGATCAAAATAAGCTACATAATTCAAGTGCGCATGATATTTAGAAACTCACCTAAACCCCAAATATACTAATCATATTGTGACGATAGGAGTGTGAGTAGTTGTCCTCGACCGACTGACATCAAACATCACTCTGACAAAGGACCGACCTCGCCATTCTGTAAAATATCTGATCATGCAGAGTGAGACATTGAGTACAGAGGTTTTCTGCTACTTTTCAAAATTGAGGTCTTCTAAGTTATGGCTAGATTTTAGACATACTAATCATTAACATTTACAACTCATCATAAATAATTTGCTGGGATTTATCACGGATCACATCAATTATATATCAAAATTGAATGAAACGCCAAAGTTCTTTTAAGATAAACATAAAACATAAACCTTCCACACTATCCGGGCACACACTTGTAAAAAGACTAACGTTAAATTACAACTTATAAACCGTAACGATATAGTAATACGATATCGCTGGCAGCTAGCTCCACTTACTTGTTATAAACCACGACTGCCATTTCGACACAAGCAGCACACTCATGAAATGTGAAGGATCGAAAATTGTGAAACTTTGCTTTTTGTGTGCTTATCTTAAATAGAGTACATTTCGTCGCTCTATATGTTTTATTCCTCTCTCCCGAAACATGTTTGGTCAGTTATTAGGTCTGAGGCTGTAAGGAATATTTCAGGTTTCAATAGTCAGCTAAACTGCAGTCAGACTGAAGTATACTGACTACTTGACGGTCTTTGATATCAAATGACTCAAAAGATGCAATTTGAAACTCTGTAGAAAAAAATACATATAATCGCAACGTTAAGCAAACAGAGATCGACGTGGTACGACTAAAGGTAGGGGCTACGACTATAAATATCCTTTAATTAACTTTTCAAGGTCGCGTTGACAGCGAGTTGTACATCTATGGATTGATTGGCAAGAGCTACACCAGACCAGTTGATGTATAGAATAAACTGTTTCGTGAAAGTACACTGTTTCCGTGTTTGTTTGTATGTACTATTATTTCCTCTAAATAGTCAAACTGTGACAATTTCACGATCTCCTTAATAATTTCTCACCGTCATGGAAAGGCATTGCCGCTAGGCATTTAGTATTTAGCCTAAGCCTAGAGCTCAAGTGCACCATGTTATGGATATGACTTGTTGTAACACAAAAATCATTTGACGCCGGTTTCCAAAGGCATAGCATTTACCAGTTTGCCTTTCGCTGCAGTACTATGTTTGAAAGCCGATGTAGTTGCCGGTTTGCTCTGTTTTAAAATAACCTCGCATTTGTATTTTGTGCTGGTAGCACAACATACCTACACTTAACATCCTTTTGACATATTGTGAGGTGGCCAATTCGGCGAATTCTCCTAAATTTCCTTTACTACAATTTGGTAACTTTATCATCAGTTTGCAATTAAACTTCATCATACTTCGTCGAGTATCTCCTGTTGTCACTAATTTTGAAAAGTTCATTAAATATACACATTATCTATCAAGTTGACTGACATTTCAACTTTCATCAGTTTTGGTCAAATTCTTAGAGGTCAATGTGCCTTGTTAAAATTTAAAGTTTCAATTAACTGACTTGAGAATGAAAAGCTTCTATCACTAGTGCAATATCATTGTCTCATCAATATCCATGTAAGTTTCATAAACGTTGGTGAAGTCCTTCAAGTCTTATGTTGCTAATTAGGAAAGTTCTTAAAATATATACAATCAGCAAGTACCTGATCTCAAAATGGTAAACATTTTCATTAATATCAAAGTATCTTTCATGTACATAACAAATTTCGTCAATTTTGGTGGAGTCAGTCCAGATTTATATCCTTAGTAATGAAAGTTAGTTAAATATGCAGATTAGGTATTCACTTTCATTTAACCGCTTATATCGTTCATAGTTGATTTATCATTGCGTAATTAGCATTTGTAGCAAACCTCATCAAATTTTGCGCAGCTATTCTCAATGAATTTCCGTTTTTTGGCATAAAATATGCTAGCTATACCTCCCAACAACTTAAAGTTTTTGCTAATCCAAAAAAGAATCTATGTACCAGATTTCATTTCAATCCTATTAGCGCACAGTAAGTGAGGCTTCCCACTATGCTCCATGATCTGTACACATGGAGATCACTCACTGAATTTAAGCAAATTTCTTCTGTACACAGAACAACTCGGTCAATATTTCGAAATTCTGGCAACATAGTTCTGATCATAATAATTTTCTGATTTCTGGCTTTGAATAATGAGAAGATAAACCCCTTTTCCGCGGAGGAGATAGCAATTTTGTAATTTTGTCGACATAGACTTTTGACAGCCATACACAATATTTTCAAGGAAACTAAGGGAATAAGTTGCATCTGTGTTGGCAAAAGAAAGGATATTGATTTTTTTTTATGTTCGTAAAAAACGAAATTTGCATGTCTGACAGGTGGTATGATGAGACCATCTTAGTTGCTGAGAACTTTATCTTGACAAGTGTATAATTTTTAGCACCTCCAAACATTAACTTCTCATTCAATTTACACTTAAATTGTAAACATTATCAATAATTTTGGAACATAGTCTTGACAATTAATCCTGAACTTAAATTGTAAGTTAAAAATTGTTAAGAAACTGATAAAATTGAAAAGCCTTTAGCAAAAAATATCTGAGTGAACAAATCAAGGGAATTGTGGGTAGCCTCACTTACTGTGTAGCGGTTCTTAAGATTTGGTGCCAAGAGACAGACAGAGAGGCAGGCACACAGATATATTCCGACAGACAGACAGACATCGAAGTGACATTCGCTGACTTGTGTGATTATGTTAGCTAAAAAGATAACGCGTTTACATTTTGCCTTCATTGTCTTCATTGTTCAGGAAAGTTACCTTTAGTAATTTTCACTGAACGCAAATTGTTACCTCAGAAACTCGCACATTAACTAGTATTTCTTAATAAGTCCAAACAAATACGATGTATTTCCTGTGTGTCCATCGAGCCATTTCAGTTGCAATGCGCAACTCAAACGTGATGGCGAAAGTGGAGCTGTTGTGATTGTGTGTGAAGTGACTTTGAAACAACTAAATTCATTGAAATATCCCCCCATGTTGGGAGGCGGCTGTTACTACGTACATTGCTCGATACCGTTACTAAATCGCTCGATACCAGCTCGAATACCAAGCCGTTCTTTATACACGTACACTGCATAAATATTAGGCATACCTAGGCGACCATCCTTGAAACTATCAACTACATTTTTGCAGGCAATCTTATCAGGTCCCTTCCTTTAAAAACTAAAAACGAGCTTATCTCTTTATTTCAGATGGTCAACGCATGGCTATGTCAAGTTAAAAATGTATAAAAAACGAGATATACCCCAAGAATTAATAATTTGAACGTTTCCTAAAAGTGTTAAGTAGAATTTAAGGAAATTATTTAATAATTTTCCGTAGGCTTTGCCATGTTCAGTCTGCCAGCACTACTTCTATCATTTGAGATAATGATACGTACTGCCTTCATTGGGCCATCATGGCACTTCACCCCTGACGGTTTTGAGGTACACTTACGATACTTTCTCAAGCATAAGGCCTCACGATACTGTCTCATGATGGCAAAGGAAATTTCCAATTCCTCAAAATAAGGCAAATTGTACAGCCATGAGAGAGAGTTTCCCTAAATCCACTTAGTACTTTTCCCAAATAACCACTAGCGCCGTGCCGCTGCCATTTAAATGCGTTCAGAAGGGATAACTGCTACAGCTATTGTCTGTACTTTTAAATTTTACTAGACCACAGTTTATGTAATATCTTAGATATTTACATACTATATGAATAACTTTGTTTAATTTAGCAACTCCGAATGTCGAAATGCCATAAGCGCCACTCTGAAGTGGAGGCAAGAACTGTGTTGTACAGAATGTGTACAACATGAATGATGCTGATTTAAAATAAATTACATCATAGTAAATATAAATCGACAAGAGGATACGGCTACAGCTTTACAGTGGAAGAAACTTTAATATCAGTATTTCATCTTAACACTTGAAAAAGTCTATTTTATAAAACCGTCGTGTTCCTTATATGATATATATTGTAACACCTATACGACCATGATGGTCGTTTTGCGCCTCAGCTAGTAATGCGTTTGAGTTAAGTTTGAAGTAAGCCTTTTGCCCACAGACAGGGGGTCTGTCATGTTGTGCGCTGCTGCTACTGCAGCGCGATAGAGAGCGTGCACTTCTGAAACTCAAGAGACGCGCCCATGTTTTGCCATATAAGTAAAGCAAGTTATCTCTCTAATGCGTCTAATGGTTGTCTCGATAAACTATGCCCTCTTCATATTAAAATGAGCTTCACAGGTGTAAGCCTTTTAGGAGACTTCGTCCGTGGTTAATAATTGCACTAGATTATGCAAAAACTAGGACAAGGCGGCATCATGCTGCCTGTCGCGTAGCAACCATACTTACTTTGTGTGCTCTCAGGGCAGAAATACAGCTTCACGCAAATCAAAACATAACACGCCGGCAGTTTCACAAACACTTCCTCCAATGACGAACTTGTAAATGACGATATGACGGACCATAAATCATTGAGTAAAATCTAACGGTATCGATAAAAGACTTTAAAATTTGGTTCAAACACACTCATTATATATTCATAAAACGTGAGAAGGAATTTTTAAAATTGCAAAACTCACCTCCCCGAAACTTAAAACTTTCCCGTATTAGCCAGCTTGCCGATTCCGCTCAGCACCACTCGACAACAACAACACGAACTTTGCCAATCATACTTTCACTTAAAAATTGGCGAAAATCCGGAAACTACCCAAGGGTGCATGGTCGGCAGTCTCCGGAAAAGAGAGTCGAAAGGTACCTGAGGCGAGGCGTCCATGGAGGGGTTACGTAACCGCTTCACACCTTGAATTATACCCGTTGCTAATCTGTCTTTCTATTTGTCTGTCTTATGTCAGCGTCAGAGAAGTCACATTTAGTGATTTATTTTGTCTTTAAAATCATTCTAAAACGTACCTGTTGATACTGAAACAGAAGCCGCCTCAATTGAACCCTTGTCCAACAAAAAGGTTTGAAACATTAGAAAGCAAGCAGTCTTGTGGCATTATATCTTTGAATAACGACAGATAGCGCCCCGCTGTGTTATGTAGAAGATGACTATTTGTTACACATGGGTTGATGAGGAAGGTGGAAATCTTTAATAATAATTTCAGGATGGCCTGAACAAAAATCGCACAAATAGCTGCTGAAATACAAAATTGAAGATTTCATTATAGTAATTTAAATATATCAAACTGAGATCATCCCTAGGTTATCAAAGCTATCAGTTTTGAGAAGCAAGTTTCTGACGAAAACCGGCAAAATTGCTTTACCCCCCTCCCAAGAAAAACTAAATGGGGATTTTATCATAATTTTAATATATATGTGAGTTGATCATTCCTATGAAACTGTATACCAAATATCACAGCTATAAACGGGAAGTTTTGGTAAAAAAAGATTGAAAATGACAAAATAGCCTTCAATGACAAATTTGAATATTTCATCACAATCTGAACAAATTAAAATAAATTCATGCCTACGGACCCGTGCAACAAAGCTGTCGAGCCAGCTGTTAATTAAAGCCCCCACTCAATTATTAGATTTATCTAATGTAAATATTTACTTGATAAAATATTCAATGGATAACAAAAGAATGACAAACTGTTAATGGGCTGTTGACACATTTGCTAATGCGAGAACCTGGGATTGAGAAGGGCGCCTAAGTAGAAGATATATTGTCTTAAATAAGCAAAATTTGCCTCACAAATACAAACGTTCATATTTCATCACAATATAAACAAATCTAATTAAGATC
This sequence comes from Ptychodera flava, assembly GCF_041260155.1. Classification (NCBI taxonomy): domain Eukaryota; kingdom Metazoa; phylum Hemichordata; class Enteropneusta; family Ptychoderidae; genus Ptychodera; species Ptychodera flava. Next base: position 33,209,345 of record NC_091948.1, on the reverse strand, counting down.
GTCCGTGGGACCTTTTATCCATGTATTAAAGTATTCAAGAAACTAGACCAGCCTATTTGAAGAAGAAGCGCGGAATCTGAAAAGTGAACCGACACCGAACGATTTATGCCGAACAACGGACGCTGGACGACGCCACACATCCACCTATGAGATAAACTCCATGTTGTTGACAGCAGAGATAAAAGTGTCCCTGTGAGCTGAGTTTGTCAAATAGAAAGAAAATCATTTTTGAATATGCACTTGTCTCTGTTGGTAAGGTAATAGTGGAAAATCAAAGTTCCTATTGGAAGATGCAGTTATCTCTGTTTGTAAGGTAATAGTTGGAAATCATTTTGTGTGAAATATGATATTAAGTCCTCATGAAAACTATGTGTTGAAAGGCGGAGCCTCCCTTTAAAAGGGCGCCAACCTATGGCGGCGTTCATTGTGTAAGTGGACACCAAACAAGCAATACGCGAGTACACGCTCCAGAAAATGCCACTTTTTAGTTTTTTCCGACCGCAAAAACGCTGACAGACTGCCAAGCGGTCAGCGCAAAGCTGCTGCCGATCGAACTCTGTGGTTATATTCAAATTCTAACATGACTGGAATACGTTTTTTTAGGAAATTCGAGCGTTGGTGCTGGAGAAGCAATGAACGTTGCCGATTTGAACCGACCGTCAATCAAACGGTTGCATAAGCTCTGTTTGCAGGATTGACAAAAGGTGCAAAAAGATTAAGATCACTTCGTGTAATTAATGTTATAGATATCAAACATCGTACTTGCCAAGTGTTTGACTAGGAGGAGAACTCCACTAAAGCGAGAACCTGGGATTTAAAAGTGCGGCTTTAAAGTGGCCAACAAATAACTCGATTTTAATGTGTAGTGTTCCAAATTTTTTTATCAGGGGTTACGCCATCTCCTAACCTGACATGATATTGAGTCTTCATGAAAACAGTTTGTTTAAAGGGGCCAACGGATAACTCGATTTTAATGTCCAGTAAAATTCTAAATTGTCATTATCAGCGCGCCATCTCCTAACCTTGTACAATCTTAGAAATGTCAGCTGAGAAAATGTGTAGATGTACAAAACTAACAAAAAAGAAAATGTAAACTGAGTTTGAAGCCAGTGAGCATGATCGACCCTGAATCTGTGTACTGTATACACCTACAGACACTCCACTTTGTGCAAGCATGTTTAACACAAAAAATGAGCAGAAGATTCATGATTCGATTTTAATTAAAAACGCTGTATTTACGAAGGAAATGAAAAGAAATTGAATTCCTACCATCAATATCGAACATCAACATACAAATGACATTGTTGAACTCTATTCATATTGTTTATAAATGAATATTGTACTTCTAGCGAATATACCGTCTTTTTGTCTGTGAGATACTGATACCATGCAACTCTTCTGCTGCAACAGGCGTTTATGTCGATGCACGAATATTCCAGTTTTTATGCTTGGCATTCCAGCGTGTTTAAGCTTTTTGAATGACATCATATTGAAAATTGATGTTTCAAGTTTGATAGAGATGGTAAGGATGCAAATCCTTTTCATTTGCTTCAAAAATACATCACATTTTAGTTCCAAATGGAACCATGAAAGTAGTCTGCTCATGTTTTGTGTTCAACGTTCAATGCATTGCTAAGTGCGTTTATATGTATACTGTATACAGATTCAGGGTCGATCATGCCGGACACGCTCACTGGCTTCAAACTCAATTTACGTTTTATTTTTTATTCATTTTCTATATCTACAAACTCACTGACATTGCCAAAACTACAAAATAAAAGCAATGATGTACCGCCTTCCGGTCCATATGGACTCAAGGAAACTTTGCACTCCAAAATAATGTACTCGGCTTCGAAGTACAGTACAAGAAGTTAACCTGGATTCAATAGAACAACATTTAGTACATTATACGAGAAAAGTTGAAAAAAGCTGTCTCCATTTTAGACGGTTATTGAAGTTGACCTTCAACTGCATGCAACAGTGCGATCGAGCAAGGAATTGAACGTTTCACTTAGGCATGTCCAGACACTTGACTTAATTCTCAGCTAATTCTAAAACCTAGAAATGTTCGTCCAATGTAATACAATTAATAACATGAGCTTGTACGATAGCATTATTCAAAATTTGACTGGCCATGTAGCGTAGCAGCATAAGTCTGTAAATCGAAAGACAGCGAGCCACCCAAAACTGACCGTTTCGCAAGGCCGAAGGCGGAGGGAAACAACGAGTTTTTTGGAGTGACTCACGGACCAAAGAGGATACAGACGTGTTGTAACCATCATGGCCTGTCAGTATGTGTTTTATAACACACCTCATTCACATTCATGCATAATATCGTACCGTACACAGAACTGAAGTTGAAGTGGTTCGACAAGAACAAAGTTTTTCCCGGCAGCATCGCAATACTTCTACAAAACATTTGGAGGGTCTATGCGCAAAACGTTCAATGCACGTGTTATTATCGTTTTCGTCCGTATCGAGTCCTTGTTGGAAGCAGAAGTGGTCAGTTCTTATTAAGAAAGAATAAAGCGAGAAATTGCTCGACAATAGTTTCTCTCGGCTACAGATGACATCTCCGTTTAGGCCTATAGGTAAGTGGGCATCAGTTGTAGGAACTGATGCCTGGCAGGCAACGGTTTTGACAACTAATGTCTGAATATGTTGTTTACGTGGATCAGCACAAAAGAACGCACCTGAGGTGACTATGATTTGACGAATCAGAACAAAGACTGCGGATGAGATGTGTCATCATACGATTTGTTGCCTGCTCTCAGCCGGGCAAATGCTCATGATGGTGATATTGATGACAGCCTCGCCAGCGGTATTATCGATATCACGTATTATCGATATTACAGCCCAGAACACCATCCCTTGAGCTGGCAACAAACGGTAATCTTAAGCTTGCTAGCTTATTTGTTATTTATATATAGCTTATCTGGGAAAGTATTAGAGACGGGTATAAATGTTTTGAACGGGTAATTGATGAATTACCACATGTCCCATTTCCACGTATATTACGAGTAGACTACTACGTGCAGCGGTTGGTACCTCGAATTACTCGCATCCATTGTAAAATAAATTCACTTAGTCTATTTATTCTTTGTTTCAAATAATTCACTTTAAAGTTTATTTCCAAAGCATCAATGACAAGTTTCATCGACCTTATAGGTGATATATTCATGGCAATATATAAACATTGTGTTTCAATGCTACCAGGGAACTTCCTACATGAAAATTAAAATCATACTCTAGAATTTACGACTGCATTCAACCTAAACATTCTCTAAATCGCCAAAACCTCAACTTCACATAATGACAAAGAACTCTTTTTGCTAACCAGCTGAATGCTTACAAAACGTCCCTTAATCGGAGAATCAAGACTGCAAAGGATGTGAATAGGGTTCTGTTTAGCCATCTTGCCGAGTCTCCTGCTTCCACAAACAGGGTTGTCTTCAAAGTTTTCGCTATTACCAACACGGACTTGGGCTTTTTTAGGTCATTCTCTGTGATAAATGAAACAAATTATGCAAGTCATTTATTTTCGTTTTCGTTTTTGTATGCTGTGGTGCTAGCCATCTTATAATCCTTCAGAGATCGAGCACTGTGCACCCCTATCGCCTACCACTATACGGCTGAAAGGTGCTAAGTATGCAAAATCAGCAATGCAAATTGATGATCAGATCAGTCGGCGCAGTGACAGGTGTAAATACAACAGGATAGGTAACTTCAAAGAGAAAATTATTACACACAAACATATATGTGTGTATGTGTGTGCATGCCAGCAATCCTTCTTAATTTCTAAGACTTCTTAGAATGAGTATAAAAACCGACATACGGACGAATAAGCTGTCCACTTACTGCAACAGTCGTCTCTGTTTGTAATGACAACTTCGTAGATAGAGAACGTTTGGCCCAAGTCAACTTTCCACCATGGTTGGAATTCTTCACCGGTAAGTGAGCACGACCTGCCTTCTTTGGCGTTGCGATTGTAGTTCCCATCAACAGCCTTTTCTGGTCCCACGTGTAGACTTAGTTTTCCAGACTTGACTGAACTCTGCGTTGATAGCTTTCCTGCAGCCACATTTTTAATTTTAACAGGGTATTCAGAGGCTGTTGTGTTGTAAAAAAGACAGTAGAATTTACAAATTTCCACCGAAGTATACGTTAAAAATGGTAAAATTCCAAGTGATCTGAAAGCTATGGAAAATATTTGAAACACTGTCTTACTTGAGCAATGAATAACTTACTGAATATTCATTGTTAAATTGATATATTCAAAGTCTTTAGATTTTCAGATTACTTTCATCCATGTCGAAAGAGTGGATTAAGAAACATATTACTTCAGATTTTAGAGACGTTAGAAAAATTGAAGACAACAATAGCGCAAGTTTTTATGTGTGATCAATGACATGTCGAACATAAAAAACACTTTCTTCTCGAACAATAGCCACTGCACAAAACACATCACTTCTCGCTCAAATAAGAACGTCGTCAGAATCTAAAATCTTCGCCATTAGATAAAAATGCAAGTACAAAAATCACGCACATCACTACTTCTTATAAGGAAAAATGATTCATGTATGTTATGAAAACCTTAACTTGAATCTGGATTCATATATTCCCTTCCAGGGATATGGAAATCATTCTGCATTACACAGATTATTAAGTCATGATAACGAAACCTCAACACAGTTGAATGCTGAATCCGAATCTTTCATACTCTCGTGTCAAATACCATAATTGAGAAAGGAATACTTACGTTGTTCTGTTGAAATAATTTTAGCTGCATTTTGAAAACAAATGAAAACGTGATTCATTTTATAATGTATTCAATACTCACTACTTTACTTCTATTGGGCACGTGTACCTGTGATTTGTATGTGGCACTTCTATTGGGCACGTGTACCCGTGACAATTACTCTAAATCTTTACAGAATGAAACGAAAGAAATTTCTTGGAGATTTCTGTTGTGATTTCTGGTAAACCAATGGAAGGGGCGTCAGTTTCTACAAATCAAAAGCGTATTATAGCTGAATCTACACGGTTCTTTTGAAACATGTTCATTGAAAATTCTTTGCAATTTACTATAGATTGAATCTCTCAGAATAATTCCACGATAAGAAATGCAAAACTTCCTACTTGACAAGTATTGCAGAGAACGTATGGTGCAATGAATGTTAAGTAACTTAAAAATAAAAGGAAAGTTACTCACTCGCAGCCTGTACTGTAAAGACAAGTATAGAAATGGAAATAGATGAAACATTTATGTCACTTCTTCATGGCAATATCTAGATACATTAACTTGTACATTTCACATACAGACATTTTCATTATTTGCTATGCACTATAAATATGGACTTCTGGATCTATGTTAATATCAGTGGCAATATTGCACATCCTTTTCCCTATCCCAGATGCATTTCGAGAAGGAAGGAGAACTACTGCAACTCGTGTAAGATTAATAATTTCTACTATAATGCTCTAATCTCCATATCTGACAAATCTTCTCAAAAATGTTATGGCAAATAATTTTAGTCAATCTTGGGATAGCTCATATAAACCAGGAGGTCTACAACGAAAGTAAAATTGAAAGCTAAATATGCATTACGTTCTTTTGCGGCATTTGATATCACAAGAATGTGATACATAAAAACATGAATACTATGTCTGATCCACTAAATGAAAAGAAAATGTCACTTCACTATAGTTATTTCATTTCTGCTGTCAAATAGGAAATGGTGCACTTCAATGCATAACATTTACCTTTTATAGGTTCAAGTGTTGGTGTTGTCACCTCTGATACTGCTAATGGATCGCCAGCTATAGGAAAAACCAAAGATTTGCGTTAGCATTAATTGATCAAGAGAAAAATAAACGAAAGCATCAAGAAAATCTAACTGGGACTTACAGACACAACATTCAAACACAATTTCTATTGCCAGTCCAGCGTGACTGCCTCACATTTATGACAATTACGTCAAAAACGTTTATATTCAGCCTTCAGCCCCTCAAATAAATTAATATCACCTGTTGGCACTTGGCTCATATAGGAACGTAAGCTAGTCTGCCATTTTACAGGTAATATTCACCGTTAGACATTTCAGAAAACACATTATTACTTCTTTAGAGCAAAAATTGTTCGTGTATGTTGAGTAGACCTCTGAATGTGGATTTACATATTGCATTGCAGGGAAACAGTCTTGTCAAATCATTCTGCATTTTAAGGATAATTTAGTCATAATAATAATATCATATTAACTTTCATCTATGATGGATTCTTGAATAGTCTCGCTTCATAGGTTACAATGGAGAAAGCAATAGTTCTGTGGTTCTGTTGGAAAAATTGTGTTTTGAAAAAAGATAAGAAAGAGATACTGTATTGAATGTTAATTGTTTCACTTTCATCAGTTACATGTACCTATGAATTGAATGTGGCGATAATTACTCTCACTATTTTCAGAAGCTAATGGAAACAATTTTGAAGAGATTTCTCTTGTCATTCAAAAGACAAGATTACAGGGATTTGAAATTTTTCCCATCACAACCATAATACAGTTGAATCTACGTTGTGTCTTGGAACGACTTTATTGATGAAGAAATGTCTTTGATAGATCTGCACATAAAAGAGACAGTAACAATATATCATCTAAAACGAAAAGCTTCGTGTAATTTATACAAACCTTTTAGATTAATCAGAATTAATATATTGCTGTCCAGGATATATCAGTTTAAAGATTGGGGGCTTTCATCACAATAGGTAAGGAACGTTTGAGAAGCATATACTATGTAAATGTGCTATCTTAGAAAGAGGAGTTTCATTGAGTCTACTCAAGACAAACTTTCCACTTTGATAACGTAGTAGTAAAAATCGTGTGTTTTAGTAAAAACTATGAAAAGTTTGATATATTTACAATTTCGACTCCGGAAAACGGTTCATACGTTCATGGGGTGCTGATTCAAACAGGTCGAATTTGTTGTCAACAATAGTAAATTAAAGTCAATTTTTTCTGAAGAATATCATTTTTTTCGCAATGTGGCATATAGAAGCCTATTCCGTGAATAAGTTTGTGATTGTTCAAGAAAACAACCAGTCTGTTTGGTTCTAATTACAAAATCGCCATTTTGACCAAATTTGGTTAAAATGGTTAATACTAGTCAAATGATTGAATAAAAAGCGATTTGTTCAAATTCTGGGTTCTGAATTTCTTTAAACACGTTTAAAATATAATTGTATGACAAGTATTTTACTGATTGTCGGGAATGACAAAGGTGCCATCTGCCGGACAATTGACAAATTTGGTGAAAAATTGTTAAATGGAACCTTATAAATTTAAGTTGTAAAAGATCAAAATGTTTTTTAAAGAACCATTATGATATTCGTAGCGCTGATGTCGTAAATGTTTGTAACAAGAATCTATATTAGTCATAAATATATAAATGAAATCGGCTGAAGTTACAGGTGCATATGTTTCTGTTTAGCGACTTGCAGTCTTGATTGACACGGAGCCAATGGCAATGTAGTAACATATACGCAATACATACAATGCAAAATATATTAATGCCATGACGACTTAAGAATTTCCACGTCTGTGCAAGCCATAAACAGAAGCCGTTTACGTTCAGGCACTTGGAGGGAAACGCCTACATACCATCATTTTCACCTGGTTGACCAATATCACATAATTCCCAACGAGCAAAAGCATCGGTAGTATAGCACCAAGCACCAGACACGCCGTCAGGGTTACGACAGTAGTTGTGTTCTCCAAGCCCTGAGTTCGGATGATTCTCTGGAGTCCTGCTGTGCGAATGCGGGTTTTGTTCTGTCCATTGTTGACATGTTCTACCATTTATAGTTGTTGAAACAGTTCCACGGTAGTCGCTGCCGTCGGTTTCATAGTAAACTTCATTAGGCGTTCCTTGGTAGATGAAATGCATTGGTCAAGAATATATATGTTGAATTAGCCGATAACGATGAAATTTACAAAATGTGATGTCTTCTGTAATCAATCACCATTGTCAAGATACGTTCACAAGCACCCCGGGAATGAGGATGGAGATGAGACAGGTTATACTTAAAAAAACGGATGAACTGACTACTGAAGTCTAGTATATTCTCGATGTCAGAATATCTTTGCCCGACGTCCGAGTATATTTTACTCGTAAAAAGATAACGAAAACGTCGTCATAAGGAACTTGTCGACAGGTTTTCGTTCAGAAAAATAATCGCAATCATACCAATCCATAATCCAATAACACTAGGTCAAAATTTGTAAGACAATAGTTGTAAACATAGACACAAAACAGCACAGAACAGACAGTAAATAGACGGTACACAAACAAAGTCAAATTCAAGGAAGAAAGATATATGGACCTCTGGCCAAAAGACCAAGAAGTGATGTCAGGTGTTTCGAAAATAGTAAGCGCATTCTGCCCCACATGTGGCACCCGCCATATATCAATCTGTAAGTCAGATAGGTAGTGGTCACTAACTAAGGCCCCATGTCACCGATGCCATCAGTGATCATTTGTCGGAGAGAGATATCGTATTTATCAACACTAGTACAGAAAATTGCGAGAAATTTACGAGAAATGGACACTTTCTCGCTTTTTGCGAGAAGTAAGCGAGAATACATAACTTTCTCGCAATAACTTAGCGAGAATTTAATTTTCTCGCAAACAGCTGGCGAGAACTGTGTTTTCTCGCTCCGCATCTGCGAGAAACTGAATTCTCGCAATCAGTCAGCGAGAAATTTGTTTTCTCGCTTTGCATCTGCGAGAAATTGTATTCTTCTGTGTAAGCATTTCACACATATTTCACAATTTCTCGCAGATGCAGAGCGAGAAAACATAGTTCTCGCTGATTGATTGCAAGAATTCAGTTTCTCGCAGATGCATGCGAGAAAGCACAGTTCTCGCTTACTTCTCGCAATACAGCGAGAAAGTGTCCATTTCTCGCAAATTTCTCGCAAATTTCTGTACTAGTGCAACCAGCTTGCGATACCTGCCAAAAAAGCGTTTGAATGTAGAGACAAGTCTTGCTCTGGTGTAACCTTGATTTAACAGTTTGAAAGAGAGATGGCCATGTCTCTCTACAAAATCACCATATAAACTGCATGCTCTTGCATATCGAATAAGCTTGGAAATGTATACCCCATAAGCAGGTGAGAGTGGAATATTACTGATGAGGTGTTGAAAGTTAATTATACTAAAGTTGAAATCATCTCTCTTGTCATATAGCCTAGTAGAAAGGTGACCATTAGAGTCAAATTCAAGTAAAATGTCCAGATATGAAGCAGAAGAGGCCGTTTCTGTAGTCTCTTTAATCTCCAATTCTGGAGGATAAATCATAGCGAGATATTACTGAATTCAGAGTTATTCAATGAAATAACATCGTCTATGTATCTAAATGTAAGGTTGAAAGTACGAGCTACAGAGCATTTTTCTGCTTGATAAGGTTCTGGATAAATTCTTGCCTCGTATGAGAACAGAAATAAGTCGGCAAGTAAGGGAGCACAGTTAGTGCCCATGGGAATTCCTATACACTGTTGGAAAATGTGTCCTCAAAATTCAACAAATATGTTGTCAATGAGGAAATCAAGCATACTGATAATGTCTTTCTCGGTATAAAACATTTTAGCGTTAGTAATATTTTTAACAAAATATGTAGAATTATACCCTAATACCACATATTTGTAACGGCGTGAACCGTTTTTGTAGAAAAATGCTTGGTTGATGATGTTTTTCAAGCGTTCTTTCAATTTATCATGTGGTATTGTGGTATACAATGTGGAAAAATCGAAAGTTTTAATAGATGTTATTTTTGAAACAGATCTTGATTTCAAATTTTCCAAGAGTTCCTTCGAATTTTTTAATATACACATTTGATTTATACCACTCCGAGAAAAGACAACATCACGGTATGATTGAAGTCCCCGTTTAACAGTACAAAGAACAGAAGTCAGTATCTTCGATAACTCTGTTGTTGAACATTTTGAAGATCAGAGCCTATAGTGCTACCATGTAATCGTAATTGACAATGCACTGTGTAAGCCAACAACTACATTATCGTTACATATGCTAACACGAATAATTCATAATTAAAGGCTTGATTTCAGGACGACTTCAGAAAATCAAGCACCAAACGTATTGACGCTACGAGGACTTCAGGAATCCAATCTGCTTGCCGCTTGTAAGCAGCACTCCTTTACATTGAGTTACTAAACTGGAAACTCGTACATACCACCCTTTTCAGCTGGTTCACCAATAACACAATATTCCCAACGAACCGAATCATCAGTAGTGTAGTGATTGACAGAAAGAGCGTACTTGAAAAATGATAACACTATCAAATTCCAGTACCATAATGGACTTTTACCAATAGTAAGTTACACAAAATTATCCGCACTTATGTACGTACTGTTCATATATGAGGTATTTTCCTACCGGTAAAGGTAAGTGGATCACGTTTATTTGCTCTAGTCACTCAACAGAACATTACCTGTTTAACAGCATTGCAAGCATAGAGATCATGATTGCAATAACCCTATTATCCAGTGAGCCACAACCACCATCAATGCCACCACAACTGCCATCTGTATCATCATCATCATCATCATCATCATCATCATCATCATCATCTCATCATCTGTATCATCATCATCATCATCATCATCATCATCATCATCATCATCTCACTCTTTCCCAGGGTTAAAGGCATAATGATACATGAGATTTCTGCACATATGTAATTTTTCAAAAGTCTAAACAAACACATCTTTCCCTGTAACCCAATCATCTGCGAGCAGTATGTTGGCTATTTACCTCTGATTGCATTACCATACTTTGTATTATAGGGTTATACACAAAATACGGCCCTCGTCCATACAGGGCCGTATTTTGTGTATAACCCTATTATTATACACCTCCCTCCATTAAAGCCTGGCTCGAAATTGAACGGGATTAGGATTAGTGCCAAGTTTGGCTGGGCGTTTTGGGGCATGGCTCTGCATAATGAGTCTGTTGGCAACGGTTGCGATCGTTCGCATTATCTGCGTAATCTGTTTGCTCTCAAATCACACTCAGGCTTGGGTACGTACAGCCTTCGTTTCCAGGTTCGTTTCAGTTATGCCATGCATAGACCCTCGAGTTTTTCTCGAGAGTCTATGTGCCATGGTAATTAAGAAAGAAAGAAAAACTAGGAAGGAAAAGGAACATGTCAGGAAAATGGTAGTAGGAAATAGGTAAACGGCGACGTCATGACCGATCGCAAAAAATAAAGGAAATTCACGGAAGGGTCGAAACTTCCTTGAATCTCATGTATCACGATATCTGTAATAGCGATCGCGGTCAGTTGCTCGGTTGCTTGGCGGCGGGGTGATATCGAAAATTATCACGAGTTATGTTTATTTTCGGAGCAATTGCAAGTTTTACTCGAAACGTTTGTTGACCTTCGACTGGAATCAATGACAGACTGGGTTCCTCTCCGTCTTTCTTTCTACCTCCATGGTTATTGAAGGAATTACATGTAAAGTCCAGCTTTTGCCGAAATATTATAACGATGTAGCGCGGAATCAATGAGCTCTGCTCAGACACGCGTATCCTAAAGCGTTACAAGATGGTTGACGGCACTTACTTGCTCATCTTGAACTGAAAGATTGAATGTTTCAACTGTTCAAATATCTTACAATTTTTGTTAAATTCTCATCACAGAAGTCCAAATGTAACTGGGATAATCGGTATGTCAAAACCTTACTAGTACCAGCCCTCCGAACACGACATGTCATTTCCACGTGTAAAAACACGTGTACATACGGCCGTTTTCGGGGCCAGCATATATATCCAAAACAACTGTTCAGTACCGTCACGTTGGGCCGTAGATTTGGAAGGGGGAAGTTGTTAAAAACGTGGATCTCTTCGACTGACAATAATTAAATTGATCATGGAGGCTACCGCCATGTTTTGATGGTTATTTTCGATGCCATTCTCAGTGCAAACTACGGACTCTGCTTACACGCTTTTCCCTAGAAAACATCGTACTACGGGTGAGCTTACTGACTAGTCCTCTTGCTAAGTCACGTCTGAAAATGGTTCACTTTCGTGATGTTGATGGCAACACAAAGTTTTCATCCTTCGCCCGCTGATATAACTCTAAGTTTACATATAGTTTGTTTACATCGTAATTGTTCTCGTATGCACAGCAAATGTTTGACCAGTTTACGCCTCTGCCCGTCACCGAATGATTGACAATTGTTTGAATCATGGAACGACTGTCTCCTGAGGGCCATTCCCTTTGTTCAGAAAGCGATTTTTCCCCTAATCGTCGTAGTTTTAAAAAACTTTGTGAAACTTTGCAGATACCTGTATGGCGTAGGTGTTTATGAAACAGTCTATGTTCATGGTATGCCAATAAGATATGTTTGAGAATCGTCTAGGCCGATTTTCACGGAGCGGTCTACCTAGCTATTGCCAGTTGTCACTCAAGCGCCATTATGAATTTTCAATAAGTTAGGGGCCTTTTATATCCCGCACACCGGTTTAAGCGTACGTATAAACTTATTCTATGGTAAATTTTGAGGGATGCGGCACGCGCGATATGAGTGGAACGCGCGCGATCTACTGCTCTGTAGTACAAGTCCCTTGCGTTGGCACGAAGCCAATTAATTTTCAGTGCAGTACAAGCAAACTTCGCTGAATGTATACAATTTAATTAGTTTTTTAATATAAAAATGAATTGCATTTAGACTCAGTTTTGTGTTTAGCGTGTTTAGACCTTATACTACGAATACATTTTGGTGGAAGTTGTTATTATGTCTATAACTCACCGTAAAATAGTTTGTTTACATCCTATCAAGGTCAAAGGTCAAACAGGTGCGTCGCGCGTCTCCCGTATTCGGGACTCCGCGTACTATACAATATACGGAGGGTTATTGGACGGTCAAACTCCCATAGGTTACGGCAGTAGGTGTATAATAATATATATTATGCAGTCATGTACAGTTTTTTCGACACATTCAGGAAAGACATTGTCTCAGCTGTTGGTTCTCTTAGGGACCGAGCACAATTAACGGCAGGGGGGGGGGCCGGAAGAGAAAATGGGGGGGGCCACGAAAAAAAAAATGAGTGTTCTTGGGGTGGGCCATGAAAATTCCAGGGAAAGTAAGGGGTGGGCCACCAAAATTTTTTACACCATGACAGACAGAGAATATTTTTCAGCATTTTTATTCCTTGTTGAAGCTGGAGTTCCTTGTTAAACTTCTTGTAGCATGATGAAATACCAAGTCTTAAACCTCACAATGCAGTTGTTATGTGTAAAATGAGCAATATTGTTATTGAAAATTGACTTCATTTGTCAACAGTAATAATTGTTGGTAATGATACAGAGGCTAGGTTGAAACTGGTTATTTCATCATACTATAGGAATCCCTTATAGAACAGGAATGCTTGTCAGTACCATGTGAAATTTGCATTCACATGGCTAGTTGGCATGGCTAAATGCATGTGCATAGGGAATAGGTAGTTAGGCAGTCCATATTCATTTCAGAAGCACAGGGGTAACATGTGTATAGGCCGAAATATTTAAAAGAGCTAGCCATTCACATACATGTGAACGAATGGTTATTTTGAATCCACCCACATGTATGTGAATGAGTGGTTATTTTGAATGCACATATGAATGACAGGGTCATCCTGGCAGAAAAAGAGCACCATGAAAAGTACTGATTTGACACCCGATTTTACTTATTTTGATGTTGCCGTTATGAATTGGTAAACATTGTTACATTTGCATGTTTGCAAGGTGTAAGCAAACATCAAATAAGTGAAATCAAATTCCAGTGAAATCAAATACTTTACACAGGCTCTTTCGGTGAATTATATGATACAATTGGTTGGAGATGTAATTTAACCATATTTGGCCTAAAACTAAGACAGGCCAAACAGAGTTAAAAGCAACTCTGACTCACCTGAACACAGCAAACACAAGCAGACTCACCTTTCCAAACGTTCAAAATAAAAAGCACAAAACATATCTGTAAGTCTGATGACCAATTTAATAAATTTTTGGCTTCAACAAATTTCATAGACACAGTGAAAAGTGATTTAGTCAAAGATTAGTTTTTAAAAGAGTTCATTTAACTCTGGCCAAGTCTCGTCTTTCATGTCCTATTTTGTTTTGAAATTTGACATTGAAGACTTCTTTACGTAAGTCATGATTATTCTTGCCAAATTTCTCTTGGGCCTTGGCTGACATGCACACTGAAATGAAACAGAAAGAAGAGAATGAACTTAGCAACATTTATTAAGACGACAACTTTACAATAAAGTTTCAGAACATGTGTGTAATTTGTTACATACACATAGAGGAATGTTTTACATACATCTTCGCGAGTGCAAAATTAATACATTGAAAGTGTAACATATATGTCTAGAAATGTATTGGGCTTGTGTACGTTGTATTGACTTGACTAGTTGCCACAGCCACTATTCTGATTAATTTATGTACATCTTTACAAAGTGAGGGCATCACAATTCATAATTTGAATCAATACAAGAAAGTATGTTAATACATGAGGCAAACAAGTTATTGAACTCATTAAAAATTACAGCTGCTGTCCCTTGAAAATTAAGACGTATCACATTTCTTAATATTTTTTCTGTCTTTCAATACAAGGCTTCTTACCTGGCAATATCATATTAACAATGGATTTTAAAAGTAAACATGTACAAAAGAAGTAAAAATGCAAGTAAGACCGGGTGGTACAAACAATCATAAGTTTACATAGCCATGTTCATCCTACGATCTACCGGTAGTTTGGTTTTCTTTTAATATTTTCATTTCGCCTATTTTTTTATAGCAGTGTTTTTGCACTGAGTGAGACCATGGACGCAAACTAAGCTTAGGCGTTGTTCAAGCCCAGCTTTGTTTTGCGTTAATGGCCACACTGTACACCTCCCTCCGCCTGTCCAGATACGTACTTTCTTTTCACCCCTAAAGCTCAGGTTAAAAATGTCGGGCCATATACAAAACCAAGCTTCCCAGGAAAACATCAATGTGCAGAGAAAAGCCTCTCTATAAGGCATACTAATTTCGTAATTGCCCTTAAAATATGCATTTCAAATACTTACCGGATGAATGGAAAATTATCGTCCACGACGACTTGCTATCTTGGTCACTGCATCCAACACTGTCGCGGGGAAATACACTTTACCTTCATGCCAACTGAAACATTACCACTTAGACCTAACTCACTTGCTGTTTTGACTCAAAATGTGTCGTCACTGGGGGAAGAAATGACCGAGAAATCAGCCATAATTCGTAAGATTCAGCTGGTCTGAACAGCCATTACTTCAAAAAAATCTGCGCAATCTCATTTGAGAGATGCAATGTGATCGTGTGGGAACACAAAGCATTGGTCAAATTCGAAAGGTCAAGGGTCGTGATCGTCGCAAAATTTTGACATTTCAAGTACGCGTAAACTGTTCTTTTAGATTTTTCTAATAAGCAAAAATTGACTTTATATGAATAGATCAGTTAAAATACGGACGTCCAACACACTAAGTGAACCCTGTTGCAATTCTGATCAGCCTCGTTAAATCCAAGCATACTCATTTACGGGACCCTTACGTTCATACCCTGTTGCGTCCCGTCCACTCTTCCAACACAACTCTTTCCAAAGTCACGACATCATACATCGTCAGAACCGTTAGTCCATCCGGCTCGACTTTTGAACGGTTTGGGGATGAACAGTACCTGTACTGCGTTTCCATTAAGTTTTATGTAAGTTGTAATCGCGAAAGTTTGACAATGGCAGATGCAGAACCGTCGCAAGTGTGTTCGTCGTTGTGTGATGATCTGACGTACATGTACATGACTGCACATCATAGCCAGTTGCTGACGGACGTACGCGAAAACGTGGACCGTATGAGAAAAATTTAATGACAGATCCAACCATATTACGTCTGGAAATGTGAGTACCTTTCAATAGAATGCAGGTTACGATCATATGGAATATTTAGCGGTGAACATGTGTTTATTATTGCACATTTTGAAAATAAAAATAAACGATGTTTAAAATTTGATCTGTGCTGATTTAATTTAGAGGCTGCTCACAGACGTTTGCAGCCATCTGCATGACTTCCCTCTTGTCATATTCATTGGTTTATACTGAAAATCCCTGGTCTCGTTTTTTTGAATGGAGATGAATGAAACCAATGCTAATTATATTTAAGGGATAGGCTGTAACTTCATAATTTTGGCAGAAATTGTGTTCTTCGTACATCGACTACAGGTTTTTCTCCTTTTTCAAAGTCATGTTAGCCAGTATTGCTAATGTTATTCTATTTTCTAAAACACGTTCAAATATCCAGTCTTCACAACCTGTATTACGTATAGTCAGCATTGTTATTGTTGGTAAACACATTTTGGTCTGGACTAAACTTCAATTGAACACAATAACAGTGAACTTTTATAATATACATGCACACAAAGTGTATGTTGGTTGTATTGATAATATCAACGAGCTAATTCAACTTAAATTTGTGAACCAATGAAATAAGTGCAGTTGATACATAACAACAATATTAATAAAATCAAAAAATTACAGCTTTATACTGTCACTTTAAAATGGCAAACCGTTGCTTCTGTAGCCACTAAATATTTAAGTCTATGAACAATTTAACTGGTAAATGTGACCCATGTGGCATTTCTATAGTGCAAACATGAGTAACTTCACCTGAAAACTTAACCCAAGTAAAATCAACTCTACACATGAGTGTAGAGTTGGGATAGGCTGTAACTTCATAAATTAAATAGACAATAGGGATGTGAAAACATGAGAATTGATAACAAGTCAGTCCTTGGAGTTTATTAATGCATGTCTAAATTTTTACCGCCACATGTGTAAGCTACCATTCAATCCATTGACAATCTTCCCTTCTATCATGAATTCAATAGGACTGCTAATGAATGGTTACTTCACATGGCTGAGTCTGATTTCACATTCATAGCCAGTGATGAATGTTCAAATTTTAACATGTCATATTTCCAATACTGGCATGTGGCAGGTTGGACTGCTATGGACTGCCTAGTTTTCCTCAAATAGGCAGTTCAGAACTAGAATACGTAGTGGACACACAGGAAAAAAATACTGAAAAAAAGGAGGAAAAAATAGCATTAATGGGTCTTTTATAGTTAGCCCATGAAGGACTATTTCAATGGCAGACTGTCATTACAGTGGAGTAACATTGAATATCTTGGGTAGTCATAGAAAGGCAGACACTGGGTTGTGGAAAGTGCATTGAAATCACAACGGTCATGTTATACATTTTTCCCCAACATCTGAAAACATCATACAGATACTCAGTTGAAGTAAAGTTATTTTATTTGTTTATTATTTATATATTTATTTATTTGTTTATTATTTATTTCAAGAATGCAAGAATGTTGTTTTCACTAAAGCATATATTAAAAGTTATAAGGATTATATATATGTGTACAACTTTGTACCGATGTAATCTTTCTTTTTTGGGAGGGGGGGGGGCCACAAAAATTTTGTTGCCGGTGATGGGGGGGGCCACTAAAATTTTTGCGTGTGTTTGGGGGGGGGGGCTGTAAAAAATATATGCACCACATATTTTCTCTTCCAGCCCCCCTGCCGTTAATTGTGCTCGTTCTCTTAGATCTATTTCGCCTTAGTTTACAATCAAATGTGACATATGCTTTGCAGCGTACAAATAACTTAAAACGTGCAGTCTGTCATAGCCTAAATAGGCTGAGTATGTGATTTGCTTGTGTTTGATGTTTTTCAAAGGCGGAAGTCCAAGTTGTCGTCAGTTGATATGGTAACAGGAAATTTGATGTCCCCGATGGGTGACTGGGTGTTGTATGCTGTGAATTCGAATGCGATCTATAATTAACCGTCATTTGAGTATTGTGACAGTGAACACAGAACACAAAAGGTATAATTAGGGAGCTTCCACTTACCATGAAATGTATGAATGGAATGATTGAGGGGGATAATATTAACTCTGTGATGAATGCAAATGCGGAATGTTTTGTTTACAGTATAAATAAAGGTTTTCTAAGCAGTCTTTTTAGAATTACCATAGCTGTCGCGCAGAAGATGAGTCAACAGTTTACGAAGACTTGTTTACCATGATAGTTATGACGATAAAGATGATTATGATTGTTATGTAGCAATAATTATGACGAAACTTATTATGATCATAGCACTCTAAATATAATTATCCTTAATAGTGACGTTAATATAGACTGCAGATAATCCATAGACAAGGACAATCATAGTGATTGAGACACTGTGATGGAGACACTTAGATAACAAATATTGGTCATTATTACACCTCACGTATTATCCAGATAATGTAATTGGCTGAGCCTCGCTCACGTGATATAGAACAAAAAGTGATAGAACATGGCTTAGGTGATATAGCCCTGTCGCGTGCGCTGATATAGCCCTGTCGCGTGCAGTGATATAGCCCGCTACCACGTTCTGGAATACCTCGCGTCCTTTCTGCGCGTACCACATCATCGCGTACATTTGCTTGGAATTTTCTGTAAAGCAATGGCTTTTGAAAAGGTACAAGAAATTAGCTGGACCTGAAGTAGAGGACATTTAGTACATAAATGATTAAACGAGAAAAGCTTTAACAACACTGTCTTTGTTTTTATAGACGTTAATTTAAGTTGACCTTCAACTTCATGTAGCATTACGATCAAGCAACAAATAGAACGCTCCACTGTAGAGGGTCTCGATCGACTGCATTCTAAGCAAAGTTTCGAAAACAACAGTGTTTGTTCGGTGTAATAAAATTAATAACACACGCAAGCACGGGCAAGATCACGATTCGTAGCCTGCCCTCGGGCTGATGCTCATGACGGTAATATTGATTATCATATACCTAGATTCACGTACCCGTGTAAACCTATGGGAAAAGGCGCTGTTACAGGTGTGTAATAAGTTGCCGTATCACGCCCAGGCACACTTTGCCCAAATAAGGTAGTGTGCGCGCTTTTTCGAACTTTTTCGTTGTCGTTGCTACGCGCGTTGCTATCCACGTACATTCCATTCGAAAGCACATCAGCGCGAGATTCGAACCCGTTTCTATGCGCTTCGCTCGTAGTTTTGAAGCAAATTGTAGACAGTTCGAATCTTATTCCGATCAAAATTGGTTTAAAAGAAGTGCTTGATAGTCTCCTATCAATGTTTTGCTGAGAAAGTGTATTTTAACGAGCAGGATCAACTACTCATCTGTGCTCATTCTGTAGTGACATTGGCGATCGCATAGAACAAGCTGGTGACGCGTTCCACAACAGAACAAATGACAACATCGTACATATTAATCCGCAAAGTTGCGTGGCTCATGTTTTTTTTTAATTTACGCCCATAACTTTAACAAAATTTTATTGATAAATACTGAAACATATCACAACCGTTCAATAAGGTATATGATAAAACCTTTACGGCCCAGATACGGGTTTTGCGGACCTCGGTCGTACGACGTACGGGCCCTCGCACGCTCGGGCCCTTCCGCCGTACAACCTCGGTCCGCAAAACCCGTATCAGGGCCGTAAAGATTATGATACCCTCGCCTTCGGCTCGGGCATCTTCAATATTACCGTCATAAGCATCATCCCTTTGGAGGGTAACAAATCGTGATCTTGCACTTGCTGGCGTGTGTTATTATTCAATTATATCGTACAAGTATCTCGATGGTGCAAATACAGTGATCTGATTGGTCGAGACGCGAAAAAAACCGTGGTATATTGGCGATATACCACGGCTGGCATGCGCACTAGCTCTTGGCTTGAGGAAAAGTCCTTTTTTGACGTTCTATGCCAGAATTCAATATACTTTTATGATATTATAGCAATAAATCACACCCAGCGACGGTATACCACTCGCTATCGCTCGTGCATATATGTCGTGAACTGGTCAAAATCTCGTGGTATACCATCGCTGGGTGTACTTTATTGCTAAAGTAAAACCATCAGTCAGAATTGCATGATTTGGAATTTCGGTTCCAACAATATTCGAAGTTTTCCTTTAAAAACAAAAAACAAAATTACTTTTGCTGGTAATCGATCTAAATATCTAACAGTTTTAGCATTCCTGCATTCAATATTAAAGGTTTGCAAACGTAATAGAGTGTAAGCATCTAAAAAGTATGCGTATAATAAAATTTGTAACATAACCAAACATTGAAGGGACTTGATCACTTAGCCAAATATGTGTTTTGCACCCTTTATAATGCTTATATACAAATTCCAAAGCGTTGCATCCTTGACCCGCATCGTTCGCAAATACGTTGATATAAGATCCCTACCCACGCGTTTTTATCATGTTCATTGTTACCTTGAGAGACCAGGCAGACGAAATGGCAAGTTATATCCAAGGGGAGGGTCGAAATCTGAAATACATATATAGTTCAGTTGTACTTTACGCGAATGTAATAGTTAATTATACTAAGCGTACCAAAGTCATACTTCGAATCTTCATGCTGAATTAATTGCCAAATATTGACTGCTTTATTTATTCTTCAACACGGTAAATTTTCGTCAACATACATACATACATACATACATGCATGCATGCATGCATGCATACATACATACATACATACATACATACATACATACATACATACATACATACATACATACGCACATACATACATATAGACAGACAGACGGACGGACAGACGAACAAACTGACTGCCGACATACCATATAAGCTCTCATTGGTATACATAAATGTATCAAATTAGAGCTAAAAATTAAATCAAAAGGTTTTTCTTTTCAAGTTTGTCATTGTCTGTCCTCGGCGCACCCAGTCGTCAGGTGAATTAGTTGAATGAAATACATCAAACAGGGCATGGCCCGGGGATTAATAATGTATTATATGCACGACCAATTAATGTGTTGGCACTTACCTACTACAGGAGCTTCGGTGGGAGCTTGAGCTTTCGTCATAGCTGATCGCATTGGTTCTGTCGGAAAGATCACAGTTACGCTGTCAGAATTCTCCAGTGATAAAGGAATCCACTTGTGGAATTAATGTGCGCAGAGACAAGCGACCTATCGGCCGATAGAGATTCACTGTATTATGTAGAGACTAACTATTTCAATATTTTTGACACATCTTGTGATGAAAGTGGAAATCGTTGATAGCTCATTTCAGGGTTGTCTAACAAAAATGGCAAAAAGCTGTCAAAAGAAATACACAATTCAAGATTTCATCATAATTTGAACATTTCACATTGAGATAATCTCTAAGAACATACACAATATCAAAGCTATATATCAGGCAATTGCATTTTGACAAATTACAAAATCTACGATTTCATCATAATTTCAATACATTGGGCCCAGGGTACCGAGGTCCTACGTACATCCTAACGGTTCATTATTGAACATGAATTAACACTGTATAATGGCACAAAATCAAATTTCTTTGAAAGAAATGAATTTCACCGACAAAATGAAATTAATTTAAACTGGTTGATAAATGCACTACTATAGCAAACACTTATCGTAACTGTCAGGAGTTTTAAATATGAATATTAAAGTTTAGAGTCTAGGATTCAAAGCCTTTGATATGTTTGATGTATTAGAATGAAAGGTCATTAAATTTGCCCAGGCTGAATGACAGAAAGATTAATACTTTCGTGGCTGACTTTGACTTTGATTGAGATCATCCCTAAGAACATGTGTACCAAATAACAAAACTATCAGACGAGTAGTTTTTTGGGAATAAATGTTTCAATGAAAAACGGAGAAAATCGCACCCAAAATCAAAAAAAATTAATCACAATTAACGTTTGCACATTTCTGCACAATTTAAACGAATCTGAAATAGGTCACCCCTAGAGACCTATACTCCAAATATCAAAGCTATCTGACAAGCAGTTTTGAAGATTTTTAAAGATTGTTTGGCCAAAACTGAAAAACTGCCTTCAAAATAAAAATCTGCATATTTCATCACCCTTTTGAACAAAGCTGGATAACGTGTTCCCTAGGGACTTGTATGCCAAATAATTAAGCTGTCGGATCAGCCTTGAAAGAGAAGAAGAGTTTTGCCGATAATTAGCCTCACAAACACATATTTGCATATAACTTGAACAAATCTGATTGAAGTAATCCCTTTGGACCTGTACTCAAACTGGGATCGGACTGGCCGTTTTGAAGGAGGAGGTTAGAATGTAAAAAGTTGAAGGATTCCGGACACCAGATACATGGTCATAGAACAACTTTTACTTCTTAGAGTACTTCCTGGGCTTTTAAAAAGGGAACACGATTTTCCAGTGTAGCAAGTTTCTGCATTTGGGCACAGGGCTGAAAAACACTTTAAACTGTTCAACATTCTAATTTATAACGATGATGTTTATACTAGATATTTAGTTTTTTCTTAACTGCATTGTTTCTGGTATGATTTTTCAGTAAACCAATCTCAAGTAAAAATGTCAACTTCGGAAACTACGTTGAGATATGAATATCTATATAGTCAATTTTTTCTTCATTATTGAAGTCATTTCTCACGTGTTATTTGTGATATTATGTATGAGGAAGCATTGATAAATACAATGTTGGGTAATCTACGGCAATTAAATGATTTTATTAAATAAACCATGAACCAGCAATATTCATGATATGATTCGATATTCCAATATAAGCCTTCTATTTTAAAATTAAGAATGAATTTAATACGATATTAGTCAAGTCCTGAGAGAAAAGGACGCTAATTTGACAACATAAAGAGGCATATATGTGTCAGTTTAGTATTGCGAATGAGTGTACTTACTTTTTTTATGATTACGACACTGATATTGTTCGAGCACCTATTCTGGATCAATCGACCTTTATGATATGCTAACCTGACATGTTATATATATATATATATATATATATATATATATATATATATATATATATATATATATATATATATATATATATATATATATATATATATATATAAATGCGAACTTTTATCCCTCGGTAAATAACTGAAGCTTAAAGTGAGCTGATAAATTTTAATTTAAAAGAGGAAAATATTATTTTAAAAAAATTCAGTATATTCTTGAAGTGACAGTGAATTCATCCATAAAAATCATTATAATTTATAAAAATGTATTATAAATACATTGATGTATTAAATAACAACATCAGAATTTCAGCGCCCGTGCAGCCGATAAACAATAAACATTTACGTTCACGCATTTTAAGGGAAACGCTTACATACCACCTTTTTTATCGGGTTTCCCAATATCACATAATTCCCAACGAACTGAAGCATCTGTCGTGTAGCACCAAACGGTGGACGTGCCGTCAGGGTTACGACAGTAGTTGTGTTGTCCAAGTCCTGAGTTTGGGTAATTCTCTGGAGTCCTGCTGTGTGAATGCGGGCTTTGTTCTGTCCACTCCTGACATATTCTACCATTTATAGTTGTTGCAACAGGTCCACGGTAATCACTGCCGTCAGTTTCATAATAAACTTCATTAGGTGGTCCTTGGGAGATGAAACGCAGTAGTCATGAATATCGATGAGGAATATGATATTATGAAAATTGTAAAATTTCATGGTTACTCTTAACCGCAAAGACAAGACGTCCACTCTAAGGCTGCGTTCGCAAACAGCTCTGAAGAGGGGTTAGGAGATTTGACATGGTGTATTTGATAGGCGATCTAACGACCGATAGTCCTCTGCAATGTTATGTAGTATTCTCTACATAACATTGCAGAGGACTATCAATGTTTTGGTTGTTAACAATGGCTTGTTTTCTTTGTAATATTTTTTTCCAGCTAGCTCTTCTGTAACTTTTCATTGCATTTCGAGTGTCCTGTGGAGTTTGATGTTCCTCTGAATAAATCTGATGAAGGTCATCTCTTGGGACCGGTAATCCACATATTAGAGGAATTTTACTGCCAACCCCCCACACAAGACGACGGACAACGCCACATGTCCGCCTATTAGATAAGCCTCGTGTCATTGACAGTGAAGCTAAAGAGTTGACGGACGCAACACATCCGCCTATCACAAAAGTTCTGCTATGCTGACAGCGGAGCTAAACATAACTGAGAAACTGCAAGAGTGTAATTAAACATATAACGCTGTTGACTTGAAGTACTAAAACGAAACAAAAAGTCGCCGAAAGTAAGTTTTACAATCATATATGCTATTAAGTATACACCGCACAAAAGGTACTTCCATACCGTAAGTGTAAATCACATTCAACTCTTCCATTCACACAAAGTGAATGTTACTTGTTGCTAAGTAGTGTAAGTATATTTATTAAGATTACAATGACCCTCCTGTCCAGTACACAATGTTTGGAAATGCTCGCCAATATGCAGTGATTTCAACCAGACACCTTAAACTCTGGGTATATGTTTAGCTGTTAGAATGATTAACTAAAATGTTAATTCTCTCGGATTACGTGGATACCCCTTCTACATAGCCGAATTTGACGACAGGGTAACGAAATTGAAATGCACATATTGACTTGCTAGTTGGATATTAGCTGACCGAATAGTTACTTGTGGGCCATGCCTTTGAGCCTATAGAAACGGAAGACATTAGCATATCAATATAAATTCTAGATTGTTCTTAAATGTTCTAAAAAGAATAATTTGGTATAAATACGGAACGGTACAGAGTTTTGTCAGACTGTTTTTCTTTCAGTGGCTGGTATACCAACAACTAGCTGTGAATACGCAGTGGTAGTTTTGGCCATGGCATATCGATCGATCTCACTCGGGTAAAGGGTCATCGCAACACAACTGTAGCGATAACCCTTGACCTGAGTGCGATCGATATGCCTTGCATATCACTGCTGCGTAATCACAGCTAACACATGTCTTTTAGTAGACACAATCTCATGTAAAAATCAGTTAAACATCGTAGAGTATACAATGTATTGTTTCAGCATATGAGAGGTCTTTTTTATTTTAATCAGTTGATGACAAGAAGAAGCAAATATTTTGTAAGAGTATTGAAAAGAGGTACTGTATATGAAAGTCTCCCCTTTTTCTTAATCTGATCAGCCCCTTGTCTTTCATTTAAAGTATCATCTCGCCATATTACCTATTGTTGCATTATTTTCAGGATGCAAAACGTTGGATTTAACTGAAAATCGAAGAGTTGTTACAGAAGCTGGTGATACAAATAATGAAGAAGATGAGTGTCCAGGTAGCTGTCTGGAAACAAGCTATCAGTTCATCTCTTATGTAAATTTAAACTTGTAAGGGGCAGTAACTCAATTTTGATAAGTTTATGTATTTTTGTTCTGAATTATCTAAGGTTTGGTGGCATGCTAAAATCAGCTAAATGTTGCGGGAGAATAAGGTTTCACGGATGTGTAGTCTCCCTTATCAGATGCAAGGGTGGAAAGAAAAATTAAAGCTGAAAGCGACAGAAAATTCAGAGTAGAAATGTCCACTCTGAATTTCTGAATTTCTGAATTTTCTGAAATTTTCACTGTTAATTTTCTGTCACCTTCTGCTTCAATTTGTAACAGGATGATTGCAGAAGTCACTATGATGATATATTTATAATTAAGTTCGCAGATGACTCTGCCATAATCAGTCTACTCCAAAATAATGAAAGAAATCATGGGCCAGTGGTTGATGACTTTGTAGAGTGGTGTAAAAGTTCTTTTCTCGAACTGAACATTGATAAGACCAACGATTTGTGTATAGATTTCAGGAAAGACGCACCATTAGCTGATGTAACAATTATTAATGGTAAAGAAGTGGAAATTGTTGAAAAATACAACTATCTGGGTTCGATTTGGATAATAAGCTGCGATGGGAGGATAACATTAATATGATTTTATGTAAATGCCAGCAGCGTCTGTTCTTCTTGAGGAAATTGAATTTCTTCAAAGTTGACAGAAGAATGCTTGTGCTTTTTTACAGATCATGTATTGAAAGTGTCTTAAGTTTTTAACTCATTTGCTGGTTCGGAAACCTCACTGTACAGTGCAAGAACAAACTTGGTAGAATAGTAAACATCTGTAGTAAAATAATTGGAGTGCAACAAACTAATCTCAGTACATTGTATAAAAAACAAGTTTTACACAAAGCCAATTCTATAGTCAGGAATAATCACCACCCACTTTACAAGGAATTCGATATTTTACCATCTCGCCGGCGTTATAGGGTTCCAATAACTAGAACAAATAGATCAAAACATTCGTTCATTCCCACTGCAATTTCTGTACTGAATCAAAACAGAAACGACTAGTCATCTCTGCTTTTAATGTGTTTTAACGTCACTGACGTTTTTTAAATATTTTATACATGTCTTATCTGTGTAACTTTTTGACTTGTCCGCTATCGTACAAAGAATTGCCCATGTTTTGGGATAATAAAGAGCTATTGTATTGTATTGTATTGTATCTGATGAAGGAGACTTCACGTCTTTGTAAGCTTATGCGCCTGTAACATTTAATTGATCATAGCCTGCTACCAAACCTAAGATTATTTTGGATTGTATCTCAACACGTCTGTTGTTCTTAGCAACTGGTTTTTAGCTATGCTGTCAGCTAAATAGGTGGATGTGTAGCATTGTCCTCAAATTTGTAAATCCCAAGGTTTCTCTTCAAAACAGCCCTTACCAATCCTTTAATATTTGGATTACAGGTCCCTAGGGATTACCCTAATCAGATATGTTCAAATTATGATGGAATATTCAAATTTTTTGAGGCTAATTTTGCTAAATTTTCGCAAAAATCTTCCCTTTTACTGACGTCTTCAATATTTGGTAAACATGCCCTTAAGAATGAGTGACCTTAGTCAAATTTGTGCTAGTTGTGATGAAATATTCAAATTTTTATATTTTAAAGCAATTTTTGTCATTTTCGGTCAAAACAACTATAAAAAATCGTCTTCAAAGCTGCTAATTGAACAGCTTTGATATTTAGGACATAGATCACTACTGATAGTCTTTTTCAGATTGTTCAAATTATGCAGAAATTTGCAACTTTGTATTTTTAAGACATTAAAGATATTTCAGACATTTTCAAGACGTAAGGGATTACCAGAATGTGATATATTCAAGTAATGATAAAATCTATATATTTTTTATTTTAAGGGTTATTTTTACCATTTTTGGTTAAAAAATTGTATAAAAATGAAGAGCTGTGTACACCAGAATTTGAAAGTTCTTTACGAATATGTTTTTAATTTCTGAGAAGTAGATTTTTGAAATGTCACCGATTTACTTCAGGGTTTATTTTAAAGATATTATAAGGGAGCATTCGTTATTTACGGGGGGCGGTGGACTTTGAGCGACAAATGAAACGTAAAAAGCGACCCCCCCCCTCCAAATCAAATTTCTAAAATTGACCCCCCCCTCAATTCATCAATTGTAAATGTGACCCCCCCCCCCCCCATGAAAAAAAAATTTCATCAGATTTGATTCATTAACCCTCTGCACCCTTTGGCCCCGGGCTGCAAAAGTTTCCTCACATACTAGAGAATCAACATTTCTGGTGAAATGCCAAAATCAAATTTTTTGCACTCACATGAACTTTTAATCGCTCCAGTCTAATCAAGTACACTAATATCAATAATCAAGAGTACATAAATACACAGATTTACCAAGTTTTATATTGGAAAAAAATTTCTTCATAGTTTCCATATAGACAAGATAGTGAATCAACATTTCGGTGACATTCCAAAATCAAATTTCTTGCACAAACATCCACTTGTTACCACCCTAGTCTAATAAAGTACATTAATATCAATAATCAAGCGTACATAAATACACAGATTTAACTAGTTTTATATTGGGAAAAAATTATTCATAGTTTCCTCTGACAAGATAGTGAATTAACAATTCGGTGAAATTCCAAAATCAACTTTCTTGCTTACAAATGCACTGGTAACTACCCTAGTCTTATCAAGTACATTAATATCAATAATCTATAAGAGTCCATAAATACACAGATTTAGCTAGTTTTGTATTTAAAAGAAATTATTCATAGCTTCTCATAGACTATGTATGGAGGACCTGTGTATTTTCTATTTTGCCTGGGAGTTCTTGTGTGTTATCACTGTATACCTAGGGAGTCCAAGACAGGAACTTTCCAGAGAGTGTATTACGTTGCATACTGCACTGGCACTTGAAGGTTTGAGTGTTAGCGTGTGCTTTTTAAGTCGGATATTTCTCTATTTTGAGTCTTACTGAAGTCAGCAGATATGTAAAGAAACCGGTGAGTGGCAGAGATCGAATTTTATGCGGATCGGACTGTTTATTTAAACCCTACGCCATCCTCTACTTTAGTCGATGGAACGAACATTGCTCACACAAGTGAAAGCCGTGCCGTATATTTGCAATATACGCACTGCACGCTGAGATGATAATATCACCACAAGTTGAAAGCTGATCTTTCTGCAGCAAATTGTGTGTTAACTGTGAACTTTATTCCGTTTATGAGTTCAGTCAGATGTCTGAGATTGTCATGAGAACAACATTTATGATCGTTCCACTGAACTTTTGTCGATGCGCGGAGTTAACAGAGGAAGACTTCAGATTAGTTCGGCATGTCCCGAGCGGAAGTGTAAACAAAGATCTAAGATGGCTGCTCCCGTGGTAGCTGAACTGGACGCTGCTTAGCAGTGAATTGCATGTGTTGTCGCCGACTTTCATGTGCAGACATTACACGGGACTTACAATTGTGCTCATCATCGAACATTAGTTAAAGTCGCGTGTGAACTATTTGTGTTTCCCAGTCGCGTGGTCAAGTCTGAGGTACCTCTGCGGTAACGTTAAGTTTTCCATAGAAATTGTTAAGCATTTAGAAAAGGTTTGAACAGAGTTTTTGTTCTGAAAGTGTGTTCGACTCCTGCCGTCAGGAGGTCGATCAGTACGGTTACTGTTATCATGGAGTAATATTTGTAGTTTTGAAGTACGGTTTTGCTATTTTATATGTAGACCCCGATATTTGACACAATATAGTAAAATACAGAAGTTGTTTGTTACATTGTATGACTGTGTGTTGGTTCCTCATTTCATGCCCCATGCTGTGTAGCCCTGCGTACAGGTGTGTGCACGTGTGTTCCCAGCATTATATGGCCTCTACCAAAGCCCTGCAATGGTCTTTGAACAGACTTGAGGTCTCTGCGGCCTGGATCTGGACCGCAATGAAGACTAAACGGTCGTTTTGGCCGAAAGTCTGTTCTATTGGGGCAAAATCCTTTCCCTGCCTACCTTTACCACCTAACCAATCCCAGAAAAGATGCGATTGACTTCTAACGTCCAAAACCGCTCATTTTCTGAAACATAACATACTCGACAAGTTGTTTACCCATGGAGATCCCCATTTTGAATCTCGCTGCAGAGACCCCAGTTATCTCCACAGACCGTTGGAGGGCTGTGGTGGAGGCCGTATACGCCAGGAGCACACAGACCTGTACTCAGGGCTACATGCTCTGTTGCTGCTCTAGAGAGGTTAACGCCAGTCTCGGACTTGTTAGCCCTGCTAGAGAAATAAATTTGGCTGAGCTTTGGTCGGTTATTATTCTGCCGTCTCAAAACATCGGTTACACCAGCAACATTTCGGTGAAATTCCAAAGTCAATCTTGTTTTCCATAACTCAATACAAACCTTTGTAAAATTTGCCCCCCCCCCCTTCAATCATTGATTGTAAAATTTGACCCCCCCCCTAAAAAGCGGTTTTGTAAAAGTCAACCCCCCCTGATTTCCACCAGCCCCCCTCCCCGTAAATAACGAATGCTCCCTAAACAAACAGACCTTTTTGTTTATGAAGGACTTTGTTGGACAAGGAAATGGGTTTTATCCTGCCAAGGAACCACTTTTCCCACTGTCTGCATGTTGTGCCTTACTGTGACACTTTGACAACTTGACATGTTGCGTTTACTTTAGTGTGGACAACTATATACCATGTGCACTAGAGAAGCCTGGACTTACTCTTTTTTTCAAAATTTACAACTGTCTATACAAGAAAAAATGTCTTTAAGAAACCATCTTGCAAAAATGGAGTATGCATTTCATACATATACGCGTTTTCAACACAATAAGAAAGCCAAATTTTGAGCTTTTACAGATGATTTTTGCACGTTTTAAACAAGTATGAACATAAATCGTAATCCACAATATTTAAGTAAAACATGTTTTGTCATAACTTTGTTCATATTTTAAACGATCTACAGTGTTTATGGGGAATTTTTATTGCTTATGTTTTGATAGGATGTATTAACACCGTTGGTGTTTTCCTCTGACAAACTTTACATACAAAGTGGCAATGTTTATTTGCCAATTTTACAGTAAATTATTGTATTTTACTCTAGAAATGTTTTGTGTATTTTTAGAATAAAATAATTTTACTGTATATCAGTGGTCTGTAATGTTATTTCAAGAACGCCCAAAATTAATGGTGTTCAACAAGCGCGCATCATGTGTTCTAGCCTTTAACACACTCATCGTTGAACGGCGTCCATGCGTTCAAAAAGTGTTACAGCCCTTTGAACGCGTAAATGAGTTCAATTTTTGAACACATTTCATGTGCAACGTGTGTTCAGTCATGGAACACCATGGTGTTCAATATAATGTCTGATGGACACGTAGCGTTCAAAATCTGCACACGTGTGTTCAAAAATTGAACGTTGGTTGAACACGTAGTGTTAAATTTCTGAACGTCTGGACGCGTTCAAAAAGCGTTACAAAAAGGCGTTTAATTGGTGTTCTATCATTGAACACTTAATTTTACAGTGTAGGCTTGTGGTTGAGGTGGTTACTACGGTAAAGCTGGCAACCCGGGCAGGCTACACTACATACCGCGTCGCATCAAAGTTTGGTATGTTTACAAAATACTTGCTTATTTATTAATGATGGATGTGTGAATGTTTGTCAGTTCAAAAATTTGAAAATGCGAAAGGTATTCTGTTTGATAATATACTTTACATAAACAGCAAGTGAATGGTCATGGACAGTTAACGTGCTTTGAGTGGATATTGTGTGGTGGTGATGTTTCGATTGTCTGAGCTTCTAGACAACGCTACAGCTTTTCCAGAGTTGATTTCTTTATCAGTAACTCATGATCTCGCCTACCTGATAGTTACGCTGAAAGTGTTGACAACACCTCGATTTAGACAATATGTCTTGTTCGTCTAATGTCAACGCCAACCTCTGTAACCTAAATGATTATTATGTGATTTTGCGATTCAAAGTTTGCATTGTAGTACATTTCACATTAAAAGATTTCTCACAAATTCCATACCAAAAATTCTAATTGAACCCAATCTCATAGAGTATATTATAAAAGGGATTTTGAAGTAAACTTAAATGTCATCTCAGTCATCTCTTTGTCATAATCATCGTCATTAACATAGTCGCCGTAATGTTTATTTCGGCTCGATAGCCTCGATATGTGTACGCATCCATTCACAAGCGTCGAGTACAACACAAGTACAGATTAAGGAAGAAAACAGGATTGGAATGACATTTTTCTTAACTTTTTAGACAAATGTATTGCAATCATGCTACGAACTCATATACGTTCAACCCCTTCAATACCATTATCTTCTGATTTTACAGGCTATAAGTGATTACTGTATACAAAATGTGTAGAGAGCGCTTCCAAATTTATCTTTATAAAGGCTTAAATGAGGCGTCAGATTGTCTTGCCAGGAAATTTTCTTACTAGATTACAATTTCAATTGAAAACAAAAGGCTTTGACCACTCCATTATTTCCTTACAGACTAGAACAAACTTTATTCAAGGGATCAAATCCCCTACCTTATACAGTTATACGTACTGTTATCAAAAGAGTGACGCGTGTTGTAAATCGAAAGAATTGCCTTTACATCAGCATGTAGAACTGTCTCTTCGAAGAATACGTGGGTAATACATTACTTTAAATGAATCAAATACAGGGAAATATCGACTTAATTCAATTATCATCTATGAAAAAAAAACATGTTCCTTGAATGTGGACTGTAAAATTGACATAAATTACATGATTATAAATATTCAGATGCTAGAATAATTTTTTACGGTAATTGTGTCGAAAAAGTCGTCTCTACATTCATTATCGCATGATCTATCTGTGTAGCAAGCAAAACTTATCTCTGAGACATTTTGAAGGAGTTGCACAAAATGAAAACAAAACTTCTTTTACTTGTTCAGTTTATAACGGTCATTCACCACACGTAAGGTAATGTTGTTGTTGTTTACAGGGGATGCCCAGAAGGTTGATACTATTTTATATTCAAATTGATCCATGTGTAAGCACTTACCTGCCACAGAAAATTTCGTCGTGGTTGCTAGGGATTTTGTCACAAGTGGTGTCGTAGATTCTGGTGAAAGATTGAGAGTCATGCTTTACGAATACTATACTAAGCAACCAATTATGTTAATAGATTACACAAAGATACATTTGCCACAGTTAAATTCTCACACTGCTAGTTAGCGTTCGTCATATTCAACAGCTTCTTAACTGTAAACTAAATCATTTGGATTCAATAAAGGACGTGTGTGATTTCTTGTCAGGCAGTATGATAAACAAAAGATTGAAAAACAGAAACTGCATGTTATTTACATATATGACATGTTATTATTGTAAAAATCTATCCCAAATAAACTGAATTGATTCTATCGTAATTTATTGCAGTATCGATACGGTGTAAATTTCGAAATTCTGTAAATATATTCTGATATGGATATTCATGTATTCAATGAATCTTGCTTGATCGAAGGTAATTCTCACACGTTACCTGTGATATGGATTATCAGTTACCATTGTCAAATACAATACAAAGCAATAAATGGTAATTTAGTGTATTTCATGCTACTTTATAGTGAACTAGCTGAACCGGCTATATCAATCTTATCATTAGACTTGGCTACGAATGAACTTAATACTAGTCGAGTCAGGTACTGTGAGTTTTAGAATGCTGATTTTGAAAACGTATGGCAGCATATATCTAGTTGTATTTATTTGAATGATTGAATGTGCTTTTAATGATTACGTGTCCTGTGCTCCTGCAATTAATATCAAAAAATAGTTCATGTTACTACACCTATTCCAAAGGTTATTAATCTTTCAACAAAATATTTAACATGGCGGCAAAAATGCGTAACTTTAGACTATAACATTTATCGACGGGTTGGAACTAAAGTTTAACGAAGCTTATACATCTCAGTTGAAAACGAAAAATGTCTTTAGTGTATTTGTTATGTGATATCTTTTTCCATACCGATCTATATTTAATTTAGTCATAAATATACTAATGAACCGGCTAAGGAATGCAGATGTTTCCGTTTATAGTGATTGAGCAGGAACTACATATACCGATGGCAATTACCAATTGTGTTAACATACATGGCATTGAACTGCATATCATAAAAATATTGATGTCCTGACGACCTCAAAATCTAATTGCTGTGAAGTCTATGAATAGTCCCCGTTCACGTTCAGGCACTTAAAGGGAAACGCCTACTTACCACTATTTTTATCTGGTCGTCCAATGTCACATAATTCCCAACGGACTGATGGATGTGTCGTGTAGCACCAAGCACCGGACGTGCCATCGGGGTTACGACAGTAGTTGTGTTGTCCAAGTCCTGCGTTCGGAAAATTCTCTCGGGTCCTTGTATGCGAATGAGGACTTTGTTCTGTCCATTCTTGACAGGTTTTACCATGTTCAGTAGTTGAAACAGTTCCACGGTAATCGCTACCGTCATTTTCATAATACACTTCACTAAGTGGTCCTTAAGAGATATAATGCATCACTCATGAATATTGATGCGGAATATTATGTTACATCGAAAAATACAAAATTGCATGGTTATCGTTATCTAAAGGACAATTCTGAGCGAAAGTGGAAGTTTTACAAAAAAATTGCACTTTTGATCATACTGTGCACATATAATGAGTACTTAACCTGCTCCAGTCATATGAAGATATTTTTTGATGAAGATGCTTACAGTTTACGAAGAATAATTTTGAGCACCACGTTTGCCGTGTGGGTACCCCTTTTCTATACATCTGCATTTGTCGGCAGAGTAACTGAATGGCCATATATATATTGGCTGCCTATTTGGTACAAGCTGAATGTATAGCTACTTTTGGGCCCTAGTACCTAAAATGTTCGTTAGAACCAAAAGAATTGGATGTAATTGATTAAATTTAGGTTCAATGACATTGTACACAGTTCACCAGCATAATATGTTTTTTTTGACTTTCAAGCGTGTTGATTTTTGCAAGCTTTAGACAGCTATAAAATTACTTTGACAGCATTTTTCAGGACCATTTCAAGAACACATGAGGTGATTGGCCGGCACAAACCATGCAGGTAGACTAATCCCCTGAGAGCGGAAAAATTCCGCATTGCCGAATTAACGGCTTATGACTCCCCAGAGAGTAAATAAACTACCGATCAAGTAGAACAAAAGATCACAATGTTTATGAATATGACATCACCCGTGATATTTGTAGAGCAATCACCGATTGACAGTCAGTTCACACCTCAAGTAAGGTATCTTTTCATATGGAAATGATTTCGAACCTACAGCGTTTGTGCCGGGGAATCTTGGCAAGCATCTTTTAATAAATAACTGAGAATGTAGTAGTATGTAGTTATAAGTTTTTTTACATAAACTTGTACTGCAACCACCAACTTAAGAACACATGACAGTATTAGAAATAGGAGAATAGGAACGTTTAGAAATGTTGCTATAATCAGCAAATGTAAGATCATCTATTTTTGTTGTATTGCAATTTACTTGTTTTTATAACATGTTTGTAAAATTGCAACTTTCAGGTATAGGGCACCTGCCGCTTTTGATAAATTTGAACCATGTTTTCTATTACTGCCAATCGTTTTACATGTTTTAATGTTAGCCTTCTCTAGTTTCGGTTTCTTCAGCTCTTTTGTAACTATTGAATTCAGTCACAACTATGGAATCATCGTTATCATCAACATCATGCACTTAATTTTCCCAGCGTTAAAGGCATATGGATGCATAAAATTTCCCGCATCGTTTTTTTATTCATGTGTTTGTCCTGATTGTAATATAACGTATCATCTGTTACTGATTTTTATGTTACGTTTCAGGGGATTTATAGATATGGTCATGTTCATGCGTGCGTTTGCGCGCGTTCATAAGATAAGTGATTTCAGTTGAAA
Organism: Ptychodera flava; assembly: GCF_041260155.1. Taxonomy (NCBI): domain Eukaryota; kingdom Metazoa; phylum Hemichordata; class Enteropneusta; family Ptychoderidae; genus Ptychodera; species Ptychodera flava. The sequence continues at coordinate 33,174,177 of NC_091948.1, read as the reverse complement.
GTGGCAGTTCACTGTTCAAGGTGGTTTTGTTGTTTGATATAATATTTTCGGGTTACTCGTGTGCCAGCTCCAAAGTCCTGCCCTTATTCATGGCCTGAACGCTGCAGCCTGCTTACTTCCATTCTGCCGGTAACCCTTGTCACATGTTACAAAGATCGTTAAATATTTTGTCCTAATCATAAATATATGTTGCATTTCATTGGATTCCAAATTCCAAATTATCTTCGTAACATAACTTCTGTGAGTGCAAATTGCGATCAAAGTATAACATTATTTATTATATCATACCAGTACATTGATTGCGCAAAAACAGTGATCTGATTGGCCGAGACGCGTAAAGAACCGTTGTGCATCGGCGATATACCACTGCTGGCATACGCGCGAGCTCACAGCTTGAACAAATATCCTTTTTTGACGTTCCACGCCAGAATTTCATTATACTGTTATGATATAATAGCAATAAATCACACCCAGCGATGGCATACCGCCCGATTTTGACCAGTTCACTTCATATATACACTCGCCATCGCTAGTGCATGTATGTCGTGAGCTGGTCAAAATCTTGTGGTATACCATCGCTGGGTGTGCTGTATTGCTTAAATATAGGTGGGGCATGATATGAGACGACGCACTCACAAGTATTGCCGGATTGCAATGGAAGCTGTTATGCGGTCAAAATTGTATCCTTATCATATTGCAGTGATCAACGTATATCGGTTAGCCGTTTGCACCGAGAGCCCGCAATAAAAAATCAAGAAGTAAAAGAATATACATTTTTACAAAAATACCAGTGATGCTGTACGCATATAATAAGTACTATCTTATCGATGTAAACAGTAGGTATTGATGACGTTCAACTGCTCATGCCAATCGAAGGCGACGTTGCTTGTTTCAAAGTAGCGCGCATTACCATGTACAAATTCACAGACTATTGGCTTTAGCTGTAGGTATACTTGCTATTGGGGCCAGAGTATTTGGTAGAGCTTAAAAAGGCTGATTGTCTCACTAAACTTACAAATGACGTAAGAATGCCATATAATACTCAGAGAATATGTTTTTAATGACATTCAAACACGTTGATTTTTTGCTCCCCGACATCTACATTGAGCAGCTATAACAGTCTTTTGACACTTACTTCTCGGCGCTGTTGAAAAACTGTCGTTCAATAAATATAACCTTGACTGTAATTATTGTAAGATGTCTACATTGTTTTCAGGCAGTATATAAAAGCACATGATTGTTAAAACTTTGACCATTTTTAATATATAAAGTTGTTATTTTCGCAAAATATGTAATGCTTCTCAACTAATTTAATTCTGTCACGATTCATCAGAGATTAGACATCAATATTGGTGGTATGGATATTTATATATTATAATATTCTCGCATTATGCAAAAATTCGTTCACACATTTTATGATATAATTTATCAATTACCATTGACATGATAGAACGTTGGGAAAGCCATGATAATTATGTGAATTTTTCTTCTTTAATAGGGAATATCTTAACCAGTTTTGTCAATTTGATCATAATTCATTACAGATTGAACCTTATATAACGAATTAATTAAAATTTAGCTTAGTCTGGATCAAAGGGTCATTGAAAGCTTTGGGCAGTAAATTTATGTCACTGAGAAGGCTGACAAGGCAGCAACACAAGTGTAGAAGGAACATTGACCTAACATGTGTAACTTTAAATAAATGAGATACATCAGTTTTGAAATTTCATCGTTTAATATACAACTGAAGCTTCAGGAACATCATAACTTGAAGTTCAAAAGCAAGCCTTGTTTTTGGAGAACATTAAGCACAAACACATTCTTCATATAAGGATCTATCTTAGGGGCGACGTCAAAAGTTCAATGTAGGATAAAAAACTTAATTCCCTTAGTTTCTCCCAAAACCCCCCCCCCCACCCCCTAGAAACTTAATTGACTTATATTGAACCTGTTGCCAGTCTCTTTCTATGTAACGCAAAGCTAAGGATCAGTCAATTTAGGGGTGAAATAAAGTAATGCATCGTTAAAGCCCCACTAGCTGTAACTCTTGAAATTTGTTGACCTCAAATTATCTACCTATTCTCTCCTTTCTGAAATCTACCCTCTGAAGAGATATGAACTTTTACTGCATTAGGAAACCATTCCTTTCAGAAACATTTCACATGTAAATTAAAATTTTAACGGTCATTTTGATTTCCTGGCATTTTCAAAAATTGGTAATATTAAAAAGGAATCAGAACATACAGTGTCACAGTTGAAAACATCCACCCCTATGCATTACAATTTGGACTACTCTGTGCAGTTTATGTGAAGATTTCAGTGCAGATATGCATAGTATCAAGGTTTTAGCTTTTCTGCATGGGGCTGTGATTTAATGTTTGGGCGAACATTTAATCGCAGTGTAATCTTTATCTTGTTCAAAATTGCATATATAGCCCCGGCAGGTAGTTATAAGTGTGTACACAGACCTAAATGACTACATTGTCACCAACTTATTTTAGTTTGAAAGTAAAATCATAAAAATAATGCTAAAAGATAAAGCTAGTGGGGCTTAAGATTGGGAACACACTTTGTGTTTCATCAAATGTAAATACAACATACTAACAACAAACTTGAAGTTTATCAATGAATGAACAAGAACAACAACAATAAAGTCCAGGTTTCTCCTTCCAGAGGTATAAAAACTATCTCAACTGTCCTGGTGGTTGTAACAACTCAGTTCACACTACTCCATTCAGGCGGACTACACGTGCACCAGAAATGTAGCAAAATACAATTATAAATTCCTAGTGCAACCATATAGACAGTAGAGAAACTACCGTCTATGGTGCAACAGAGGCCAACAGCCTGCATTGTTTACACTAACTAGGCCAGGTGCAGCTCTGCACCGTGTTAAAACAACTAGTCGACAGTAGAGAAACTACCGTCTATGGTGCAACAGAGGCCAACAGCCTGCATATTTACAATTATAAATTCCTAGTGCAACCATATAGACAGTAGAGAAACTACCGTCTATGGTGCAACAGAGGCCAACAGCCTGCATTGTTTACACTAACTAGGCCAGGTGCAGCTCTGCACCGTGTTAAAACAACTCCCTCCGCTGGCTTCAACACGAAAGTGTGCATTTCTGCTCTATTTTTTCAAAATATTCATTCCCCTGGCAATTTTTACCTTAAATCGATTTGTAGGATAGAAACTTTTTAGGTCAAAACCCCCCCAAACTAAAACAATTAAGTTTTTTATCCTTCATTGAACTTTTGACGTCGCCCCTTAGTCATCAAGATGCAGATGTTTCTATCAGTGCCTATCATGGTACAATGTTGTCTTCATTGAGAAAGGACTACGCATGTCGCAAGCTGCATTATCGTCATATTCAATAACACGCAATATATATAATGAAAGTATTGCTGCAACATGCGATCCAGAAATGAAACCTACTGGCGACCTATAAGCAGTAGTCCTTTACATCCAGGCATTAGATTGGAAAATCATACATACCACCTTTTTCAGCTGGTCTACCAATGTCACATAATTCCCAACGAACCGATACGTCGGTAGTGTAGCACCAAGCACCGGGCGTGCCATCAGGGTTACGACAGTAGTTATGTTCTCCAAGTCCTGAGTTTGGATAATTCTTTGGAGTCCTGCTGTGCGAATGAGGGTTCTGTTCTGTCCATTCTTGACATGTTTTACCGTTTATAGTTGTTGAAACAGTTCCACGGTAGTCGCTGCCGTCATTTTTATGGTAAACTTCATTTGATGGTTCTGAGTAGATAAAATGTATTTTCCGAGAATGTGTATGCTAAATTTACTGATATATATTCAAAATTTGAAAAATAGTGATCCTGCTTACTGTAACTAAACTTGCTTCCCAGGCTACGTATACAACCCTTAATCTTTTAAACCAGTTTTCATGTAGCGAGATTGGCTAAAATGTCCTAATCCCGTAGATATCATGTGATATTGACATTCATGAAGCCAAATATTCTGGCATAATTTAAAGCATCCTTTTATTATATGATTTATCATTTATCAATGATCCATACGATCAAAGGTAATCTGTGTTAATTATGTTGGTTTACAATGAACTAGCTGAACATGCTATATCTATCTTGTTATTAAATGGTATAAATTGAACCTTCAAAATTATGAATGGATTTAATGCTAGATTAGTCTAGTACTGTTAGTCAAGAGTGCTAGTTTCGATAACAAACGGCAGAATATGTCAGTATGTTTAGCCATATGAATGATTGTATTTGCTTCTTTATGACTACTTGTTCTGTGTCATTGAAAATTGTGTTCTTGCAATCAATATAAAACATTGTTCATGTCAATTTAACAATGATACCAATTCTATGTTTACAAAAGTTAAACGAAAACAGGTAAAAGGGCAGTAAAGATGCCTTGATCAAAGCTTGACTCTTACTTATGAATATCGATGTTGAATCTATTATATTTTATGAAAGGCACTGAACGTGGGATTTCCTAGTTTTTAAACTATATTGCTTCGAAAAATGACTCATGTGTTAGGACCAAGCTACTACAGGAACTTTCTTTGTAGTTCCTCGGGCTTTCGTTATTGGTGGTGGTGTTGGTTCTGCTGAAAACAACATTTAACCGTCAGAATACTCTACATTGCTAAGAGCAAATGTTCACCTGTTTATGACAAGGATTCCAAATGAATTTCACAACTTTAATGCTAGAGCTGACAAGACAGCTACTGTAGCGTAGAGGGTGTATTTGATATGTTATGAGAAGACGTAATCACACGTAATTTTGTATTGCAAGTGTAGCCTCTATCACGTCAAAATTTTACTATAATCTTATTGCAGTGATGCAAACATATCTGAGAGCCGCTTACGCTGCCTTTTGTGCCATGCGGCGCGAGCTGGGAAAAAACACAAAATAAAAATATATACACTTTTACAAAAATGCTATCACTTGTTCATGTACTGTGCACATATAACGAATTCGTTTTCATACTGGTAAACAGTAAGTATAGATGGCGTTCAGCTGCTCTTGTCACTCGAAGACAACTTTGCTAGTATCAATGTTGTGCGCATTGGACGATAGAGAAATTTAAATGACCATGCACATCCTTATAAAACATTGTGATGATTCTGGACAATGCAGTCTTCATAACGCTCAACTAAAGCTTAAAGAGCCTGATGGATTAATGTTCGAAGTGGAAATTTTATTTTTAAAGCGTGTTTAGCATATTCGTGATGTCAGAATCTTTGCACGTCCGGATATCTTTTACTCATAAAAATACGAGTAACGTCGGCTTAAATGACTTGTCAAGATATTTCCGTTCAGAGTATATAGTGCTACAACGTATTCTTGATTAGCCATGATAATGCATGCCACAAACTGCAAGGTTGTAAACTAACACCACACATACATAATCAAAGCATTGATGTCATGAGGAATTCAGATATTCAACCTGCTTGCGGCGTATAAGCAGCACCCTTTACATTCAGGGACTAGAATGGAAAGTCGTACATACCACCTTTTCGAGCTGGTTTACCAATATCACAATATTCCCAACGAACCGAATCATCGGTAGTGTAGCACCAAGCACCATCCACGCCGTCAGGGTTACGACAGTAGTTGTGTTCTCCAAGTCCTGAGTTTGGATAATTGTCTGGAGTCCTGCTGTGGGAATGTGGATTCTGCTCTGTCCATTCTTGACATGTTCTACCATTTATAGTTGTTGAAATAGTTCCACGGTAATCGCTGCCATCAGTTTCATGATAAACTTCATTTGATGGTTCTATGTAGATAAAATGAACTGTTATTTACATCCATTCTTCGTTAACTAATGTAAATTCAATATTTGGAAATACTCATGCTTACTATAATCAGTTACCGTTTTCAGCTGACGTTCAGAAACACCTTTACAAAGGTGTATGAAATCTGTCAGGACGTACTTGAAAAAATGACGATCTGATAACTGAAATCTGTACATTTTTGAAGTGAATTCAAATAAATAACTTTATTATTATGAAAGGTACTACCGAAGGATTTGCTAATGTTATAATGAATGAAAAGTTCGGATCGATGTTTACAACATCAAGACAGTTTTCAAAGCCCTTCAAGAACAACTGATATAGCTGTCGTGAAGTAGATGATTGAATAGATCAAGAATATAACACTTGCTATTGAAATAATGATAGTGATGACTTTAAATATGACAATAATAGTATCAATCTGAATGTGCTGAAGAGTTATATTCATATAGACAGTCGGTAACCTACAAACAGGGTCAATGATACATATGGAGAAACTAATAAAACCGATACCTAAAAGCTTTGCTTATAATAACATAATCGGAAATGAAATCGAATTTAGTAGATGACTACAGGCCTTTTCACAAAAATAGGAACGCATAAGCACATAGTGCAACACATGTTTTGTGTCCTTTTAATTTCTTACCTAACAATGCTATAGTTTTGCTTCCTTAACCGTTTTTTTTTGGGGGGGGGGTTAAATATGGATGGACGTACATCCCGTCAGACGTCAAAGTTATTTAATGTTCCGGCTCTTAAAAGCCAATTCTTTGCTATCTAAATAACGTACAGATTCAAAAATTAAAGGTCTTATTTCAAGTTATCTACTAAGGCAGTATGGCAAGATTGGCCGATTTTTGTCAACTTTCTGACAAATTTGATAAGTTCAAAAATGTGAGTTCTGAAAAGTCTTTTTCTAAATAAAACGTGATGTTGATTCTAGACAATGCAGTCTTGTTGAGCCTTAAATAAGCATAAAGAACCTAATGAATTTAAATTTGATGTGAAAATTTTGTTTTAAAAGCACGTTTAGCATATCTTGATGTTAGAATCTCTTTCCCCCCCAAATGTGTTTTACTCAAAACAGTACAAATGAGGTCATTCAGAGCCCTTCGTGCTACAATGCAGTCTTATTTGGCCATGCACTACACAGTAAGTGAGGCTACCCAAAATGCTCCATGATCTGTACACACGGAGATCACTCACTGAACTGAAGCAAATTTCTTCTGTACACAGAACAACTCGGTCCATATTTCGAAATTTTGGCAACATAGTTCTGATCATCATAATTTTCTGATTTCTCACTGTGAATAATATGAAGATCAACTCGACTTTTTTCCGCGGAGGAGATAGCAATTTTATAATTTTGTCGACATAGATTTTTTACAGCCATACACATATTTTCAAGGAAACTAAGGGAATAAGTTGCATCTGTGTTGGCAAAAGAAAGGGTATTTATTTTTTTAATGTTCGTAACAAAGGAAATTTGTATGTCTGACAGTTGGTATGATTGAGACCATCTTAATTGCTGATAACTTTATCTTGACAAGTGTGCAATTTTTAGCACCTCCAAAAATCAACTTCTCATTCAATTTACTCTTTATTGTAAACACAATCAATAATTTTGCAACATAGTCCTGAACTTAAATTGCAAGTTAAAAATTGTTCAGAAACTGATAAAATTGAAAAAGCCTTTAGCAAAAAATGTCTCAGTGAACAAAACAAGGGGAATTGTTGGTAGCCTCACTTACTGTGCACTATACATGGCACAAACTACGTTGTTGTTAAATATACTAACACAAGCCGTTTATAATTAAAACATTGATACCACGAAAACTACAGAAATTCAGCCTGCATTGGCCTATGAACTACAGCCCTTTACATTCAGACACTAGAATTGAAACTAGTCCATACCGTCTTTTTTAGCTGGTTTACCGATATCACAATATTCCCAACGAACCGAATCATCGGTAGTGTAGCACCAAGCACCGTCCACGCCGTCAGGGTTACGACAGTAGTTGTGTTCTCCAAGTCCTGAGTTAGGATAATTCTCTCCAGTCCTGCTGTGCGAATGCGGGTTCTGCTCTGTCCATTCTTGACATGTTCTACCATTTATAGTTGATGAAACAATTCCACGGTAATCGCTGCCGTCACTTTCATGATAAACTTCATTTGATGGTTCTGAGTAGATGGAATGAATTGGTCATGAATATCGATGCTGAATTAACTGATTTCCATGCAATATTTTAAAAATCGTCATGCTTACTGTTATCAGCTAGCATCTTCAGGATAATTTTAGAAAAGCCTCTGGAGTTGGAGATTTGTCAGGGTGTACTTGAAAAAATGATAAACTGATAACTGAAAACTGCACATTTTGAAAGTGAATAGAGATACAGAAATTTATTATTATGAAAGTCTGACTAAAGAACTTAAGTATAATTATATTTTGCATTTCTTAATTTTATGATGACTGAGGATTCCCGAGCACTTGTTTACAATATACAGACATTTTTTTGAAAGCATTTCACGAAGAATTGGAATAATTGTCGTGCAGTAGATGATTTAACGATTTAAGAACATAACACAGGCCATGGTTATTAAATTTGAAACTAATTATGAAAACGAATGTTTTGCACAGTAATATTGATATGGACGGTCGGGTATATACAGACAGGGTCAATGATAGCTATGCAGAAGCGTACACATAACAAATATTGTAAATTGGCACGATCATTCTGAGTTGCACAACTTTGAAAGACCACTTCCTGTAATAACCGAAGTAACATTAATGAAATCTGCAATTTGCCAAGTATCAATTTCACAAAAGATCATCAAAATGATGAAAGTTTCTCGGCTTATCAACTATGATATCTATCAGCCTTAACTTTCCTACATTGAATTGGAAAGGTTTGCAAATTTATAATAATATAAAAGCTCTGCCTATAGTAACACAATCAGAAATCAAATAGAATCAAGTTGGTGACCACAGTCATTTTTTCAAAAAATGATTAGCAATGCATAATTATCTAGCGCAACACGTTTTTGTCCCTTTTTAATTACTTACATAATAATGTAATAGTTTTGCATGTTTGAATGGTATTTTGGGAAAATAATGGTACACCTAGATCCCTACAGACAAGCAATTGTATTATAGAAAGTTATTTAATGTTCGGGCTCTCAGAAGTCTATTCTGAGTGTAAAATTACAAATTCAAAAAACAAAGAGTCTAATTTTATCCTTCCAAAGGCCAAATGGCCAGGTTGATCGATTGCTTTGTCAAATATTTTAATATTATGTCAAATTCTTGAAAATGATGATTTCTTCAAAAGTGTCAGTTACGAAACTTGGTGCTTATTCTGGAAAATACATCTGGCTTACCCTAAACTAAAGCTGAAAGAATATGATAAATTTAAGTTAGAAGTGGAAATTTGTTTTTAAAGCGTGTTAATCCTATTCTTGTTATCAAGAACTCTTTGCCCCGTCTTCGTATATTTTACTCATAAAGATACGAATAAAGTCGGTTGAGGGAACCTGTCTAGATACCTCCGTTCAGAGCCTATCGTTGTACGATACAGTCTTGATTACAATGGAGTATGCATGCCACAAACTGCACTGTCGTAAATGATACTAAACACGAACTATTTACAACGATGCGTTGATGCCACGAGGACTTAAGACATTCAACCTACTTCTACATTATGATAAGCACCCTTTACATTCAGGGATGAGAACGAAAACTCACACATACCACTTTTTTCAGCTGGTTTACCAATATCACAATATTCCCAACGAACCGAAGCATCGGTTGTGTAGCACCAAGCATCGTCCACGCCGTCAGGGTTACGACAGTAGTTATGTTCTCCAAGTCCTGAGTTTGGATAATTCTCTGGAGTCCTGCTGTGGGAATGCGGGTTCTGTTCTGTCCATTCTTGACATGTTCTACCATTAATAGTTGTTGAAACAGTTCCACGGTAATCGCTGCCATCAGTTTCATGGTAAACTTCATTTGATGGTTCTTTGTTGATAAAATGCATTTGTCATGAGTATCTATGTTGAATGTACTGATGTATTTTGAAGACTTTTAAAATGATCATTTCGTAGCCAATCGTCATTCTTAAGCTACGTTATGAAAAGCCTCTTGAAAAGGTTGAAAGATTTGACAGAGTGTGTTTGAAAATTTGAAGAACTGAAAGAGGGAATTGAAATAGAAACGCTGTCTACTTTAAATACCATATTTGACGCGTACAGCACATAATTTCATTGGCAATAACGTTCTATGTTACTTTTACTTCCACACGTTATTAAGTACTTTCTCACATATGTAAAAGCAATAGACCCTTTCCTCAATGTCACCTGCAGTTTGCTTGCGCAAATGTAATAATATGCACGTCGGCAGTTTGACCTGGTTCCACTGTAGTCAAAGTCAAGCCTGTGGAACTTCATCGACAGGGATATTGTTTGTAAAGTCTACTTCTGTATGTCTGAACGATTTTTGCCGTTTAACGGAATACTAGCCCCTTTCCGGCGAGCGTTAAAATCATCACACTAATCATATCATGTATAGTGTACGTAGCACACCTCGCAAAAATGCCATTTCTGATTTTTGACAAAATCGAACCGATCCATCGCGTGATCTGCATCGTGTCTGCTTCACTTTGATGACCAAATGGTATCCATGATGATGTGCGTATTTTGACACGCGAAATGCTTTAAAGTTTGAATATTTTTTTTAATATTTTTTTTTAATGTACATATTGTATATTTCTTGTATCTCGACACTGTGTGAGAAGAGCCTTCGGCTCAACAGTCTATCGAGTTTAAATAAAGTCTAATAATAATAATAATATAATAATAATAATAAAAATTCAGATGTTACGTTTTCAAATATTAGGTTTCAGTTTGGTTGAACTGTTATAGTAAGTTCGGCTGTCAAGCTGCATCACGACAACCGTCGGTACGCAGCCGGAGCTGAGTTAACTCCTAGCCGATGACACAACGACTCAATGCCAGTTCTGAATTACGCTTGACATCTGTTTTCTGTCCTTGTCATAAGTTAGTCTTTTGTTAAAATAACATGTGTAACGTACAGAAGTTTTGGCTAAGCTTCATCAATTTTCTGAGAACATCATTCCTTTCTATTTTACATGCGTTATAACTATCTACAATGCCAGGGGTGGGGGCATTTCCTTAACTTGCCAGTGTGTATACGTACGAGCCGCCTGGGTTGGGTATTCAGCAAATTGGTGTATAATTTGGGTGTTAATCGAAATGTAAACTATGGGTTTATTTTTAGTGCAAATTCATAACAAGCAAGAACGAATTCAACCGTCCGTTCCCGTCTTGTTGGCAGCACGAATGGCTCTTAGCTGTTGTCCATGACAATCGATATCTTTTCTATGGCAGTAGGGGAACCGTAAGAGACTCAACGAGTCCCTCCAATGGGAGGGTTTCTTTGAGTCTTTCACAAGCTTTAGCCAAATTAGATGTATACTTCGTTTTAGAACGCCGTGTCAATAATTTAGTACCAGAACTCCACATATTGACAATTTTACGCCAATAGAAAACATCAAAACAAAGTGGCTCTACTACAAGTATTTATCAGATGAGAAGAACGGAAGAACGGCTTGACTTCATGTGGTGCGGAATTTAAAAAAAAAGTCAGTCAGACTGAGAATTTATTTTTTATTTCAAGAAAGATTTAGGAAAATCATGGCTTGGCCGGCAACAAAATGCGGTTATATGTTCAATTCAAAATTTCTTTCTGTTTCATGACTATCTTCTTCCGAAGCTGATGTTGATCGCCCGTCCGATCCTAAGCTTACTACCGATGTCTCACCTATAGCCTATAATACCGTCACGATGAGGTCATGTTTGTTGCCTTCAACCTTAAGACCTTAGATTTAAGAATTTCCTTGAGTTTTGTTTTACAGTTTTCTTCTGAAATACGCCGATTTCTGTCATGTGGTCACAGCTAGTCATTGGACGTCTGTGATATTTACGATGTCAGGGCGACTTCTACCGCGGGATTTGGTCAAATACCCATGCTAATGATATGGTAACGTAACTTCCATTTGAATGAGGAAAGGGTCTATTGGAAGTCATGATTAAATAACTGAAGTCACTTTAGCAGAATGTTGCTTGTTTAAAAGAAGTTTAAGCATATCAAGCAATGTCAAACAATCCTCTTGTCCAATGCAAAACTTTTGTTCATATCCAGTCTTTTCAAGCACACATGTGAAACCAAACGCTATGTGCACTGTTCAGCAGTCTAACTGGCAATTGCCATGTTAGTTTGCAGACCATGTGCGTGTATCCCTTTCTATACACCCACATTTCACGATAGAGTTAGTTAATGACCACGCACATGTTGACAGCTATTTGGCATGACCACGCCCATGTTGACAGCTATTTGGTATGAGCGGAATGTGTCGTGACTGGTAGGCCTTGTACATAAAACTTGGCTACAGAAGTTGGTGAGTTCATTAATTTAACTATGAATTATACTTAAAATACCCACGGAATACTTTGACAGCTTCTATAGAGGTTCTGTCAAGAATGTCGCACAGTATACAGTTTAGCTATTATCTCGTCTAATCTTAACAATTAAATGAGCAAATGAACAGGTTTAAAAACAAAGTGTGCATCTGCCGTAATTGTTCTATATTGCATTGATGAAAGGGGTGTTACTATTATTGGAAATAGGATTGCAAGCGTTTGCAATATCTAACCCTCGAGACTTAAGTTCACTTACTTTAAGTCTGTTTAAACACAATACGGAGGACAGCAGAGACCAGTATTCTATGGATATATATTCACAGAAATAATGAGACTGCAAGGCACACAACATATGCTGCTGGACTCAAAATGCTTATGTATAGGATAATAATACGTTATAACTGATTATATTACAACATAATTAATTTTCTAATACTAACTCATTACAGGAGCTTCTGTTTTCGGTGCTGGGTCTTCCGTCATAGGTGATGGCGCTGGTCCTGGTGACAAAGTTCAGAATATTCTACTTAGAGTACAGCCAACTATGTGGACAGTAAATAATAAAAAATCTTCACGGTGTAAAACCGTGTTAAATACCTGTGACAGAGCTATTTACGGTAAAAGTTGATAACAAGAAGACAACAAGACTTTAGCATTACGCAGAATTTTACGGTACATGTGTACTCTGTAGTGATCATCATCATCTGATCATCCCTACATAGAACACATGTTGCGTGAAACTCTGAGTAACACCAAAGTCCTGTTTTCTACTTGTTAACAAGTTTTCACCCTAAATATATAATTATATATATATATATATATATATATATATATATATATATATATATATATATATATATATATATATATATTGAAGTATACAGATGTCCTCTCTCTATCTCTCTCTCTCTCTCTCTCCCTCTCTATATATATATATATATATATATATATATATATATATATATATATATATATATATATATATATATATTGAAGTATACATATGTCCTCGTTGGAAATTACAGTGCTCAATGCTAAAGCAGAGCGTTATAAATAAACAGATTACTTCAAGTACAAAGTAATGAAATCTGTTACTTAAGTTTCATGCATCTTGCAATCCTCAGATAGAAGTGAAAGGATTACTAGCTCGACACTCTTACATATATGATTGGGACGAACCATTCTATTTGTAGGTGGTGTTAAAATTTGATAAATAATATTTGTTTTGGTGGCGACATTTTTAAACCAACTCAGAGCTTTTGTTTAACAGTGTAGATTTGTCAGCATTGATAATGTGCAGCTTTTCTGATATACAAAGATTACATCGCTTGTTCATGTTAGAGTAGCTTAATGCCTTATCAATGATTGACCATGATATGTCGAAGACTTGGCCCTTATTTCTCAAATGCCATACAAATTTTGACAACTAGGTGTCGTTTTCGTATCTCTCGTTACGGAACGATTTCATATGGTTAGTGTAGCGTCTTGAAGGTGTTATGAGTGAGGACGATGTAAACCCTCTCTCTTTTGTCCTCCGTTGATACTTTGGCCTCGTGCACCACGCTCTGAGTTGGTTTTAAAATGTTGCCACCAAAACAAATATTATTTATCGAATTTTAACACCACCTACAAAAAGAATGGTTCGTCCCAATCATATAATTATGTAAGAGTGTCGAGCTAGTAATCCTTTCACTTCTATCTGAGGATTGCAAGATGCATGAAACTTAAGTAATATATTTCATTACTTTGTACTTGAAGTAATCTGTTTAAATATATATATATATATATATATATATATATATATATATATATATATATATATATATATATATATATAAAGATATACATATATATATATGTGTCTGTGTGTGTGTGTGTGTGTGTGTGTGTGTGTGTGTGTGTGTGTGTTGTGCGTGTGTGTGTATGTGAGTGAGTGAAATATTCTGCAATTATGCAAGTTTCTTTCACACATTTTTATTATGATTTGTCGACTGGCATTAACCTGATAGAACTTGTTTGGAAATCAATAATAATGATGTTATTTACATTTTTCCTCAGTTATAAGGGAATATCTCAAGCTGCTACATTCATCTGACCAGTTTTCTTTGCCAGTTGCTCATTCTATAAAATCAGTAAATTAAATGCTAGTCAAGGATGATGGTTAAAAAGGACGACAATTTTAAAGGCATTAGGCAGCATCTTTTCCGTCACGCGCGAAGGTTCTTGAAACGTTGGTATTGGCTTATTGTTTATATAATCACTATTAAACGTCGTTCATGTTGATCTGGTTATAACACTGATTCCAGGTATATTTCAAGTGTTTAACGAGAAGGTTAACGATAAGGCAACTGTAATTCGGAAGGGCGATTGACTTTTAGAGTATGTGCAACTATAAAAGTTAGTGGTATATGGATATCTTAATTTTATGGCAATAATTAAAAAACTAAAGGTTAAGAAAAATTACCAATTTTTGTTGTTAAATGTGTTGAGTATGTTCTTCATGAGAGACCTCCCGGATCTATTTTACTCATAAAGACATTAAAGATGTACGCTAAAGGCGCTTGTCAAGATATTTCTGTTCACAGCCTATTGTGCTACAATGTAGTCGTGATTTGCAATGCACTATGCATGCCGCAAACTGAATTGTTGTTATATAAATACTAACACGAATTATTAATAATAAAGGCATTGATTCAACGAAGACTTCAAACCTTCAACCTGCTTGCGGCTTATGAGCAGCAACCCTTTTCATTTATGCAGTAGAATAGAAACTCGTACATACCACCTTTTTCAGTTGGTTTACCGATATCACAATATTCCCAACGAACTGAAGCATCCGTAGTGTAGCACCAAGCACCGTACACGCCGTCAGGGTTACGACAGTAGTTGTGTTGTCCAAGTCCAGAATTTGGATAATTCTCTGCAGTCCTGCTGTGCGAATGCGGGTTCTGCTCTGTCCATTCTTGACATGTTCTACCATTTATAGTTGTTGAAACAGTTCCACGGTAATCGCTGCCGTCAGTTTCATGGTATACTTCATTTGATGAATCTTAGTAGATAAAATGCATTTGCCATGAATATCTATGTTTCATTTACTGATCTAAATGTAAAATTTTAATAATGATCATACTTATTAATATCAAAGAAAATTAAGGAGAATATTTGTTTGTATTTGATAATTTTATAATGAATACCAATTCGGGATCGGTTTTGGACAATATATAGACATTTTGCAAAGCACTTCATGAAAAATTGCAATAGGTGTCGTGAAGTGAATGATTCAACTGTTCAAGAAAACTTTATTGATCATGGTAATAATGGTCGTGATGACGCTAAATGCAAAAAAATACTATCAATTTAAATCTACTGAATAGTAATCATATAGACGGTCAGTAACCTACAGACAGGGTTAATGATAGCTGTGAAGCCACTAATTTAACATATATTGTACGGTGACACGATCATTGTGAGTGTGTATTATTTGCGAAGACCAGTTCCTGTAATAACATAACGAACATTCATAAATGTTTTGGTTTGCAAAGGTTTTCGCCCAGTTAAAGCGATGAAATTCGTTTCTCCGCTTCGATAAAGTGTGTATGTGCGATGTATGATAGTGAGCATGCGTGCTTGAGTGCTTCACGAACTCTACAACGTGTTGAGCGGTCTCAGTCAGAAAAATGTAACAACTTAGCCGGCTATTGAACCACTCTTTTTTGGGAGTGAAGATTTAGCCGAGCGGTTCTGTCTGTGGCCTCTCAGCTAGGCGACTGATGCCGTATGTTGTGGGTTCGAATCCGATTGAAAACTAGCCCTATTTTCAAAATAAAGTCCCAAAAACTTGTTTCTTTGCTAATCAGCCCGAATATCTATCAGCTTAAACTATTCAATCGGAAAAGTTCTAAAACGTATAACCATCTAAAAGCTCTGCTTTTAATAATATCACCGGAAATGAAGTGAAATCAAGTTTTTTTACTAAAGGGCTTTTCAAAAATAAATTAAAAACGCGTAATCACTAAGCGAATCACATATTTTGTCCCTTTTATTTTCTTACATAATAATGTAATTGTTTTGCCTCCAGTATTTTGGTCAAATGAGGATGCAAGTCGCTCTCAACAGATGTGCATCTGCCGAAGACAAAGTTATTTTGTTTTCGGGCTCTGAGAAACCTATTCTATTTAAATAAAGAAAAAATTTCAAAACAGCAGCATTACTCTCCGTCAGCCCCCCCAGATGACATGGCAAGATTTGTCTATATTTTGTCAAACATTTTAATATTTGTCAAATTCCTGGAAATTCTTTGTTTAAAAATGTGAGTTCTTGGAAGGTTATTCTATATAAAACATGGTGCTGATTCCAGACAGTGCAGCCTTATTGAACCTTAACTACAGCTTAAACAACCTGATGAATTTAAGTTCCAAGAGGAAATTTTCTTTTTAAAGCGTGTTAAGCATCTTGATATCACAATATCTTTGCCCGTCCGGATATTTTTCACTTATAATGATACGAATAAAGTCGGAATATTTCCCTTCAGAGTATATCGTGCTACATCGTATTCTTGATTAGCAATGCACTATCCATGCCACAAACTGCAACGTCGTAAAATATAATAACACAAACTACTTACGAAGAAGGCATTGATGCCAAGGGGACGACAGGAAGTTAAAGTGCTTGCGGCTTATTAGCAGCAGGCCTTTACATTCAGGCACTAGAATGGGAAACTCAAACTCAAAAGGGTTTGAAGATTGGACAGTTTGTACTTGAAAAATTGAAGAGCTGAAAGTGGTTTTTGAGATAAGAAAGCTGGCGACCGCATATATGTTACTATTACAACAAAGACTTTGACCGAAAATAAAGTTCTATCTTCCCAGTGGTGTATATTATACCCACATTTTGTTAAGTACTTTCTCACATATGTAAAAGTGACAGGAGATCAAGTTAAATGGCTCGAATCACTGGAAGAGAATGTTGCTTGTTTTGTGAACACACCACTCTGCATCGATTTTAAACTAATATAGTTCTATTATCAATAAAAAGTAACCAACCACAGCAAACTACAAAACATCCCTAGAAAGCTATACAAAAATATGCTATGAATCCAAGTAAAGTAAGACATAAGTGACATGCGCCCAGGGGATTATGGTGATACCACATGAGTCTTGGCAGTCAGACAGATAGAGGATCCTTTTGGGAAAAGGTGCAAGTTGAAACCATCGATCTGCTTTAGAGGTCTTGATAGTACCGCAATACCAGAAACCTTGCAATTGGAGTACTCGGTGGTAATGTTTCCAAAATAGAGATTGTACTGCGGGTATTCGAACTGTGCGGCAGTGGTGAATTCACTGCAAAGTAAAAATCCAATGTAGGCTAGCAAGGAGAATTTAGGCGGATTCCAGCATGAGGTCGAAGTAAGGCCTGAAAACAACGTTGCTAAGGGTTTGACATATATTGCAGAGGATATCAGCGGTGATTGGCAGACGTGGTCTTGTTCTTGTCCCTTGTTAACGGTGAATACCCCTTAGTTCGTTATTTATGCATGGATACGTGTGGCCTTGCATCGATAGCAAGAGATGATGACAGTCATTCATAATATAGTCGGTTGTGCATTCCGGCTAAGTAAACTTTGGTGATGGACAGTTTCAAATGGAAGTATGTGGCGCAATGAGCAGACAAAATATATAAAGATCTCCTTCGATACGGGAGGCAGGTGAGTAGAGTCAGAAGTGACTGACTGTGCCGTTAACTGTAATCATGCATGAACCCCTGATTAGTAGAAAGGGCTGTTCTTTGGCTGAGCCACTCCTGGTTGAACTTGATTACAGCCTGGCTCAGGGAAACATTACCTCCAAGGGAACTTGGCGAGGAAACTGATCCCCCAATGGTGCATTGTCCTGGAAACGTTACATCTGAAAACGAGATAGAGAGTCAACTATTGTGTTTACCAATATCACAATATCATAATATTGGTCTTCCCAGTATGTGTCGGGCATGAAACATGAAATGATGTGATGCTACGGTAATGACCAGGCAGTGCATTAATTTCATAATCAAAAGCGAATGGGAACAATCCTTGTTGAAAAATGTGAACTGTGGTGGAGTTGTTGCCTTGGAATGCCTTTTTCAGGTAAATAGGTGGCCCAAGAGTAGATCTGCACCGACGATTGGATAGAGTTCTTGAAAAGCTATTCCACTGCTCGTGGAGCCTATGGCTGATAAAGAAGCCTCCATGCCCTATACCGCTCGACGTCAGTTTATCGGTTAATGTCCGAGGCAGTTGTCATATCAGCATTCAGGAAAATAGGAACACTGTTACAATTTGTGAGAAAGTTGTATCATATAATGAGGTCCTGCCTGCTTTTGGCAGAAATGGTTAAGTAATTGTTTAGTTTTTTGTCTAGTCTTCGAGAGCTCGATCAGCCTAGAAATGAATGTCCTGCCGGGGACAACAACTCTGCATGTAAGGTTCATGTGCCCAGGAGGCTTAAAAGCTGCCTCTTTGTGCATGACTTGTGGTTGAGGAAAGAAATCAATAGCTCGAGTGGCCTCGCGAGTTTGTCGCTTATCCTAAGGCTGACGAGCTCCCATCTTGATAGTGTTGTTACGATGGTGTTACGAAGGCACATAATTTGAATAATAGTGATGGATAAACAATATCTGTGTTAGTCATTAACATACCATTAGCATTAACCACGTGTAGAGGAACACCTGGTTTGTTTGAATATTACAAGAGGTTTTTGGCTTTTGGTTTTTGTTCAGTGTGTCTTTGTCTTGGGCTGCAGTCAAGTTGTGTGAGTTTGCGTTCGTCCAAGAAATGGAGAAGTGATTGTAATCCACGTGTAAGCTTGACGTTGAAGTTCAGCTCACCAGTCTAGGTACGTCGGGTATGTCAAGTCGGACTAAATACAACGCTGCTCTCGGACTTTGAAATGTGTGTCTGCGCCAACAACTGTAAGTGAATTGTGTATTCAACTCCTACTGGAAGGACTTTGAAAAGGAACGTCTGGAACAGTGTATGTGCCAATGCGAACTGTCATCGGTAGACTCGGACAATTTACCGCGTGTTACCGCAGACGTGTGACGAAGTTCAAGAATCGCTTCTGGACGCCCGGCAGGACCCAGGACACTTTTGGTATTTGAGTTAAGGACACTTGTCTTGTAGCAACTAAATTTGTCAGTGTTTGTACTGTATATCATTTTACTGTGGAAAATAGACTCACAGTGAGTCGTATAATTTTGGTCTATTGTGTATCATTGCTGCTGCTGTCTGAGTGTTTGTGCTGCGTTAATTTTGGTACGTAACAGTGTCCAGTATGATACCCAGATACTCTAGGACGATGGTCACACCAACAGTTTATATTTTGCAATAGGACTACTAACTAACAGTGTGAGTAGTGCCATACTTCGGTCTGCGTGTAATGCGGTAGGGTACACACTAAGGAAATCATCAAGAAGGTGGAAAATGGAAAATAGGATAGTTACCCCGGGACATTTAGTCCTCGGACATTTGCCACCTACAATTTACCCCCCCCCCCCCCTTTCCGGCTATTTACCACTGGACACCTACCACTCGGACACTTATCACAACAGATATTTACCACCCGGACAGTTACCCCTTCTCTTAAAAATTAATTTTAAATGACGGCTGATTCATTATCTTTATTTTCAAATAGTTTCAACTTTGTTTTGACTTTGTTTTAACGTACATTCTACCCGTCAAACATGAAACTGGAGATGTTTGTTACTTTCTATGCGACCCGTTTTTGACTAAAAAAGACAAGAATGGAAAAGAGACAAATATCATTAGTGGCCTAGTCTTACAGTCAAGATAGGTTTAGGGTTAACAGATAAAGTGATTCGTATTGAGACATTATTTTAGTCCGTGAATAGTTTTTATTTTAATGTCATTTATAATATTCATTTATTATATAATGAATGGTTAGACATACAGTGTCAAGTTCAAGATCAACGTTTCAACTGACTGCCGCAGACAACTCCGCATTGCATAGTGGTTAGAGTGGGGTCTCTAGTTCGGGCATCCCGGGTTCGATTCCCTGATAGAAATTTGGGTAAAAATCAGAATGAAAAGTGGCACTTGCGAGGCAAAGTAAAATCTAAATCATGTGACACCCACAGGAGACCGTACGAGGTAAGATGCATGCAGTCGTTGCGATCGTTCGGGAACCTTTTTTCATCATTTCCCATTTGACATCGTTTTTGACAAAGCAATATTGTCATTATAAATAGTATTAGGGGTAAATATCCGGTGGTAAATGTCTTTGATGGCAAATGTCTCGATGGTAAATAGTTGGTGGTAGTTAGCCGGGGGGTGGGGTAAGTGTCTGGTGGTGATTGTCCAGGCGGTATTTTTCTGGGTGGTACCAGTCCTAGATCCAGGAAAAGGGGGCTGATATCATATCATTATGCGCAATCCAAGAAATGGCTGAAGAGAGGAAATCAAAAATATGTGGTCTGGAAACGAGCCGATGGGAAGTCGCCGTTCAAGTGTATGCCGTAGCGGTGTCTTGTAGAAGGATCGATTGGTATCAAGTTAAAAGCGTGTATAATGTCAGTTTTACAGCTCCAGGATCCCTATTCCTTTCCTTGTCCTGAGAGGAGAATGGCATGCTCAATTTTGACTTACGAGATGCCGAACCATTTTGATCGATGACAACATTGATGCTGGAAATGTTTAGGTCGTTGAATAGTGAGGAAAGATCAACTATCAGCCGTTTTTTTCGAAGAATATTTCTGATCCGCCATGCCAATCAGGTTGGTCAAAAGGGCCGGCTATGCCAATACTTTTTTACAGCTATGTCGATGATTTCGGTGACAATATCTGACTGACAGTGAGCGGAAAGAAGTGTATTGTAGTTTTCCAAGCCTGAGAGCAGATCGTTTACAAAAGTACAATCTGCATGTTAGGCTAGTTGCAGGGTCAGACTAGAAAATGTCAACAGGTGTAGAATCATTTGCTGGTAGTAAGTTTTCGGGCTGCTGTTTGATAGCCAGTTGCTTGCTTGAACATTTTTTCCTGGGATTTTGAGTGTGCGATGGAGAAAAACTGGAGACAGGAAGGAGTGAAAGGGCAATTATCCATCATGCAGCCAGTAGCGGAGTTGACTTTTATATATAGTTCCTTATCCTGGTAAGGCAAGTTTTTGCCCTTTTCTATCTTGTGTTGATCGCTATGCGAGCAACGTGGTGCCGGGGAGGTTTTTTCGAACCGTATGCTAGTTGAGAACAGACATTAGTGGCATAAAACTGCCGCACAAGTTGCATACTATGGTTACCATGGCTCGAAGATCGGAGAAGATGGAGCATTAGATGTATCAATCAGAGTGACACCGATCTTCTTTATTACAATGGTTGAGTAACAGCACTGCTGCCCCTTGCCGAGAAAGTCCGATGATACTAATAGAATGCCAGGCTGCCAAAAAATCGGAACATGTCAACAACTTCATGTTGATAAGCATCCAACTCTTCGCAACAGTTAGGGTAAACTTCACACAATGTTTTTGTAAACATAGAATACGAGAATGGATTCCTTGATGGTCAGCGCTGGGGCAACCTCAAAATCAGGAAATTGCCTTTAAGTTAAGGCTTTGTCGCTGACTATGACATGTCTTTGAGCGTCAGTAAAACTATAACCTGGTATGTGGAGGCATGCGAGATTAATATTCTTAACAGAAAGGATACCTCAACGCACCGAGGGTGATACAAGCTCATTGTGTGCTACATTTTCTGACGGAGTTCTATAGCAACACAATAACTCGTTGGATGTGAAAGCGAGGCCCGGTCCATGGGCGCCGCCATCTTGCTGAAGATTGGCTTAGTGCGCAGCAGGAAGTGACGTCTAAGGTGTTTGGTGTCATTGCCCATGACGATAGGTGTTAAGTTGCTGACATTTTTTCTGAAGGCTTGAAAACATAGAAGATGGTACATTCACACAATCGTCTTGATGATTTTACTGGACACAGGGGTCGCATGAACTTGGTGTCTGCGTGGTGAACTGTTGAATGGGTTTGACTCGCTACGGTTACCAACGTCTCAAGCTGAGTGACCAGACAAGAAGTGCCTATGGCGCAAGCATAGTTGTCAAAAGCCTATAACCATCTTGTCCACTGCAAAATATTTGCCTGTGTCCAGTCTTTTCCAGCAGAAAAGTGAAACCAAAAGCTATGGGTTCATTAATCTGACTGATAAGTGTCATGCTAGTTTACAGAGCATGTATGTGCTCGTTTCTGTACATGCACGTTTGACAATAAAGTTACTATAATGGCCACACACATTTTCAACTTTTCCTTCTTTTTATCAATTTTATTCGACGCACGTCCAATTTATGCAATGTATTTGATATTAGAGGAATGTGTAATTACGGGTCGGCCGTAGTTCTACTAGTTCAAAAGAGTTGGCGAATTCATTAACATAACAATAATATTAAAATTACTACACCCAAAGAATGTTTTCGATTACATTCAGCCTATTGTTTTTTGTGTTTTAATCAGCTATTACAGTACTTTAACAGCTTCTTTGGAGGTTCTTTCAAGAATGTCACTCATTAAATAGCAGAAATACTATCTCGTCTAATCTTAACAATTAAATGAGTGAAAGGACGTCTGCCGCAACTGCTCTGTCATAAATCAGTGAGAGGGGGTCTTCTTATAACTTGAAATATGACTTAAAGCGTTTACGAGATATAACCCCCAGGATTTGAGCTAACTTACTTTTTGCCTTTTTAAATACAATAGGAAGGAGAGCAGAGACCAATATTTTATGGTTATATAAAAAAGGAAAACTGAGACTTCATAGCATATGTTTTCCTGCTCAGTCGACAATGTTTATATATATTGGGTAATAATATAATATAACATATTATATTCAAACACGATTTATGTTCAAGCACTAACCTATTTCAGGAGCCTTCGTTTTGGGTGCTGGGGCTTCCGTCATGGATGCTAGCGTAGGTTCTGGAGAAAAATCACAGTAACGCTGTCAGAATATTCTACTGTTAGGAGAAAGTACTATGTGTACAGTAAGTATGTTATAACGTTACAACGGCAATAGAATTCATTACCACCAACACCTTGTCAAAATACGACCGCAGTTTTTAGAATGTTACTGATAAATTGTTTCGGTTCAGCATCGGAAGTCTCTTCATTCTTTTCAGGAGGTATCAAAAGGTTGAGAAAACTTTAAAATGTACATCCATATATAAAGTTTATATTATTGCAAGGCATGTAATGCCTACTTAACTAAACGGATTCCATAATGACTCGCCAGAGAGTCGACATGGACTAAAAACTTCAATATTTGTGATATGGTTGTTCATATATTCCAATATTCCAGTGTTATGCAAGTCTTCTATCACGCGTTTTTAGTATGATTTATCGATTAGCATTGACTTGATAGAACATGTTGGGAAATATAGTTTGCAAAGAGACATAGCCATATCTCTAGCAAACTTTTACATCAAGAATACACCAGAGAATTACTTGTCTATTACTTGTCAAAACATTCGAACGCATTTTTGCAGTATAACAGGCTGGTTGATAAGTGTGCTATCTCTCTGATGGCATCAGTGACATTGGTCCGTAGGTGTTGACTACTACTTATTTGACTTACAGATTGATACATGGCGGTTGTCGGGATGCACTTCGAAACACCATGCATCACTTAGCATCACTTCTTGGTCTTTGCAAGAGGTCCATATATCTTTTTTTACGATTTTGACTTTGTTGTGTCTACCAGTGTTTTGCTGTCTGTTGTGTTCTGTTTTATGTCTATGTTTATTAGAGGCATCATGGGCCAGTGGCTAGAGCAGTGGACTCACGATCAAAGGATGGTGAGTTCGAGCCCTGGCATGGCTGTGGTGTTGTGTCCTTTGGCAAGGCACTTTATCCTCATTGCTTCTCCCCACCCAGGAGTGATGGGTGCCTGGTAGGACAGGGGTTGTTATGTGTGCGTTTAGCTCTGCTGCGCTTATTGGCTGCACATGTGAGCTGTTGTTTGCTCCCCAGGGAGTTGAGTGGTATCATATTAGGTCCAGTGACCAGGGGTAATATAATTGTAAAGCGCCTTGATCACATTTACTTGTGGATATGTGCGCTATATAAGAACCAAATATTATATTATTATTATTATTATTATTATTATTATTATTATTATTATTATTATTATTACAAGTTTAGGGGCTATAAGTATTATATAGAAATCTAATAACAGTTCATTGAAGCTGTGGGAATTCTGAAAAAGAGGTGTTGTTTATTTTAATTTTGTCAATAGGGGTGACTTCTAATTGTCGTACGTATATTCTCTCCGCCCAATTAGGTGTTCCTTTTGACATCACTACCCTTATGAATATTCATATACTTGCAAAAACTGACAGTCGCTGTGTCTGGCAGCGCATGCTCACAGCTGCTGAGCTGCACAGCGTAGCCTTCGAATGCAGGCCCATCGTGGCAGTCGTGGGCGTGTAGAAAACAAGGCACAGCGACTGTGGACAGTCTATGCCAGTGTAATTGGCCTTGTAAACGTATCTTCAGCGTGGCATTTGTAGTTGTGGCGAAAAAAATAAACCCTCTCTGTATACTGACGTTGTTGGTTTTATTTTGTTCATGTGCATTAACTGTAAGCAATCAAGGAAGTTTTGGGATGGAAATAGAGCAAAGGCATGAGTTTCCACGAGATCTGTGCCACAAAAATAACTTTACGCATGGGCACTCTATTGCCAGTGGTGCGTGTAGCCTGCCAATATGAGCATGCGCGATTGAGTGGAACGTGCGCATGAATGTGTAGTCTGCACACTACGTCCCGTGTTATAATCATGCCATTCAGCTTTGCATGTTGACAGAAACTGGAATTACTGCAGAGAATACTTTTCAGGACATCACATGTGAGTCTCTAAGGTAACAAGTAGGACGTGTAGGAAATTCTTTCAGAAAGTTCACGCCGCCTGTGGCCATTTTGTGGAGTATATAAGCTTATAGTTATACGTACCTGGAGCGTATACAGTATTTCTACTGTACAGTGTACATATTGCCGGATAATATGCGATGGAATTTTGCGTTTCACGTCGTTCAATCATTCAGATGGAAATGCTGCCCTTCTCCAAACTTTGAAAAAAAACAGGGTGACAGATTTGGAATGCTAACAATTGTATATCAAGAATGACGTAATTTAATGAGAAGACATTGTATTCGAGCACGGCTACAGTTTTTGATTCGAGAACTCTCATCATGATGGACCGTGGTTGTATTCAACAATCAAGAGGGCAAGGGTGAGTCGAACTTTTTCCTATGTCAATGTAGCACTTGTGCAAAAATAAGCGAATCCACAGGCCTTTAGCGAATCAATAAATGCGTTTTTCACCATGCTGAAAGGTACGGTTGAAAGATCCGTCCGTCACTTTGGGACGAGGTAGATAAATGCAGTCAACCCAGCTGGGCACATAATGTGACTTTGTTCTGGAGATTACGAAGACGACCGGCCGTACGGTGGAACTTTGCAACAAAGTTTCAATATCTGAACTGATGTACTTGAATGACAGGCACAGGAAACGATGGCCAATAAAAACACATTCTCGTTGCATTTTGATAATGTATCAATCACAATGACACAGAAATTATGCCTCCTCTCGGCAGAAGGGCCATGGCCAATTTTTAGCCCTGCTACAGTATGTCTCAGTGCTGAAAAGGCCATGTTGTTGTCAGGTTGTCATGGCGACTTTTAAAATTTGCATACAACTCTGAGAGTGAAACGGGTTGTTAATAGGTCACAGAACTTTTGAGTCCCACTGTCGTCCATTATACCTGTTTCCTTGGGTGCAAGTATACACATCAAAAGACTAGAAAATTCACTTCATGGGCAGAATCTCGTAAAGTAGCCTTTTCTTGTCTGGTTAACGAAAGCAGATACCCCTGATCTAAAATACGTATGGTTTTAAATAAAAAAAACTGTGGTTACTTAATGGTTACCATGGCAACATGAAACAAAAATGAACATGGAGTTCATGCTGTGATAAATACACTTAGGAGAGCATTTGCATAGTAACTGGGATTACTTTTAATGGAATTTGGAAAAACTTTGAAATTTTAAAATGCAAATAGGTTACTATGTAAACACAGGGCAGTAAAAATGGATATCATGTTTTGTCTTTCTAACCCAAAATAACCCTTTGGTATAATATTTCTGTTGATTACTGGATTTTTACACTGAATATTTGGTCTTTCTAACCCAAAATATCCCTTTGATATAACATATTCTGTTGTTACTGGATTTTAGGTGGAATCTTTGAAAAACTGGTAATTTTTACTCCTGAATGGTTACCATGGAAACATCTCACATTAAAATGAGTGTGATTTTTTGGTGTGCTAACAAGAAAAACCCTTATTATCAATTTATTACATCAATCAATAGTTCTTTAATAGGAATTAGGGAAAAAGTAACATTTTCAATCCAAAAATAGTTACCATGGCAACTCAAAACATTAAGATAAGTCTGGTTTTAGTGTACTCTGACCCGAACTCCCCCACTAGGTAATTTTCATATCAATCAAAGTAACTTTTTATGGGATATTAGAAAAACTGAAATTTTCAACCCCTCAAATGGTTACCATGGAAACATGGGGCACTGAAATCGATATCATATTTGGTCTTTTCGACCCAAAATACCTTTATGGTGAAATTTTCACGGAAATTGAACCTATTATTATTCGCGTTATTATTTCTATATAATACTTATATTAATTATTATTACAAGTTTAGGGGCTATAAGTATTATATAGAAATCTAAAAACAGTTCATTGAAGCTGTGGGACTTCTGAAAAAAAGGTGTTGTTACTCCTGAATGGTTGCCATGGAAACATCTCACATTAAAATGAGTGTGATTTTTTTGGTGTGCTAACCAGAAAACCCCTTATTATCAATTTTTTACATCAATTAATAATTCTTTAATAGGAATTAGGGAAAAAGTAACATTTTCAATCCCAAAATAGTTACCATGGCAACTCGAAACATTAAAATAAGTCTGGCATTTGTGTTCTCTGACCCGAACTTCCCCACTAGATAATTTTCATATCACTCAAAGTAACTTTTCATGGGATATTAGAAAAACTGAAATTTTCAACACCTAAAATGGTTACCATGGAAACATGGGGCAGTGAAATCGATATCATATTTGGTCTTTTCGACCCAAAATACCCTTATGGTGAAATTTTCACGGAAATTGAACCTATTATTATTCATGTTATTATTTCTATATAATACTTTATTAATTATTATTATTATTGTACTTGGGCCTCAGCCCAAGTACATTTGTTTTCATTCCGTGGGAAAAAACTCTGTAAGGTATAACCATTTCTGGCTGAGACCAGGGAGGGCAAAATGTCTTGGCTTCATCTTTCTTGGCATAATAAATGGCGTAATGATGTTAACTGAATGGAAGTGCTGCTCTCAGCCAGTCTTGAATAAGTGAGATGTGAATATTAATGCTTCTCTATCTGAGTTTTTGCCACAAAATCTTCTGAATATAATCAAAATGTGCATCGAAATGCAACAATTAATGCACCCTCCGTTTCCTAGGCGATGGCACTACCCTTGCTACACCCACTGGACGAGCCAAAGTGGGAGGGGTAATTTCAGTTTGGTCGAACAAGAGGGCTCGAGACCAGAATTTAACATTTCAACTTGAAACATGTTTAATCGCTGACAAGATGTGGACTAGTGTTAATCAAAGCAAAAGTGTAAAAAGGAAAGGTTTTATATCCCGGACACAATGAAAAACATTACGACTGGAAACTGTACCCCCAGTTGAGAATAGTAATGCCCACAGCGATGGAGAACACTTATCCTTGAGCTGAGAAAACCATACCATCATTTCGAAATAGAGCTGCAGATTCGAGAAGCTCGTTCAAAATAGCTAGGTACACCCCATAAAGGGGTGGTTTCGAGTTTTGAGGGCAAATTTCGCCTCCTTCATATAGAAATCGTACGTTTGTTTTTCCAGGAGAACACACCATTTGACACAAAATTTGCATGTAAAGGGGTCGCCAGTAAGCACGTGGTCAAATCTGGCATAAGAAGCAATATGAAATGTTGGGTAAAGCCAGTCCAAAATAAACTGATTTGAACTTTTGTGTTTTCTAATTTATACCACTGCAGTAACATTACCTTTTTTGACAACATCACACAATGTAATACGTTTTGAAACTGAATACTCCGACGTATTCTGTGTCTCCTTTGCTAAAAAATACGGTATGCCGATTACCATGTAAGGAGATGATGACGTCAAGACAGATTTGTAGTGCGTTTGGTCCTGGATGGTGCACGAAGTTTTGTCAAGGTAGCTTGTGTATTTATTTCCTAAATGGGAGAGATTAGGATCGATCTAAACGAAGGCCGAAGAATAGTATGATACTCTGAGCGAGCTGAACTCTAACGCGAATGGTTGGATAATTTTGAGGATGTCTAGAATGATCTCGTCTCAAATAAGATTATTTGGCGGTCAGTATTGAATTTCAACTGCGTCACAAGTTTGCGAAATGAGTATTCCGTCGAACGGTCAACGAACGATATTTTAGAAATCTGGAGACATGGCACATCGCATTTTTATTTTAGTATTTTATATTTTACAAAAGATTTAAGAAGCAATGATTTTGTCGAAAATTCTGAAAAAAATACAGGAAGATTTGATCGCGAACACATTTTCACTGGGGTCAACTAGCCCTGCGTACGATGCTGTGTGCTCCGCTACAGCTAATCGCCCCGCTCACCACAGCCCTGCAAAGACCCGTACGTTGGGTCGGTGACTTCAAATCCATTTGGGGACTTGACGTAAAAAGCCAAATTACTGCCGAAATTCAGCGTTCTTGGGCCCAAGTCGTATCCCAGCCTACCTCAGCTACTCGATCGCTTCCAAAAATGACAGTCTTTTATTCACTTCTCGTAAATAACCGTCGATGTCGGCAACTCTCTCGCTAGCCCTGCGTACGATGCTGTGTGTTAGCTGTAGCACATAGCATCGTACGCAGGGCTTGGGGTCAACATGGGGTCGCAGCCATGTTGCCTCAAAACTTATTTCTGTCTGCACTCAAAACTCAAAAATGTCGGATATGAACCTGAAAAATCGATGCAATTTTGTCAAACTTCAGCCTTTAGACAAAATTTCATCTAGGTAAGGTAAATTTACTGAAATTTGATCGACAAATAATCCTGAGCTTGAACGTGACAGCTCGCCTTCTCCGAGAAGTCAAGCATCCAGCTGCCCATACACAGTTGTCCATATGGCCAGGTTTATGAGATTGTTTTCAAGCGACGGCGGCAGACCGTACGGGGCTCTGGATATGAACCTACCGCCGGGTAGCTGTAATAACTGTTGCGTTGTTTTAGTGCCCACGGACGAAGTCCTGGGGGAGTTATAGGTTTGGTCATATCAGTCCGTCCGTCCGTCCGTCCGTTCACGCAGATATCTCAGACATGCCCTGGTCAATTTCTTTCAAACTTTGCACAAGAATAGTACCCAACCCCATACAGATGCACGTCGATTTGTTTCACAATGCGATCGAATTTGGCCGTGTTAGAGGACTTTTTAGTTTACACCTCCATAGACTCCCATGTATAAGGCAGTTCTCCATAGACTCCCATGTAAATGCATGTATAAGGCCAAGAAAAATAAAATTTAGTTTCTCATCGTATTCATATTGCCTTAAGGATGCAGTGACACAGTTTTTTGTCCCCACGGATAAAGTCCAGGGGGCTTATAGATTGGGTCATATCCGTCCGTGAGTCCATCAGTGAGTCCATCGGTTCACGCAGATATCTCAGACATTTTGACAAAATATCATGTGACCTTGGTGACCTTTGACCTCAAATATACATTATTGTCCATAACTCAGTAACCACAAGTGCTAAAACTTTCATATTTGGTATGATGGGACACCTTATGACGCCACATATTGTACCTCATTAATTATGCGCATATCTAATTTTGAGCGAGCCAATAGAGCTAGAGGTCTGATTTTTGGTATAGGCCTTTAGGGATAAGTTAACAATATAATTTGTTTGAAAAAACGTCACGTGACCTCAATGACCTTTGACCTCAAATATACATATTTGTCCACAACTCAGTAACCACAAGTGCTACATCCTTCATATTTGGTATGATAAGACACCTTATGACACCATATATTGTACCTCATTAATTATGCACATATCTAATTTTGAGCGAGCCAATAGAGCTAGAGGTCTGATTTTTGGTATATAGGAATAACTTAGCAATACAATTATTTTGACAAAATGTCACGTGACCTCAATGACCTTTGACCTCAAATATATATATTTGTCCACAACTCAGTAACCACAAGTGCTACACCCTTCATATTTGGTATGATGGGACACCTTATGACACCACATATTGTACCTCATTAATTATGCGCATATCTAATTCTGAGCAAGCCAATAGAGCTGGATGTCCGATTTTTGGTATATAGGGATAACTATAGGGTAGAAATCTAAATGTGCCCATCTAATATTAGACATCTACCATCGAGAACAAAGAAATTTGCAGTAATTTGAATATTTAAGGAGTTTAAGCAATTTCCACCATAAATAAAGAACCCCTGCCTCAAACTCCACAAAAGTTGCTAGACATATTATGCCGTTGTCATGCCATTGCTTCGTTTAATAACCAGTTAATCAAATGCCTAATTGACAGGAGGAAATTCAAGACCATATTTGAAAAGTAGTATATATTGTAATCAAAATTACTCTATCACGGCCCAAGTACTCATTGCCTTCAGCAATACTGCCTTGTTATTATTATTATTATGTTTATCAAGATTGACCGTGTATTACGAATTTGGATTATGGACGGGTAAAATGTGATTATTTTAAAATGATTTTAATTTACAGTATCTTATTTTATAACTGGATATGTGCAAAGTTATATTCATCTGACCATTAGTCTTTTGAAAAGAGTCTTCTGAAAAACGAATAAATTAAATACTAGTCAGTTACAATGGGTCAAGCATGCTGATTTTTCGGGCATATGGCATGGTTTTTCCCTCATGAAGGATGTTTGAACGTTTGCATGCATTTGCTTCATTTTAAGTATTATATTTTTTTACTGAGAAATTTGTTTCTGCAACTACAATAAAACGTCGTTCATGTTGCTCTAGTTATGATATTGATTCAAAATGCATTTCAAATGTTAAACGAGAAAGCTAGCAAGACAGCAATTGTAGTGTAGAGGGGCGATCGGCCTATTAAGTATCTGTTAACCAAACAACTGCCAAAACATGAATTCTGGATTTTTATCAAATAATAAAAAAACAAAGATTAAGTAACCTAACCGTTTGGAAACTTTGGTTTTAAAACACGTTCAGCTTATTCTTCATGTCAGAAAATCAATGCTCTTCCGGATCAATTCTACTCATAAACATACTTTAAAGTCGGTTAAAGGAACTTGTGCAGATGTTTCCGTCCAAGGGCTATCGTGGTACCATGTAATCTTGATTGAGAATGGAATATGGATACCACCAACTGCATTGTCGTTACATACATTTCCATGAACTATTTATAATATAAACATTGATGCCATGAGAGATTCAAATATTCAACCTACTTGCGGCTTATGAGACGCACCCCTTTACATACCAGCATGAGAAAAGTAAATACATACCATCTTTTACCGCTGGTTGACCAATATCACAATATTCCCAACGAACCAAAGCATCGGTAGTGTAGCACCAAGCACCCGCCACGCCATCAGGGTTACGACAGTAGTTGTGTTCTCCAAGTCCTGAGTTAGGATAATTCTCTGGAGTCCTGCCGTGCGAATGCGGACTCTGCTCTGTCCATTCTTGACATGTTCTACCATTTAAAGTTGTTGAAACAGTTCCACGGTAATCGCTGCCGTCAATTTCAAGATATGCTTCATTTGATGTTTCTTGGTAGATAAAATGCATTTGTCATAAATATCTATGCTTAATTGATATATATATATATATATATATATATATATATATATATATATATATATTCAATTATATATCTGCCGCCATTGTTCTATATAACATTGGGGAGAGGGCGTGTCACTGCTACAGGAAGAAGGATGCCAAGCGTATACGGTCTATAACCCTCGAGATTTGAGTTAACTTGCTTTCAGCCTTTTTAAATACAATAGGAAGAAGAACAAAGAGTAGTATATTATGGTTATATATTCACAGACAATAAGGAGACTTCTTGGCATACAACTTTTCCTAGAGGACGGAAAAGCTTATGCCTGGGGTAATAATGTGTTACAATATATTTTATATTAAAACACGATTTATGTCACAGCACTCACCTACTACAGGAGCTTCCGTTTTGGGTGCTAGGGCTTCCGTCGTAGGTAATGGCGTTGCTTCTGGTTGAACGAAAATCACAATAAAGCTGTCAGAATACTCTACTCTAAGGATAACTCACTGTGAGGACAGAAAATATAAACAGAGAGCTAACAAGTTTACATTTGCCATGGAATCAATTATCTTACTACTCCCTGCTAGAATATGTCATAAGCTGTTAAAATGAGACTGACATATCTATTAAGTGGATTTGCTTCTTTGTGACTACTTATAATTTGTTATTGAGAAAAACGTCCTTCATGTTATTCTGGTAATGACACTAATTCAAACTGTATTCCAAACGTTAAACGACAAATATAACAAGACATTAACTGTCGTGTAGAGATTGGCTTTTATTTGTCTAACTATAAAAGTTAACGGTATATGAATTGGGAATGTCATCAAATATTATATTATAGTTTTGTCAATAACAGTGGATTTTTTGACGTCATACCCTGATTATTTACGATAATATGTTCGATTATCACATACATAGACCCAGTTATCCCTATAGTATGACGTCACACTATAGGTATATGACTACGATGAATCCATATTTCACATGTGGTGGATATGGGACCCGGACTACTTTTAAAACATAAACAAAAAATCAGCTGTTCAGAAATTATTTTCAAATTTCTGAAATGCAAAAGTGGGAGGGTAATGAAGCACAAGGAAATATAGAGTATTAAAATATATGTGTAGAATACAAAACACCGTCGATACTAGAATGTTTATGAATTTGCGTTTCTTCGTCGTTGATTTGCGATTGAAACGTTTGATTTCTACACCACTGATATTTAATACGCTATGTTACCGGCATTTTGTGTTGTCTACCTCGTCAAAAGAGCATCTGTCGATGTCCATCAAACAACATGATTAGCATAGCCGATAACCCAAGACACGTACCAATCATCCCTGCAGCAGTAAGAATGTTTACTGAAGCAACATTGACGGGTTTCAAGTTCAACATCACGATCAATGCTGCCGTGGTAGTGAACGAATCGAGCCCCCGGGTCGAGCCGAGGAAGCGAAGGGCGTTCATCATTTCTGACAGCAATGACATGACGATACTCCGGACTCATCAGAAGAAACGCTATTGTGCTTTTTAAGAGCGACGAGTTCACGAGGTTATCAGTGCACTTAAGGTGCAAGCTATTGATTTGTCTATGCATGTTTAGTGTGCAGTGTGCAGTGTGCACCACGTTGTATTGTACCGTGTTGTTTAACTTCCGTCGTCTCCGCGTCTGAGCTCAGAAAGACTCGTTGCTCGTAGTCTTATCGATTGAGTCAGTGCCGAACACTGTTCTTCATTATATTTAAACAAGATCATTTTATTCGTAAAATATTAAACATACAATTGATGATTTCGTAACACATAATAATTGGTAATTTTAAAAATTTCATACAAACTTTGCAAAGTATAATTCTTTGAATGGTGTTCGAATATTGACAAAAATAACCCGTTCCCGGTAGCCGTATACTGCGGCTGAGAGTCGCGACGTCCCGCACCTAGTGCTTGCACGTCCAATAATTTTATGAATGAATTTTCATTCAAATTGATGTTATAGTAATTACCAAATAAATACCTTGTATTAAAAATCCATAGTCTTTCCTATTTCTGCTTGATTCGCACAGAAAAAGCCCTACTAGAGATGCTAATTATCCATAGGAGCAGCTTCGGCGTGCTCGAAGTTAACCTCGACATGTACAGCTAGCTGAGCGCAGTCAAGTCAGCTGTGACCCAGTGACGACCGCATAACACAAGCGTATGAACTCTTGTAAAATACTCCCTCTCCTTATTTCGCAGTAATTATCATTCCTGAAAGGTTTATTCACGGAAAACTGGGTCTATGCATGTGATAAATATATAATCCCCCCGTATTCCGAACTCGTGTGTCTGCGCCGCGGACTCGTGATTCCCGTAGCGGCCGTATCCCCCCTCGCCTACGGTCGGAGGGATACGGCCGCTACACGGGGAATCACTCGTCCGCGACGCAGCCACACTCGTTCGGAATACGGGGGGATTATATATAATTATCCTGCATTGTGGTCCCTATATTTGTTTTGTTCCTATCATATTTTTAAATTATGATGTTATAGTGTTGTCACCTCAACTGGAAATTGATCAAATAAGGCTATATAAAGCTCCCTCCAGGTGTATATTTGTCATATGCAAAGTTGTTCGATGTTTGGATTTTGAGAAGCCCATTCTATGTTTACAAAAGTACATATTCAAAAAGAGCAGTCTTATTTATATTACCCCCTAATGCAATGTGGTTAGATTAACCGAATTTGTCCGACATGTTAATTTTGGTCAACTTGCTGAAAACTTTCATTGCTTCAAAATGTGAGTTCTAAGACGTCTATTCTTTATAAGACGTGGTGGTGATTCTAAGCGACGCAGTCTTGTTGACAATTAACTTAAGCTTAAAAAGGTTAAGGAATTTAAGTTCAAAGTGGACATTTCATTAAAATCATGTTAAGTATATTCTTGATTCAGAATATCTTTGCCCGACGCCAAGGTATATTAAACTCGTAAAGATAACGATAGACGTCTTGATAAGGACCCTGTCAACATGTTTCCGTTCAGAGCCTATCGTGCCATATGTAATCTTGATTAACAATGCACTGTGCATGCCACAAACTATATTGTTGTTACCTATACTAACACGAACTATTTATAACTAAAGCCTTGACTTCATGAGGACTTCAGAAAATCAAGTACTAAAATGAAAACTCGTACATACCACCTTTTTCAGCTGGTTGACCAATATCACAATATTCCCAACGAACTGAAACATCAGTAGTGTAGCACCAAGCACCGTCCACGCCGTCAGGGTTACGACAGTAGTTGTGGTCTCCAAGCCCTGAGTTTGGATAATTCTCTGGAGTCCTGCTGTGCGAATGCGGACTTTGTTCTGTCCATTCTTGGCATGTTCTCCCATTTATAGTTGTTGAAACAGTTCCACGGTAGTCGCTGCCATTAGTTTCTTGATATACTTCATTTGATGTCTCTTCATAGATAAAATGCATTTGTCGTGAATATCGATGCAGAAATTACTGAATCAGATTTATATTAAAAACTTTGAGAATATGATGCCTTCTGTATCCAATTATCATTCCCAAGCTACGTTCATTAACACCTCTGTAAAGGGTCAGAGGTTAGCCAGGGTGTACTTGAAAAATTGAGGAACTCAAAGAAGTGGTCATGCTGTCGATTTGAAAGACCATATTTGACTAATACAAGAGAGAATTTTATCTAAAATAACATTTTATGTTCTCAGTTGTGTATTCTGTCCACATATTATTTAGTACTTTTCACACAAATAAAAGTAAATGGCGATTAAGTTAAATGGCTCCAGTCTCTTGAAGAGAATGTTGTTTGTTTAAAAATAGGGCAATGCATAGCGATCAAAGTCAAATAAACTTCTTGTCCTGTGCGAAATGTTTGCCTAGATCCAGTCTTTTCCAACAGCCACGTGGAACCAAACGCTTCGTTTTTAGCAATCAGACTAATAGTGTCATGATAGTTTGCAGGCCATGTGTGTGATCCTTTCTTTACATCCACATTTGACGATAGAGTTACTTAATTGGCGACACACACATAATGACTAGCTAATTGGTATGAGCGGAATGTGACTGGTGGGCTGTAGTACGTTTAACATGCCTTTAGAAGTGGTTGAGTTCATAAACATAATAATATTATACCAATTACACCCCAAGAAAGTTTTCCCATGACATTCAGTGTGTTGCTTTTTGGTACTTTAATCAGCTATTACCGTACTTTGATCGCTTCGAAAGAGGTTCTTTCGATGCCTGCAGCGCCATTCTCCTATTGTTTAGACGATACTGAAATGAACCTGTATTTTAAATAGTTACAATACGAATTATATTTTCACTGCAACCGAACTACCTAGAGCTACGCGTTCGAGTGACCTTTGTTGGTATGTTCATAAAACAGCTGAGCGATTAAGACAAAGGTCAATCCGATACGTCATTATGATTATGGTCAAAATTTGTTGTTTTGCAGTCAGTTCATGGGCATTGCACTTAGGTGCAAGTACAGTTGTAACAAAAACATACAAACGAACGCATTGAAAATTTGTTTGTTTTGCCGACACCTCTCATAATCGTTCACGGCTGGTCAAATAAAGTGCAGTGTTTACATGTCGTCTACGCTGCTGAGGATTACGGTCCCAGTTTGACAGTGCATCATTATAGAACAGCTATATACGACAAGATTCCCGTTGACGAGTTTAAGTATCTAGGTGTGAGTTATATCGTTTACAGCCATAAATGAGCCACAAAAAATCCAACCGCACTGAAAATGCTCGCGACAGATAAGGTGCACATATTATATTGCCGATTTGTATCTGTCAATGAGATTAACAGGGCATGATCGTGTCCGGTGCGGGTTTCGGATACCATGAAGGGATTGCCCGGCACAAACCATCTATCTACGCTAATCCCCTGAACGCGCAAAATTTCCGCGTTACCGAATGAATGGCTTATGATTCCCCAGAGAGTAAATAAAATACGGTCAAGTAGAACAAAAGATGAATTTGACACATATCCGTAATATTTGTAGAGCAATCACCGATTGATAGTCAGTCCACACCTCAAGTGAGGTATCTTTTAATATGGAAATGATTTCGAACCCACAGCGTTTGTGCCGAGGAATCTTGGCATGAACCATGTAAGATACTATAGAGAAAGTAAAACTTTCGTTTGGCTTGTTAAAAGAAGTTTAGTTCTAGTAACTAACAAGTAACTAAAATATACGAGCAGACGATGTAAATACCTTCGAATGTTTTATTCGTACAGCAACAAAATCACCTTTAATCCCCTCACAAATTCCTTTATAGGATGGTGAATTCGGTATGTTTGACGTCTGAGGATATGCATAATTTTTCGAGATAAAATAACTGGTACAGGTATATATCCACTGTGCATTCATAGATGTCGTAGAGCTGCTTGCTCTCAGCTGTTCATACTCGATCGAGTTTGAAATCGGAACTGTACATCCATTTTAATACATAAAGTTGTTATTGTTGCAAGACATGTAATGCCTACTGAACTTATTTGAGACATGTATTTAGAATGTGAATATTCTTGATATTGACAGTCACATACATAAATACTCTGACGTTATGCAAGACTTCGGTAACACATTTTATGGTATGATTTATCAGTTAGCAACGACTTGATGGACCTTGGGAGATCTATGATAATGATGTTCATTTACCCTGTCTTACATCTGAAGAAGCTACATTTATCTAACGATCAGTCTTTGAAAATTGCGTTTTCTAAAAACGAATGTATTAAACGCTGGATTTTAAAGACATGCAGCAGCATTTCTACGTCTCGAAGGTTGGTTCAAGGTTTGCATTGCTAGTTTTCGACTTCTAATAATTTGTTATTGTTCAATCTGTTTCTGTAATCACTATGTAACGTCGTTCTTGTTGATCTGCTTATGACACTGAATCCAGTTGCATTTCAAATATGTGACGAAAAGGCTGACGAGACAGCAAGAGTAGTGTGGAGCGGGATTTGCTTTTCACGTATGTGTAACTATAAAAGTTAGCTGTATATGGATTTCGAACTTTATAGAAATATAATTATAATATATATAATAAATATAATATAACAATTAAAGCTTAAGGAAACTGGATAATTTACGCTAAAATGCAAATTTTGTTGTTAAAGCGCGTTTAACTTATTCTCCATGTCTGAAGATATTAGTCCTTACCCATATCTGATTAACTCATACAGAAACTTATCAAGTCAGCTAAAGGAACTTGTCCAGGTTTTTCCCTTCAGTGCATACCATGGTACCATGTAGTCTTGATTGACAATGCTCTATGCATCCCGCAAACTGTTATGTCGTAACATACACTAAGTTACACAAACTGTTTATGATAAAAGCATTAATTCCACGAAGACTTAAGAGGTTCAACCTGCTTGCGGCTTCTGAGCGGCTTCCCTTTACATTCAGCGACTAGAATGGAAGTCATACATACCACCTTTTTCAGCTGGTTGACCAATATCACAATATTCCCAACGAACTGAAGCATCAGTAGTGTAGCACCAAGCACCGTCCACGCCGTCAGGGTTACGACAGTAGTTGTGGTCTCCAAGCCCTGAGTTTGGATAATTCTCTGGAGTCCTGCTGTGCGAATGCGGACTTTGTTCTGTCCATTCTTGGCATGTTCTCCCATTTATAGTTGTTGAAACAGTTCCACGGTAGTCGCTGCCGTCACTTTCATGATAAACTTCATTTGATGGTTCTTTGTAGATAAAATGCATTTGTCATGAATATATATGTTGAATTAACTGATATACGATGAAAACTTACAAAATGTGATGCCTTCTGTAACCAATCACCATTCTCAAGATACATTCACAAGCAACTCTTGAAAGTGGATGGAGATAAGACAGGGTGTACTTGAAAAATTAATGAACTGATTACCGAAGTCTGTACATTTTGAAGTGAATATAAATAAATACAGTTATTATTATGAAAGGCATGGGCAAGGACATTAAAGAGAATAATATTTTGCATTTGTTAATTTTGTGATGAATGCCAATTCTCGATCGGTGTTTTATAATACAAAGACATGCTTGAAAGCACTTGAATAAGAATTGAAATAACTGTCGTGAATTAGATGATTAAACGGTCCAAAACATAACAATGGGCATTGTAATAATTGTGATGACGCTAAATATGACGACAATAACATAAAGATAAAGGTATGGAACAGTCACATCAATATAAACGGTGAATTATATACAGGCAAGGTCAATGTTAGCTATGCAGAAGCTAATATAACAAATATTGTAAAGTGACACGATCATTCTTACTTTTCACTCTTTTGAAAGACCAGTGCATGTAATAACGTAACTAACATAAATTGAGTTTATGATTTAGACAGTTTCATTTTCAAAACAAAATCTTCAAATGAATGAATGTCTCTTTCCTTATCAATCCAAATATCTATCAGCTTAAACATTCCTCCGTTGAAAAGGTAAGGTCTGCGAACGTATAACCATCATAAAACTCTGCTTATGATAACACAATAAGTATTGAAATCAAGTAATTAGTGACCAGATATCGTTTTTCCAAAAAAAATGGAAACCTATGATCACTTAGTGCATTTTTTGTTTTGTCCCTATCATATTTTATCCTATCTTATTAATATACTGCATCTGCCGCAATTATTGCACATTACATTAGTAAGAGCGGGTGTAACTCTTACTGGAAATAGGATCTTAAGCGTTTAGATATGTAAACCTCGGGATTCGAGATAACTTACTTTCTTCCTTTTTAAATAGAGTAAGGAGAAATGCAAACAGTAGTATTTTATGGTTTTATGTTCACATATATTAAATAAATAGACTTCACGGCATACAACTTTTCCTTCTGGATCGAAGATGTCTATGTACGGGGTAACAATATATAAGAGTACAATATTATACAACTTTTCCTTCCTGGATCGAAGATGTTTATGTATGGGGTAACAATAAATAATAGTAACGTACAATACTAAAACACGATTTATTTTCTAGCACTAACCTACGAAAGGAGCTTTCGTCTTTGGTGGTAGGGCTTCTATCATAGGTGATGGTGTTGATTCTGGTGAAAAGTGAACCGTATACTTTGTGAAAAATAGAATACGCTGTCAGAATACTCTTATTAAATGAAAAGTCACTGTGTGAACAGTAAAATCGCAGAGATAAAGCAACGACATATTTCCATAAAATGCGTTATCACACCTATCCTTCTTAGAATACGCCCTCAGCTTTTAGAAAATGACTAAAAGTTGTATTCCTTCAGCACAGCAAGTCTCTCCATTCTTTTCAGGCGGCATCAAACCAACAAGATTGAAACATTTTTAAACTGTACATCCATTTTAATACATAAAATTGTTATTATCGCAAGACATGTAATTCCTAGTGAACACACTGGACTCTATTGTCCTCAGAGAATCGACATGTGCTTAGAATGTGAATATTTATATATCTGAAGTCGCATATGCCAATATTCGGACGTTATGCACGAATTCGGTCACACATTTTATGGTATGACTTATCAATTAACAATGATTTGATGGTAAGTGTTGGGGAATCTATGATAACGATTTTAATTTACCCTGTCCTATAATGGAATATCTCAAGCAGCTATATTCATCTGACCGTTAGGCTTTTGCAAATAGCGCTTTCAGAAACTCATGCATTAAATTCTAGATTTTCAAGACATGCAGCAGCATTTTACGTCACGAAGGTTTTTAAAACGCTTGCGTTTGCTTCTTTTTGACTACTAATAATTTTTTATTGTTCAATTTGTTTCTGCATTCACTATGTAAAGCCTTGATTTCAGGACGACTCAAGAAAATCAAGCATCAAAATGGAAACTCGTACATACCACCTTTTTCAGCTGGTTGACCAATATCACAATATTCCCAACGAACCGAATCATCGGTAGTGTAGCACCAAGCACCGTCCACACCGTCAGGGTTACGACAGTAGTTGTGTTCTCCAAGTCCTGAGTTTGGATAATTCACTGGCGTCCTGCTGTGCGAATGTGGACTTTGTTCTGTCCATTCTTGACATGTTCTCCCATTTATAGTTGTTGAAACAGCTCCACGGTAGTCGCTGCCATCAGTTTCATGATAAACTTCATTTGATGATTCTTGGTTGATAAAATGCATTTGACATGAATATCGATGCTCAAATTACATACAGACATAAACTTCTCTGGCAAGGGTCGAGAGTAGACAGGCTCTACTTGCAAAATTAAGAAACTCAAGTATTTCGAAATGTTAAACGAACGCTGTCGACGTCAACGACAATATTTGACTGATACAAAAGAGAATTTCACCCAAAATAACGTTGTATGTTCTCAGTTATGTATTCTGTCCAAAACTTATTTAGTACTTTCTCACACGAGTAAAAATAACTGAAGATCATATTAAATGGCTCAAGTCACTTGAAAAGAATGTTGTTTGATTACAAGTTGGGCAAGCAGAGCGATGAAAGTCCAATAAATATTTGCCCTGTGCAAAACGTTCGCCTATATCCAGTCTTTTCCAACAGACACGTGAATCTAAACCCTTTCCTGTGTCATGTTAGTTTGCAGACCATGTGTGTGCTCTTCATGTATATCACCAATTGATGATAGAGTTACTTAAATGGCAACACACACATATTGACAAGCTATTTGATATGAGCGGAATGTGTCGCGCCTGGTGGGCTGTAGTACATGAAACATGCCTTTAGAAGTGGTTGAGTTCACAAACATACCAATGATATTATACCTTGCACTCCAAAGGAAAATGTCTTCCCATATCATTCAGGATGTTGATTTTTTTTGTTGATTCAATCAGTTATTACCGTACTTTGATCGCTTCGAAAGAGGTTCTTTCAAGAATGTCACGCAGTAAATAACTTAGCTACTACCTTGTCTAATACAAAGAACGAAATGAGCAAAAGGTCAGGTCCAAAAACAAAGAGTAACTTTATGTCATTGATATACTTCATCTGCCGCAATCATTGCACATTACGTTGGTAAGAGAGGGAGTAACTCTTACTGGAAATAGGATCTTAAGCGTTTACTTTATTTAACCCTCGAGATTCGAGATGACTTACTTTCTTCTTTTTAAAATACACTTAGGAGAAATGCAAACAGTAGTATTTTATGGCTATATATTCACAGAAAATAACCAGACTTAACGGCATACAAGTTTTCCTTCTGGATCGAAGATGTTTATGTATGGGGTAACAATAAATAATAGTAACGTACAATATTAAAATACCGTAACGATTTATGTTCTAGCACTAACCTACTAAAGGAGCTTTCGTCTTTGGTGGTAGGGCTTCCGTCATAGGTGATGGTGTTGATTCTGGTGAAAAGTGAAACGTATACTTAGTGAAAAATAGAATACGGTGTGAGAATACTCTTATTAAATGAAAAGTCACTGTGTGAACAGTAAAATCGCACAAAGATAAAGCAACGATATATTTGCCATAAAATGCATTATCAAACCTATCCTTCTTACAATACGTCCTCAGCTTTAGAAAATGACTGAAAGTTGTATTCCTTCAGTACAGCAAGTCTCTTCATTCTTTTCAGGCGGCATCAAACCAACAAGATTGAAACATTTTTAAACTGTACATCCATTTTAATACATAAAATTGTTATTATCGGGAGAGATGTAATTCCTAGTGAACACACTGGACTCTATTGTCCTTCGTCGGAGAATCGACATGTGCTTAGAATGTGAACACTTATATATTTAAAGACACATATGGCAATATTCAGACGTTATGCACGACTTCAGTTACACATTTTATGGTATGACTTATCAACTAACAATGATTTGAGGGAAAGTGTTGGGGAATCTATGATAACGATGTTAATTTACCCTGTCCTATAATGGAATATCTCAAGCAGCTACATTCATCTGACCATTAGGTTTTTGCAAATAGCGCTTTACGAATGTATTAAATGCTACATTTTCAAGACATGCAGCAGCATTTTCACCTCATGAAGGTTGTTTAAACGTTTGCGTCTCTTTGACTACTAATAATTTCTTATTGTTCAATTTGTTTCTGCATTCACTATCTAACGTCGTTCTCGTTGATCTGCTTATAATACTAATACCAGATGCATTTCAAATGTGTCACAAGTGGCTGAAGAGAGAGCAAGTATAGTCAGGAGGGGGATTTGCTTTCAAGTATGTTTAATTTTAAAAGTTAGCTTTATTGATTTCGGAATTTTTTAGAAAAGTAATTAATAACGAAAGCTTCAGCAAACTGGCCAATTTACGCTTAAATTGCAAACTTTTATGTTAAAGCACGTTTAGCATAATATTCGTCTCTGAATATATTAGCCCTATCACATCTGATTAACTCACAAATAAAGTAAACAATAACAAGTCAGCTGAAGAAACTTATCCGGGTTTCTCCCTTCAGTGTTTATCATGGTACCATGTAGTCTTGATTGCTCTATACATGCTACAAACTGTTATGTCGTAACATACACTCAGTTGCATAAACTTTTTAAGGTAAACGTATTGACACCACGAGGACTTCAGAAATCCAACCTGCTTGCCTCTTTGAAGCAGC
Organism: Ptychodera flava; assembly: GCF_041260155.1. Taxonomy (NCBI): domain Eukaryota; kingdom Metazoa; phylum Hemichordata; class Enteropneusta; family Ptychoderidae; genus Ptychodera; species Ptychodera flava. Next base: position 33,130,392 of record NC_091948.1, on the reverse strand, counting down.
ACCCCTTTAAATTGAGGTACTAAACTGGAAACTCGTACATACCACCTTTTTCAGCTGGTTGACCAATATTACAATATTCCCAACGAACCGAAGCATCGGTAGTGTAGCACCAAGCACCGTCCACACCATCAGGGTTACGACAGTAGTTGTGTTCTCCAAGTCCTGAGTTTGGATAATTCTCTGGAGTCCTGCTGTGCGAATGCGGGCTTTGTTCTGTCCATTCTTGACATGTTCTACCATTTATAGTTGTTGAAACAGTTCCACGATAGTCGCTGCCGTCACTTTCATGATAAACTTTATTTGATGGTTTTGGGGAGATAAAATGCATTTGTCATAATTATCTAATTTGAATTAACTGATATACGATGAAAACTTACAAAATGTGATGTCTCTTGTAACCAATCACCATTCTTAAGATACGTTCACAAGCATCCCAGGAAAGGGGGTGGAGATGAGACAGGTTGTACTTAAAAACGGATGAACTGATATCTGAAGTAAAGTTTATCCCCGATGTCAGAATATCTTTGCCCAACGTCAGAGTATATTTTACTCGTAAAGATAACGAAAACGTCGTCATGCGGAACTTGTCGACAGGTTTTCGTTCAGAGCCTATAGTGCTACCATGTAATCTTAATTGATAATGCACTGTGTATGCCAAAAACTACATTTTCGTTACATATGCTAACACAAACAATTGATAATAAAAGCCTTGATTTCAGGACGAATCAAGAAAATCACGCATCAAACTGGAAACTCGTACATACCACCTTTTTCAGCTGGTTGACCAATATCACAATATTCCCAACGAACCGAATCATCGGTAGTGTAGCACCAAGCACCGTCAACACCGTCAGGGTTACGACAGAAGTTGTGTTCTCCAAGTCCTGAGTTTGGATAATTCACTGGCGTCCTGCTGTGCGAATGCGGGCTTTGTTCTGTCCATTCTTGACATGTTCTACCATTTACAGTTGTTGAAACAGCTCCACGGTAGTCGCTGCCATCAGTTTCATGATAAACTTCATTTGATGATTCTTGGTAGATAAAATGCATTTGACATGAATATCGATGCTCAAATTACATATATATATATATATATATATATATATATATATATATATATATATATATATATATATATATATATATATATATATATATATATATATATATATATATATACTTGTAGTGACTTACGAACTGATGAGATGTTCAAAGTCTACCTTATTTCCAATCCCAACATTTGATTGACGGCGACGTTTCGGTATGACTAGCACACCTTTTTCAAGCACTGATGATAATAAAACCAGAACAAAGCATGGTGTAATGCGCATGTCTGCATAGCAAATCATAAAAGTCACATGAAAACGCTAATTTTAGATGCCTGATGGTTCATAGTCATTAAGTCCGTTTGGATACATTGTCCCAGCTCTTGAGATCCAAAGACTTTCCAGGTGTTTTGTAGTTTCTGGATCATTGCCACGAACAAGGCAGAGAATTGTAGCTGAAAGAGCATTGTCTAAGATGGTATGTCCGGGTATCCTAAAGTGTGGAACGACATACGGTGATCTGTCGACTTTGTTTGTTCTGATATTTGAACGGTGACCATTAAGTCTCTTGTGAAATGATTGAGATGTTTTCCCGATATATTGAATTTGACAGGTCCTACAGGTTAGAGCATATATAATTTCGCTTGATTTGCAGTTGACGTCATCCTTAATTTGAAATGAGGCACCTGTTGCTGTAGATATGAATATTTTGGTGTTTTCGATGACTGAGCACCAAGAGCATCGAGGAGTGTGACAAGGTTTACAACCCATAGTTATTTGAGCTGATTTTGCATGTCTGAGCCGATTTTGGTGGAGGATGTTCCCGATTGTCGCTGGTCTGCGAAATGCGATGATGGGTAATTCTGGCATTACTGTTTTCATACGGCTTGATGACTGTAAGATGATATATATATATATATATATATATATATATATATATATATATATATATATATATATATATATATATATATATATATATATATATATATATATATATATATATATATATATAACCGTACTCTCTGTGCCCAAGTTCAGACGTTGCCATAAAGTCATTATGCTGATAACCGGGAGGGCACATTGTATTCAATCAGTTATACCGTACTTTGATCGCTTCGAAAGAGGTTCTTTCAAGAATGTCACGCAGTAAATAACTTAGCTACTACCTTGTCTAATACAAAGAACGAAATGAGCAAAAGGTCAGGTCCAAAAACAAAGAGTAACTTTATGTCATTGATATACTTCATCTGCCGCAATCATTGCACATTACGTTGGTAAGAGAGGGAGTAACTCTTACTGGAAATAGGATCTTAAGCGTTTACTTTATTTAACCCTCGAGATTCGAGATGACTTACTTTCTTCTTTTTAAAATACACTTAGGAGAAATGCAAACAGTAGTATTTTATGGCTATATATTCACAGAAAATAACCAGACTTAACGGCATACAAGTTTTCCTTCTGGATCGAAGATGTTTATGTATGGGGTAACAATGAATAATAGTAATGTACAATATTAAAATACGATTTATGTTCTAGCACTAACCTACTAAAGGAGCTTTCGTCTTTGGTGGTAGGGCTTCCGTCATAGGTGATGGTGTTGATTCTGGTGAAAAGTGAAACGCATACTTAGTGAAAAATAGAATACGGTGTCAGAATACTCTTATTAAATGAAAAGTCACTGTGTGAACAGTAAAATTGCACAAAGATAAAGCAACGATATATTTGCCATAAAATGCATTATCAAACCTATCCTTCTTAGAATACGTCCTCAGCTTTTAGAAAATGACTGAAAGTTGTATTCCTTCAGCACATTCTTTTCGGGCGGTATCAAAACCATAAGGTTAAAACATTTTTAAAGTGTACATCCATTTTCATACGTAAAATTGTTATTATCGTAAGACATGTAATTCCAAGTGAATTCAGTTGAATCGACATGTGCTTAGAATGTGAATATTGTTATCTTGAAAGACACATGCAATATGTTGACATTGTGCAAGACTTCGGTCACACATTGATGGTATGATTTATCAATTAGCAATGAATTGATGGAAAGTGTTTAAGAATCTATAATAATGATATTAATTTACACTGTCTTATAATGGAATATGTGAAGCAGCTTCTGCAAATTGCGCTTTCTGAAACCGAATGTATTAAATGCTGGATTTTCAAGACATACGCAGCATTTTTACGTCACGAAGGTTGTTTAAACGTTTGCATTTGCTTCTCTTTAACAACTTATAATCTGTTATTGATCAATTGTTTCTGCAATAAGTATGTAACGTCTTTGACGTTGATCTGCTAGTGAAACTGATAACAGATGCATTTCGAATGTGTAAGTATAGGCTGGCGAGACAGCAAGTATTATTTTGGAGGGGGATTAGCATTTCAAGTATGTGTTAGCTGTATATAGATTCTGGAATTTTATAGAAAAATAATTAACATCGAAAGCAAACTGGCCAATTTACGCTAACAATGCAAACTTTCTTGTTAAAGCGCGTTTAGCATATTCTTCATCTCAGAAAATATTAGCCGTTCCGCATCTGATTAACTCATAAAGATACTAAACAAGGCAGCTAAAGGAACTTGTCCAGCATTATTGCTTCAGTGACTATCATTATACCATGTAGTTAGTCCTGATTGGCAATGCTCAATGATTGGCACAAACCCTTATGTTGTAACATACACTCAGTTACACAAACTGTTTATGATAAAGCATTAATGCCACGAGGACTTCAGAAATTCAACCTGCTCGCGGTTTATCAGCAGCACCCCTTTACATCCAGGCGCTAAAATGGAAACTCATACATACCCCTTTTTTCAGCTGGTTGACCAATATCACAATATTCCCAACGAACCGAATCATCGGTAGTGTAGCACCAAGCACCGTCCACACCGTCAGGGTTACGACAGAAGTTGTGTTCTCCAAGTCCTGAGTTTGGATAATTCACTGGCGTCCTGCTGTGCGAATGCGGACTTTGTTCTGTCCATTCTTGACATGTTCTACCATTTATAGTTGTTGAAACAGCTCCACGGTAGTCGCTGCCATCAGTTTCATGATAAACTTCATTTGATGATTCTTGGTAGATAAAATGCATTTGACATGAATATCGATGCTCAAATTACATACAGACATAAACTTCTCTGGCAAGGGTCGAGAGTAGACAGGCTCTACTTGCAAAATTAAGAAACTCAAGTATTTCGAAATGTTAAACGAACGCTGTCGACGTCAACGACAATATTTGACTGATACAAAAGAGAATTTCACCCAAAATAACGTTGTATGTTCTCAGTTATGTATTCTGTCCAAAACTTATTTAGTACTTTCTCACACGAGTAAAAATAACTGAAGATCATATTAAATGGCTCAAGTCACTTGAAAAGAATGTTGTTTGATTAAAAGTTGGGCAAGCAGAGCGATGAAAGTCCAATAAATATTTGCCCTGGGCAAACGTTCGCCTATATCCAGTCTTTTCCAACAGACACGTGAATCTAAACCCTTTCCTGTGTCATGTTAGTTTGCAGACCATGTGTGTGCTCTTTATGTATATCACCAATTGATGATAGAGTTACTTAAATGGCAACACACACATATTGACAAGCTATTTGATATGAGCGGAATGTGTCGCGCCTGGTGGGCTGTAGTACATGAAACATGCCTTTAGAAGTGGTTGAGTTCACAAACATACCAATGATATTATACCTTGCACTCCAAAGGAAAATGTCTTCCCATATCATTCAGGATGTTGATTTTTTTTGTTGATTCAATCAGTTATTACCGTACTTTGATCGCTTCGAAAGAGGTTCTTTCAAGAATGTCACGCAGTAAATAACTTAGCTACTACCTTGTCTAATACAAAGAACGAAATGAGCAAAAGGTCAGGTCCAAAAACAAAGAGTAACTTTATGTCATTGATATACTTCATCTGCCGCAATCATTGCACATTACGTTGGTAAGAGAGGGAGTAACTCTTACTGGAAATAGGATCTTAAGCGTTTACTTTATTTAACCCTCGAGATTCGAGATGACTTACTTTCTTCTTTTTAAAATACACTTAGGAGAAATGCAAACAGTAGTATTTTATGGCTATATATTCACAGAAAATAACCAGACTTAACGGCATACAAGTTTTCCTTCTGGATCGAAGATGTTTATGTATGGGGTAACAATAAATAATAGTAACGTACAATATTAAAATACGATTTATGTTCTAGCACTAACCTACTAAAGGAGCTTTCGTCTTTGGTGGTAGGGCTTCCGTCATAGGTGATGGTGTTGATTCTGGTGAAAAGTGAAACGTATACTTAGTGAAAAATAGAATACGGTGTGAGAATACTCTTATTAAATGAAAAGTCACTGTGTGAACAGTAAAATCGCACAAAGATAAAGCAACGATATATTTGCCATAAAATGCATTATCAAACCTATCCTTCTTACAATACGTCCTCAGCTTTAGAAAATGACTGAAAGTTGTATTCCTTCAGTACAGCAAGTCTCTTCATTCTTTTCAGGCGGCATCAAACCAACAAGATTGAAACATTTTTAAACTGTACATCCATTTTAATACATAAAATTGTTATTATCGCGAGACATGTAATTCCTAGTGAACACACTGGACTCTATTGTCCTTCGTCGGAGAATCGACATGTGCTTAGAATGTGAACACTTATATATTTAAAGACACATATGGCAATATTCAGACGTTATGCACGACTTCAGTTACACATTTTATGGTATGACTTATCAACTAACAATGATTTGAGGGAAAGTGTTGGGGAATCTATGATAACGATGTTAATTTACCCTGTCCTATAATGGAATATCTCAAGCAGCTACATTCATCTGACCGTTAGGTTTTTGCAAATAGCGCTTTACGAATGTATTAAATGCTACATTTTCAAGACATGCAGCAGCATTTTTACCTCATGAAGGTTGTTTAAACGTTTGCGTCTCTTTGACTACTAATAATTTCTTATTGTTCAATTTGTTTCTGCATTCACTATGTAACGTCGTTCCCGTTGATCTGCTTATAATACTAATACCAGATGCATTTCAAATGTGTCACAAGTGGCTGAAGAGACAGCAAGTATAGTCAGGAGGGGGATTTGCTTTCAAGTATGTTTAATTTTAAAAGTTAGCTATATATTGATTTCGGAATTTTTTAGAAAAGTAATTAATAACGAAAGCTTCAGCAAACTGGCCAATTTACGCTTAAATTGCAAACTTTTATGTTAAAGCACGTTTAGCATAATATTCGTCTCTGAATATATTAGCCCTATCACATCTGATTAACTCACAAATAAAGTAAACAATAACAAGTCAGCTGAAGAAACTTATCCGGGTTTCTCCCTTCAGTGTTTATCATGGTACCATGTAGTCTTGATTGCTCTATACATGCTACAAACTGTTATGTCGTAACATACACTCAGTTGCATAAACTTTTTAAGGTAAACGTATTGACACCACGAGGACTTCAGAAATCCAACCTGCTTGCCTCTTTGAAGCAGCACCCCTTTAAATTGAGGTACTAAACTGGAAACTCGTACATACCACCTTTTTCAGCTGGTTGACCAATATTACAATATTCCCAACGAACCGAAGCATCGGTAGTGTAGCACCAAGCACCGTCCACACCATCAGGGTTACGACAGTAGTTGTGTTCTCCAAGTCCTGAGTTTGGATAATTCTCTGGAGTCCTGCTGTGCGAATGCGGGCTTTGTTCTGTCCATTCTTGACATGTTCTACCATTTATAGTTGTTGAAACAGTTCCACGATAGTCGCTGCCGTCACTTTCATGATAAACTTTATTTGATGGTTTTGGGGAGATAAAATGCATTTGTCATAATTATCTAATTTGAATAACTGATATACGATGAAAACTTACAAAATGTGATGTCTCTTGTAACCAATCACCATTCTTAAGATACGTTCACAAGCATCCCAGGAAAGGGGGTGGAGATGAGACAGGTTGTACTTAAAAACGGATGAACTGATATCTGAAGTAAAGTTTATCCCCGATGTCAGAATATCTTTGCCAACGTCAGAGTATATTTTACTCGTAAAGATAACGAAAACTTCGCCATGCGGAACTTGTCGACAGGTTTTCGTTCAGAGCCTATAGTGCTACCATGTAATCTTAATTGATAATGCACTGTGTATGCCAAAAACTACATTTTCGTTACATATGCTAACACAAACAATTGATAATAAAAGCCTTGATTTCAGGACGAATCAAGAAAATCACGCATCAAACTGGAAACTCGTACATACCACCTTTTTCAGCTGGTTGACCAATATCACAATATTCCCAACGAACCGAATCATCGGTAGTGTAGCACCAAGCACCGTCAACACCGTCAGGGTTACGACAGAAGTTGTGTTCTCCAAGTCCTGAGTTTGGATAATTCACTGGCGTCCTGCTGTGCGAATGCGGACTTTGTTCTGTCCATTCTTGACATGTTCTACCATTTACAGTTGTTGAAACAGTTCCACGGTAGTCGCTGCCATCATTTTCATGATAAACTTCATTTGATGATTCTTGGTAGATAAAATGCATTTGACATGAATATCGATGCTCATATTACATATATATATATATATATATATATATATATATATATATATATATATACTTTGTTACGTGCAGAGAAAACGAACAAAAGGGTGAACTCAGCAGTTAACGTTTAAACAAAATTTATTACGAAAATAAAACTAATTGCTAAGTCAGGGATAGAGTACAAGCTTTAAAAGTGTACAGACTACTTATCTCAGCTGGGACGGCAAAGCTCCAGTCTCAGAGTTGTAACAGTCAGTTGGATGAATGAACAGTCCTTGCAGGCTTGAAGCTGCACAAAGTCCACAGTATAAATCCAGCGTTGACAGTGAAGGTCTTGAAAAGTCTTGAGAATGACTACTGCTGGAGTTTAGTAACACACACGAGACACGATCCCAAAAGTCTGACTGGAAGCTGTGCACGTCCCTTTTATAAAGGCATATAAGAACAATCTAGAACTTTTATTGACATGCTAATTACTGTTCTAAAATTATCTCCCTTACACAACTAATCAACTTTCCAGAACATTCCAAACATGACTAATTGAATTCAAGGTTGTGAGGTCATCAAGGGCAGTGACCTTGAGAATGTTCTAGACTAATTGAACTCAGGTCATGATGAGTGTGGGGGGAATGACCTACATAACACACCCCCTCTTCAAAAAAAGAAAATTTTTCAAAGAAAAATCTTTCTTTTACAAATGTAATCTTGAAAAAGATTTAAGTACTCAATTTTTTTTCTTACTCTAAAGTAAAACTTCTTGAAAGTGAACAACAATAAACTCTAAATACGAGAGAGACAGTCTGCAATTAAATTGTCTCTGCCTTTGATATGTCTAATGTCAAGATTAAACTCCTGTAACATTAAACTCCATCTTAGCAATCTCTGATTTTTGCCTTTAAATTTCTGCAGAAAAACAAGAGGGTTGTGATCAATATAAACCACTATTGGCTGATTTGAAGAAGTAACATAAACTTCAAAATGCTGTAAAGCTAATATCAAAGATAAACACTCTTTTTCAATTGTAGAGTAGTTTCTCTGAGATTTGTTAAATTTGTGTGAAAAGTAGCAACAGGATGTCCCATGACTATCTTCTTGCAATTTGTTGTTGGAAAACTTGAAATGGCACTGAATTTGGCATAAAGTATGCACGGCAAAGTCCGGTTATTTTTACTGAGTTCGATAAAGTCATTGTTCGGCAAATACTTGGCTTCCTCCTGGAGATATTCCGCTTTCGCAGGATTCAGTCCGTCTGGATGTTGTTCCACTGGATTACTGTCGCAGACATCTTCGTTGTGGTAGATGATGTTTGTACTCGTTGGAACATCTTGGAACAAATGTTCATGGATTGGTTCTTTCAGCTGTTGTTGTTGTTCTGGCTGGAGGTGTGCCAACTTTGTAGACTCCAGCTTCTCCAGGATTTCTGAGTTCTGAAGCTTGACCGAGCCCAGCTTTGAGTGTAGAGTATTTTCACTCAAGTCAGTTTCAGTATCACTATCTTCATAATGGCCAGAACTGACTGTACTGACAGGCTTTGTTTTAGTAGGATTATCCCTATCCAAATATGGCTTAAGCATATTTATGTGACATAGCTGTTTTTGTTTTCGCCTGTCAGGTGTTATTATGATGTAATTTAAATCACTCAATTTCTTATCAATTAGGTATGGCCCAAAGTAACGAGCATGGAGTGGTTTGCCAGGAATTGGAAGTAGAACAAGAACTTTTTGACCTGGTTCAAACTTCCGTTTTGAGGTGCTTTTATCATATCTGGTTTTCATTGACTGCTGAGATGACTCAAGATTTTCTCTGGCTAATTCACATGCTTTAGAGAGTTTTGTACGAAAATCTGACACATATTGCAAAATATTCAGACAATCATCGTCGTCAGACAGGAATTTCTCTTTAACGAGCTTAAGTGGGCCACGGACTGTATGTCCAAATACAAGCTCAAATGGGCTAAAACCAAGAGACTCCTGAATTGACTCTCTAACAGCAAAGAGCAAAAAATAAATTCCTTCATCCCACTGCTTCTCTGTGTCAAAACAGTAGGTCCTAATCATGTTTTTCAAAGTTTGATGAAATCTCTCAAGAGCACCCTGACTTTCTGGATGATAGGCGGATGACCTATACTGTTTAATGCCTAGCTGATCCATTACTTGTTGAAAAATACCAGACATAAAGTTGGAGCCTTGATCGGACTGGACACATTTAGGGAGGCCAAATAAAGTGAAAAATTTGACTAAAGCTCTCACTATAGTCTTTGTCTTTATGTTTCTCAGTGGTATGGCTTCTGGGAACCGAGTTGATGTACACATAATTGTCAACATGTACTCATTTCCTGATCTTGTTTTTGGTAGGGGCCCAACACAGTCTATTAGAATCCTACTAAATGGTTCTTGAAATGCAGGAATTGGCTGTAAAGGGGCCTTTGGAATGGTCTGATTTGGCTTTCCTACCATTTGACATGTGTGACAAGTTTTACAGAAATGTGTTACATCCTGCCTGAGATTAGGCCAATAAAAGTGACTGAGAATTTTATGATAAGTTTTCCTTACTCCCAAATGACCAGCCCAGGGCGTTTCATGGGCCAGGCACAATATTTCAGCACGATAGGGCTTTGGAATCACAATTTGATGTTTTATAGCCCAATCGTCATCAACCAAAACATCTGGAGGTCTCCATTTACGCATGAGAATACCAGATTTTGTATAATAGGAAACAGAGCTATCTGAAGTTTTACCTTCATCATCTACCCTGTCAAACAAAGACAAAATATCTGGGTCTTTGTGTTGTTCTGCAATGAGATTTGATCTAGAAAATGTCTGACTTTGGTCAGCAGAAGTTTTACTGGAAGTTTCAAATCCACGAGGGATACGGAATGCTCCGTGTCAAACACCTGACTGAGAAAGGTGTCATTTAAGTCAACATCTGTGACATTATTTTTGAGAGTATTTTGATTCTCAGAAGTTTTCTTTGACATGGCTCGAGTAATGGCACATGATGGGAAAGGCCGGGAATGTCTTCCTCTATTGGCTCTGGATTTTGATCTAAACTAGGATTATCAGTCACAAGTGGATAGTAATGACCTTGTCCCCAGCAAGGTCGTTTCCAAGAAGAAGGTGAATCCCTTCAAAAGGCAAAAAAGGCCTAATACCTAAAGTCACAGGTCCAGAAACAAAGTCCGAAGACAAATAGACATTATGGAGAGGAACAGGAATGTAGTCATTACAATCTACCCCCTTAATAAGAACTTTAGAACCTGAAAATGACTTTTCAGAAAACGGCAGGGTATCTGCCAACAAAAGAGACTGGAAGCCCCGGTATCTCTTAAAATTTTGACAGGGGTAGCGGAAGAAAAATCACTAGAAAGTGATATAAAACCATCATGAATAAATGGTTCGAAAATACCCATAATGCTATCTTGAGAAGAATTGACCTTGACCTCATTAATTGGGGATAAGAGGGGTTTAACCTCAGAAAATGTGTTGCACACATTATTAGACTCTAATTGAGTTGATGAAGAAATAAAGCCGGTGGGCTTAGATCCACTTTGACCACTTTGACCTTCACGTTTTCTTTTCAATTTGAAACACTCTGACATTAAATGGCCGTCTTTCTTACAATAATTACAAGAAAGTGTACCAAACTGTTTTTCAGAAGGAGATTGAGACTTGGGATCTGATGATGTGGGAGTGTTACTTGAACTCTGTGAACTGTTGTCATTTGATTTCCTACTGTCCTTTGAAAAATTCTTGGATGAAAAGGAGGAGTTAAATTTACCTGCATTGTTTCTGTATGAAAAGGACTGGGATGGTTTGCTGAGAAATGAAGATTTGTGGGTCAATGAATAATCATCGCCAAACGTGCAGCAACCTCCAATGTATCTGCCTTTTGTTCATTGATAAACGTCTTGATGTCACTCCGGATGCACCTTTTAAATTCCTCAATCAAAACAAGCTGTCGTAATTTGTCATAATTCTGACTGACCTTTTCAGAAGAACACCAACGATCAAACAGTTGTTCTTTTGTTCGAGCAAATTCAACATAAGTTTGATCCTTCACCTTCTCACAATCCCTAAATTTCTGACGGTAAGCTTCAGGCACCAACTCATAACCCTTGAGAATTAATTCCTTCACAGAATCATAATCTGAAGCCTGCTCTACTGACAACTGAATGTAAATTTCTCTGGCTTTACCCACCAAAGCACTCTGCAAAAGCATAGACCAGGACTCCTTAGGCCAGTTCAGACTCTGAGCAATTTTCTCAAAATGAAGGAAATATTTATCAACATCCTTTTCTTGGAAAGGGGGAACTAACCTGAAATGCTTAGTGATGTCAAACTTGTCTGAAGGGAAGAATTTTCCTGACTGTCCAAGCTCTAAACGTCTCATTTCTAACTGTAGTCGATGTTCTTCCAATTCTCTCTCCTTTTCTCTTTCCTCTCTTTCTTTATCCCTTTGTCTTTCTTCCATTTGCAATTCTTTTTCTTTCATTTCCAATTCCCTCTCTTTCTGTCTTTCTTCCATTTCTAACTGCATTTGTATTTTTTCTTTTTCTAATGCCTGTCTCTCCTTTTCCATTTGTAATTCTTTTTCTTTCATTTGTAATTCTTTTTCTTTTTCTAATGCCAATTTTTTTAGCTCGAAATCTGCCTGTATTTCTAATTCCAATTTTTTGAGTTCGAAGGAAGACTCAGGCTCATAATCTTTTAAGGCAGACTCCTCAAAATGGCCAGAATTAACAAAATGTTTTGCAATCTTGAACTGTATTTCTCGCTTGCGCATAGATCTTTTGACATCTACTTTAAGGAAATTGGCCAGTGCTATGAGGTTGTCTTTTCTGAGGGAATTAAATGTGTCCTGATCAAGGTCATCCATAAATTCGTCTGGCTTGAATTCCGCCATGATTGAATTTCGCTGAGTTCACAGTATACAGTAGTTTTGAAAAGGTAGGCAAAATGTTGTCAAACGGCTCAAAATATTCGTCTCCCGGACAAGCCCCCAATTTGTTACGTGCAGAGAAAACGAACAAAAGGGTGAACTCAGCAGTTAACGTTTAAACAAAATTTATTACGAAAATAAAACTAATTGCTAAGTCAGGGATAGAGTACAAGCTTTAAAAGTGTACAGACTACTTATCTCAGCTGGGACGGCAAAGCTCCAGTCTCAGAGTTGTAACAGTCAGTTGGATGAATGAACAGTCCTTGCAGGCTTGAAGCTGCACAAAGTCCACAGTATAAATCCAGCGTTGACAGTGAAGGTCTTGAAAAGTCTTGAGAATGACTACTGCTGGAGTTTAGTAACACACACGAGACACGATCCCAAAAGTCTGACTGGAAGCTGTGCACGTCCCTTTTATAAAGGCATATAAGAACAATCTAGAACTTTTATTGACATGCTAATTACTGTTCTAAAATTATCTCCCTTACACAACTAATCAACTTTCCAGAACATTCCAAACATGACTAATTGAATTCAAGGTTGTGAGGTCATCAAGGGCAGTGACCTTGAGAATGTTCTAGACTAATTGAACTCAGGTCATGATGAGTGTGGGGGGAATGACCTACATAACAACTTGTAGTGACTTACGAACTGATGAGATGTTCAAAGTCTACCTTTTTCCAATCCCAACATTTGATTGACGGCGACGTTTCGGTATGACTAGCACACCTTTTTCAAGCACTGATGATAATAAAACCAGAACAAAGCATGGTGTAATGCGCATGTCTGCATAGCAAATCATAAAAGTCACATGACAACGCTAATTTTGGATGCCTGATGGTTCATAGTCATTAAGTCCGTTTGGATACATTGTCCCAGCTCTTGAGATCCAAAGACTTTCCAGGTGTTTTGTAGTTTCTGGATCATTGCCACGAACAAGGCAGAGAATTGTAGCTGAAAGAGCATTGTCTAAGATGGTATGTCCGGGTATCCTAAAGTGTGGAACGACATACGGTGATCTGTCGACTTTGTTTGTTCTGATATTTGAACGGTGACCATTAAGTCTCTTGTGAAATGGTTGAGATGTTTTCCCGATATATTGAATTTGACAGGTCCTACAGGTTAGAGCATATATAATTTCGCTTGATTTGCAGTTGACGTCATCCTTAATTTGAATACAGATAGTTTTCAATGGGATTCGAACCCACAACATACGGCATCAGTCGCCTAGCTGAGAGGCCTGAGACAGAACCAGTCGGCTAAATCTCCACTCCCAAAAAGAGTGGTTCAATAGCCGGCTAAGTTGTTACATTTTTCTGACTGAGACCTTTCAACACGTTGTAGAGTTCGTGAAGCACTCACGCACGCATGCTCACTATCATACATCGCACATACACACTTTATCGAAGCGAAGAAACGATTTCATCGCTTTAACTGGGCGAACGATAACCTCGGGGACAATTCTGTCCACCAGCAGTGTTACCGACCCAGGATAGAAAATACGGATAGTTTTCAATCGGATTCGAACCCACAACATACGGCATCAGTCGCCTAGCTGAGAGGCCTGAGACAGAACCAGTCGGCTAAATCTCCACTCCCAAAACGAGTGGTTCAATAGCCGGCTAAGTTGTTACATTTTTCTGACTGAGACCTTTCAACACGTTGTAGAGTTCGTGAAGCACTCACGCACGCATGCTCACTATCATACATCGCACATACACACTTTATCGAAGCGAAGAAACGAATTTCATCGCTATAACTGGGCGAACGAAATGAGGCACCTGTTGTTGTAGATATGAATATTTTGGTGTGTTTCGATGACTAAGCAGCAAGAGCATCGAGGAGTGTGACAAGGTTTACAGCCCCAAGTTATTTGAGCTGATTTTGCATGTCTGAGCCGATTTTGGTGGAGGATGTTCCCGATTGTCGCTGGTCTGCGAAATGCGATGATGGGTAATTCTGGCATTACTGTTTTCATACGGCTTGATGACTGTAAGATGATATATATATATATATATATATATATATATATATATATATATATATATATATATATATATATATATATATATATATATATACATATATATAACCGTACTCTCTGTGCCCAAGTTCAGAGGTTGCCATAAAGCCGCTATGCTGATAACCGGGAGGGCACATTGTATGCATTATATATATATATATATATATATATATATATATATATATATATATTGAAAACTTTCAAAATGTGATGCCATCTCTGTCCAAATATCATACATTCTGAAACTTCTCTGGCAAGGGTCGAGATTAGACAGGTTCTACTTGCAAAATTAAGAAAGTCAAGTATTTCGAAATGAAAACGCTGTCGACGGCAACGACAATATTTGACTGATACAAAAGAGAATTTCACCCAAAATAACGTTGTATGTTCTCAGTTATGTATTCTGCCCACAAATTATTTAATACTTTCTCACACAAGTACAAATAACTGAAGATCATATTAAATGGCTCAAGTCACTTGAAAAGAATCTTGTTTATTTAAAAGTTGGGCAAGCAGAGCGATGAAAGTCCAATAAATATTTGCCCTGTGCAAAACGTTCGCCTATATCCAGTCTTTTCCAACAGACACGTGAATCTCAACCCTTTCCTGTGTCATGTTAGTTTGCAGACCATGTGTGTTGTCTTTATGTATATCAACAATTGATGATAGAGTTACTTATATGGAAACACACATATTGACTAGCTATTTGATATGAGCGGAATGTGTCGCGCCTGGTGGGCTGTAGTACATGAAACATGCCTTTAGAAGTGGTTGAGTTCACAAACATACCAATGATATTATGCCTTGCACTTTAAAGGAAAATGTCTCCCCATGTCATTCAGGATGTTGATTATTTTGTTGATTCAATTAGTTATTACCGTACTTTGATCGCTTCGAAAGAGGTTCTTTCAAGAATGTCACGCAGTAAATAACTTAGCTACTACCTTGTCTAATACTAAGAACGAAATGAGCAAAAGGACAGGTCCAAAAACAAAGAGTAACTTTATGTCATTGATATACTTCATCTGCCGCAATCATTCCATATTACATTGGTAAGAGTGGGAGTAACTCTTACTGGAAATAGGATCTTAAGCGTTTACGATATGTAACCCTCGAGATTCGAGATGACTTACTTTCTTCTTTTTAAAATACACTTAGGAGAAATGCAAACAGTAGTATTTTATGGCTATATATTCACAGAAAATAACCAGACTTAACGGCATACAAGTTTTCCTTCTGGATCGAAGATGTTTATGTATGGGGTAACAATGAATAATAGTAATGTACAATATTAAAATACGATTTATGTTCTAGCACTAACCTACTATAGGAGCTTTCGTCTTTGGTGGTAGGGCTTCCGTCACAGGTGATGGCGTTGGCTCTGGTGAAAAGTGAAACGCATACTTAGTGAAAAATAGAATACGGTGTCAGAATACTCTTATTAAATGAAAAGTCACTGTGTGAACAGTAAAATTGCACAAAGATAAAGCAACGATATATTTGCCATAAAATGCATTATCAAACCTATCCTTCTTAGAATACGTCCTCAGCTTTTAGAAAATGACTGAAAGTTGTATTCCTTCAGTACAGCAAGTCTCTTCACTCTTTTCAGGCGGCATAAAACCAACAAGATTGAAACATTTTTAAACTGTACATCCATTTTAATACGTAAATTGTTATTATCGTAAGACATGTAATTCCTAGTGAATTCAGTTGAATCGACATGTGCTTAGAATGAAAGACACATGCAATATTTTGACATTGTGCAAGACTTCGGTCACACATTGATGGTATGATTTATCAATTAGCAATGAATTGATGGAAAGTGTTTAAGAATCTATAATAATGATATTAATTTACACTGTCTTATAATGGAATATGTGAAGCAGCTTCTGCAAATTGCGCTTTCTGAAACCGAATGTATTAAATGCTGGATTTTCAAGACATACGCAGCATTTTTACGTCACGAAGGTTGTTTAAACGTTTGCATTTGCTTCTCTTTAACAACTTATAATCTGTTATTGATCAATTGTTTCTGCAATAAGTATGTAACGTCTTTGACGTTGATCTGCTAGTGAAACTGATAACAGATGCATTTCGAATGTGTAAGTATAGGCTGGCGAGACAGCAAGTATTATTTTGGAGGGGGATTAGCATTTCAAGTATGTGTTAGCTGTATATAGATTCTGGAATTTTATAGAAAAATAATTAACATCGAAAGCAAACTGGCCAATTTACGCTAACAATGCAAACTTTCTTGTTAAAGCGCGTTCTTCATCTCTGAAAATATTAGCCGTTCCGCATCTGATTAACTCATAAAGATACTAAACAAGGCAGCTAAAGGAACTTGTCCTGGACCAGCATTATTGCTTCAGTGACTATCATGATACCATGTAGTTAGTCCTGATTGGCAATGCTCAATGCTTTGCACAAACTCTTATGTCGTAACATACACTCAGTTACACAAACTGTTTATGATAAAGCATGAATGCCACGAGGACTTCAGAAATTCAACCTGCTCGCGGCTTATCAGCAGCACCCCTTTACATCCAGGCGCTAAAATGGAAACTCATACATACCCCTTTTTTCAGCTGGTTGACCAATATCACAATATTCCCAACGAACCGAATCATCGGTAGTGTAGCACCAAGCACCATCCACACCATCAGGGTTTCGACAGTAGTTGTGTTCTCCAAGTCCTGAGTTTGGAAAATTCTCTGGAGTCCTGCTGTGCGAATGTGGACTCTGCTCTGTCCATTCTTGACATGTTCTACCATTTACAGTTGTTGAAACAGTTCCACGGTAGTCGCTGCCATCATTTTCATGATAAACTTCATTTGATGGTTCTTGGTAGATAAAATGCATTTGTCATGAATATCTATGTTGGATTTTTGATATACTATGAAAACTTACGAAAAGGGATGCCTTCTCTAACCAATCACCATTAGCATGGTACTAATGTCGGACATTTCCATCGTTCTCCCTAAACCTGAACCACTTACCTTATCCGCCTGACCAATCGTCGAGTCTTCCCAATGCCGGGAAGTCGACTGCCGGTCGGAGGGATCAATATTTTCGTTGGTCAGAGCCATAGGAACTTAACCGCCATCTAACCCACGATTCTGCGTTCCGAACTTGCTAGCGTAGATGGAGAATTCGTTGGCTAGCGAACGCAGTGGGAGAAGAGATATTGTCCCAATCAAAATCAGACCAATTGTGACATATGTCACAAGTATTAGACCGATTACAAGCGCGGCAAAGATGGCACTTGTCGTGCAGATCGAGGTTCGACATTTCATGTCCGCAAACACCCTCGCGTCGGATTTGCAAACTCATGACGTGAATTACGAGAAAGCTGGCCGACGAAACGAAAGGAAAAAACGAGAATGGCGATTGGGAAAAAACGACAAAACAAAAGGCGGGAATAGAACCAATCGCAGGAAATACAACCAAGAACAGAGTCTTCAAAGAAGAACAAAGGCAATGTAAAGAACACAACAAACGGCACAACAATAGTGAAGATACACTTAGCTATCTAGTGAGTTCCCGAAATAAACATCGAAAAGCGATCTAGAGTGGATAAAATCCAAGCGGTATCGAGAGCTTCTTCAATACACGTCCAAGTGTAAAGAGCGCAGAGAAAAAAACTGGTGTATCGTGGGTAATTATTCATAGACCAAGGGTGGTTTGAGGCGAGATTTAAAGATCTTATCTGCGGTAAGAGAGCAGTCAGAGAAGGAGTCTACAAGTACTATGACAGAACCCCATGGCCTGTGATTGCAAGCGCGCCCGGGAAGCGCGCCGTACTAGCGGTATTTGCACGAGTGCTGCGGTGTATTCGGCGGCAGTCCTTTCACGAGCGAAACGAGTGAAAGGACAGCCGAATTCATCGCAGCACGAGTGCAAATACCGCTAGTACGGCGCGCTTGCACTCACAGGCCATGGGGTTCTGTTATTATTTCATATGTTCTATCTTTTATTTGCATCATTTATCGAGAGAATCGACGATAGTCGTGCGTACTACTTGTCTGTCAAAGCTTCACGGCGACCTTGCGGAGTTATATAACATTGACATACTGTAATGAGGAATCGAATCAGATTTCACTTTTCATTGGTCAACGCCGCCACACCCTCCATTTTGATTGGCTAAACTATTGTTTACTTGTTTATCAAGGTTGACGTAAGAGGAATGTCGGAGGGCTTGAACTCTGCTTGCGATCCCGGCTGACTCGCAGCGTGTTTGCAAAGTTATATCTGATTGGTCGATTGTCACTATTCACAGCAACTTAGGGAGTTTATTTGTATTGTTTTAATTATATTGGTAATATTCAGCCAACCAATAGGATAACAGCTTCGAAATCGCTGCAAGTCGCGATCGCTCACACATACGTAGCAACATGCCATAGATAGCCAAACGAAGATAACTTTGAACGTGGACCGCTTTTGATTTTTTCATATTTTGAGCTTGAAATTCTTCTAAATGATCGATACAAATAACAGTTCGAAGATTTTTATGGGAAATTTAAGAGTAAGATACGGCAAACGTAACTTGTCGAACGATCATATTTCAGTGTTCACCCCGCCGTGGCACACAAGCGCTTACTCAGTCTCTGTTATCAATAGCTGCAGTACAGTAGCTCGAGGTTTTGCCTGGGTATTTGGGTCGGACGGCAAAACCAGAGCTACAGATCCAACCGTCCATAGCGTGTAGGA
The DNA here is from genome assembly GCF_041260155.1 of Ptychodera flava. Lineage (NCBI taxonomy): Eukaryota > Metazoa > Hemichordata > Enteropneusta > Ptychoderidae > Ptychodera > Ptychodera flava. The sequence goes on along the minus strand of NC_091948.1, from coordinate 33,111,115 downwards.
CACACAAGCACAGAATAAACTGCATGCAAAAGTGACTTTTTATTGTAAACAGGGAATGTCCGGTGAGAAAACTACTGGCAAAAACGTCTCTGAAAATGTTAACTGTTTAACTGGCTCCGCTGCGCCCGCAGTTACGTGTGTTTCGATGTTTAATGGCTGCCGTGGTACGGCGGCCACCGTGTATCTATATTGGCTCCTCTCTCCCCTTTGGAGGGAGCAGCGAATGGGGAATAGAGGGAGGGGAAAGGACTAATCCCCATGGGGCCCAATTCCCTTGATTTTCCCAAGGGTGGGGAAGGGATTGAAGGTGCGGGACCACTCCAATGAGGTCATAATACCTTGTTTTTATTTTACATTTGGTGATAATGGGGGTACAGAAAAGCGGAATAAGGAAAAGAAAAAACACATGGCTTAACATGGCTTAAATTGAGCTCCTCGAAGTTCTGCAGCCTAAGTTGCCAAGGAGAGTTTGGTAAATCTCACAGTCGCAGATTCAGGAAAGGATCGCGCCCGATGCCTTGCTTATGGGTATGGTAAGGGGATGACAAACCAATTATCTCTCTGAAGGGGGTGTGGTTACAGAGGTGAGAAGATGAAACTATAAATCCTAGAGCAGAGGGCTCTCGAAGAAAGAAAGCCGAGGGTAGTTGGAGAGGAATACGCCTGGCTGGCGACAATGACCTTGATATGTGTGGTGGCAAATGGGAAACCTTTAGAGAGAATCGCACCCAATGGATAAGCTCTAGAGAAAACAACACATCAGACTGATGAACACTCATTAAGAAAATGTGACAGATTTGCACCCACTGATCCCATTTAGAAAGTGGTGACAAAAGGTCTCCCACTCATCTAATTTCGAAAGTAGTGACAAACATGGACCAACTCACCAGGATGGCCCTCCCACAGCCCGAGCCTCTGCGACCTCTCCCTGATAAAGAGGAGATAAATGGAGATGATTTTCCCTTCAATCGTAAACGTCATGCTGTTTGGGATATGTTGTGGAGGTAGTGGATGGATTTTGCCTAAAGGCATCCTATTGGCGCTGACCGCAAGCTTTCTTGGATGGTGTGCGACCCCAGATCGGTCCCACACTGGGACCCATGGAGGGCCTGATGTTCGAGTTGGCCGTGACGGTCCGCCTTAGGCTACATGGAGTAGATGGTGACACAGAGTTCGTAGCGCCTCTGTTCTGCCACAGGCAAGAGGTGTTTTAGTTGGCTGTAATTTTTTATCGATCAATAAACAACTAAAACTTTAAAAAACCAAAACCTATAAGTTCAGAGGGATTTTTTAAAAACGTCTTTAGCATAGTCTTGAAGTGAGAATATATTCGTCTGTCAGAATATAGTCATAGAAATACTAATAAAATCGGCTACACTACAATATCGTCTTGATAGGCAAGGGGCTCCGCATACGATCAACTGCATTGTCGTCAGATACACTGACGGGAATTATATATAATAAAAGCATTGAAACCATGAGGAATTCAGAAATTAAACCTGCTTGCTGCTTACCAGCAGCCGCCCTCTACATTCAGGCACAAGAATGAAAACATACATACCACCGTTTTCAGCTGGTTGACCAATATCACAATATTCCCAACGGACTGAACCATCAGTAGTGTAGCACCAAGCACCGTCCACACCATCAGGGTTACGACAGTAGCTGTGTTCTCCAAGTCCTGAGCTTGGATAATTCTCTGGGGTCCTGCTGTGCGAATGCGGGCTTTGTTCTGTCCATTCTTGACATGTTCTACCATTTATAGTTGTTGAAATAGTTCCACGGTAATCGCTGCCATCAGTTTCATAATAAACTTCATTTAATGGTCCTTGGTAGATAAAATGAATTAGTCATGAATACAAATTATACATCTATCTATCTATCTATCTATCTACATATCTATCGATCTATCTACCTATCTATCTATCTGGCAATATATATATATATATATATATATATATATATATATATATATATTAACCCTAAGTTGAGGGCGCTCTTGAACCTTAGCTTGGAGAGATGGTGTTTTTTTTAGCTCCGGTATTTTTTCGTCTTTTTTTCACCTTTATCAGCGGTAAAGCACACAAACTTTTAAGTAACAACCAACAAAACTAATTCAATGTCATGGGGATTGGAGTTGACGCGTGGAGGGCCAAAATTGGATGGTTTTCTCATGCAAGAAGTTGGAAGTCTGTGAACATTGAATTGTACACGCCGGTTACAACGTGGTCTTCAATCAATGACCTAGGCTACAGGTTAGTTTGTTGTATCTTTGTCAGCAGTCTCCTTGTTACAGGAGCCGAACTTTTGTTGTTTGGTAATGAACAATTCCATTCTTGGCTGGAAAGTTGAGGAAAGTTAGCGAAACTGTCCGGGCTATTCAAAACCGACAAGAAGAGTTGATTGCAGAAAACAAAAAGCTGTCTGAAGGAATTGAAGAGCTCGAACGGGAGGCTGTCGGACAACGATCTCAATCCTGCCGAAATAATTTTATATTCAGGGGCTTGAAAGAGTCGAAAGGAGAAACTTGGGACGACTGTGAGAGACTGATACGCGACACAATAAAATCGAGATTGGATATTGAAAACGCAGACGACGAAAATTCCATGCAGATTGAAAGAGCTCGCAGATTGAATGTTAGAACACGTAAAGACATTCCGAGATCAATTGTTGTTAAATTGTTATCGTACAAGACGCGCACCAAAATACTACAAAAAGCCCGAGATACTATACCTAAGGATTCGGACATTAGTGTGACAGAAGACTTTCCTCCTCAAGTACGTAGAACTCGTAAGAAACTCATTCCTTTCCTTGTTAAAGCCAGAGAAGATGAAAAATTGGCCCATTTATCATACGATAAAATGATTATTGATCATAAAAAGTTCAAACTTAATGAGAAAACAAATGAATTGTATGGCTTCTAGGGGTGTGGCCAAGTCAATCTTTCTGAGAGAGAAAATTCACTTCCTAATATTTCGTCCACAAACAGTTCTGATATCATTTAACTGTAGCCTGGAATGCCAGAGGTTTTAAGAAATGTGGTCAATACTTATCACTAAAACGTTACTTTTCTAAATTCACAGTAATATGTATCACAGAAACCTGGGGCCGAATCAAATGAAGATTTTGCGGGTTGGTTGGTAACGCACACGTGTTACTCTTTATTTCGCAAACTAACTCATAGGTTTGGAAGAAACTCTGGTGGCGTTTCTGCTTTTATTTTAAAACTTTGTACACAAGTCTTTTAAAAGGAGAGAATTGTTTGTACAACAATTACAAGAGGTTTATTTCTTTATGTTCTTTTTCTTCTGTTTCACTGTAAAACAATGTCTCTCTGAGTGTACCAAGTACTGTAATGATTTAATATATGCGATGGGCTGAGGCCTTAGCATTTGCAATAAAGATTGATTGATTGATAGTAACCCTAAGTAAACCAGGACGTTCAGAGTGCATTGACAAACACCCCTGAGAGCGGTTTTGAGATCTGAGTGGTTTACTTAAAAAAACGAGGATATGAGAGAGGCTATACTTAAAAATAGTGTTACTGACACTGTGCTCACATTTTACGGAAAATACTCCTTACTACTACACACATGACATTGCACTGCTACACAATGATAACTAAGAAAATTCCACTGCAAGTGCAAATTAATCTTATACTCAGCAATATGAAATGCTTTACTTCAAAATGATCTTTGCACCCTCTTTGAAAGTGATGGGATAAACAGTTTCAGAGAAGAGTTAAAGTTAAAGTAATATGACCATTGGTTTAGACAATATTTTGACCAAAACGTCAAAAAATAGATAAAATAAAATCATTACAGATAGAAAACAACAAATATTGGCATCAAATCTGTACGTTTACGATGCTAGCATTTTTTAACAACAACACATCTGCATGCATATCATATATGGCACCACTACACTAAAGTTCAGCTTGATCCATGTAGCTGTTCTCAAGTTTTTGCTGTGGGAGGACATAAATAAATGTTCACAGATACATAATACGAGTACATACTAAAATACATGCATACACATCACATAAATACACACACAAAACACATACATACATACATACATACATACATACATACATACATACATACATACATACATACATACATACATACATACATACATACATACATACATACATACATACATACATACATACATACATACATACATACATACATACATACATACATACATACATACATACATACATACATACATACATACATACATACATACATACATACATACATACATACATACATACATACATACATACATACATACATACGTACATACGTACAAACATACATACATACATACATACATACATACATACATACATACATACATACATACATACATACATACATACATACATACATACATACATACATACATACATACATACATACATACATACATACATACATACGTACGTACGTACATACATACATACATACGTACGTACGTACAAACAGACAGACAGACAGACAGACAGACAGACAGACAGACAGACAGACAGACGTATTACATAGACTGTTTTTACAATATAACCTCCCAGTTGCCATTAATATAAGGCAAATTGGAGCTAAAAATTATGATACTGACAACTTTGACTACTGCAAAACAAAATTATATCAAATATAAAGTTCTACCAAAACGTTCGCAGTTGTGTAGATACTGTGCATATATAAATAAGTACTTTCACACACCTATAAAGGTTAGTGGAGATAAAGTTAAATGGCTTCAATCACTTTAAGAAAATGTTGCTTGTCTGCCTATATGCAGTCTTTTCCAGCAAACTAATGAAAACAAAAGGTATGTGTTCTGCAGGCAGACTGATAAATATCATGCTAGTTCTGGAAGATCTTATGAGTACCCCTTTCTGCGTGCTCGGAGAAATAATCAACTTGCTGAGCTTTTAGACAACGCCGATTTGACAAGGTCGTCTTTCTGGCACTTGTGACACTGACATTGACTGCCACGATCAGAATTCCGCTATTCCTACACATGCACGTGTAATGCACAATAGTTCCAATGGTAAAAACGACCAAGTTAAACCATTTTTCTAGAAAATTACGAGGTCACCAGAAATGTTGACGATGTACCAAATTCATCTGATTCGACTGGGAGTACTATGTGGGTTATACATTTATGGCACCGGCGACAGAATAATATTGTTAACAGGACGAGAGACTCGGAATCTAAGGGCAAGCGTGTAAAGCTCAACCACATAGCAACAAAACGAGGAGAGTCAGACAGAATAATAACTGAAAAATGTTTGGTATTGTGAAAGCAAAGTTTGAAATTGATTGTAAACAGACGAACGTTGACGACGGTGATCACTTTGTCTATGTAGGAAGGTTAGGCACTATAGGGAAAAAGTGCGTGACTAGAGCGAGAAACTGACGCTTTCTCGCAATCGGTGAGAATCTGTTCTTATTCTCACCGCTGTCGGTGAGAAAATTTTAATCTCCACTGGAGATTGGTGAGAAATGCACTCCTTGGCGAGAATCAAGTGTTAGAACAAATTCTCACCGGTGAGAATGGAAATTCTCACTAAGTACAGCGAGAATGGAAATTCACTGGCGAGAATCATCAAGACTCGCCGTTCATTGGCGAGAATCATAAAGACTCCGAACGGCGAGTCTTGATGATTCTCGCCAGTGAATTCCATTCTCGCTGTACTTAGTGAGAATTTCCATTCTCACCGGTGAGAATTTGTTCTCACACTTGATTCTCGCCAAGGAGTGCATTTCTCACCAATCTCCAGTGGAGATTAAAATGTTCTCACCGACAGCGGTGAGAATAAGAACAGATTCTCACCGATTGCGAGAAAGCGTCAGTTTCTCGCTCTAGTCACGCACTTTTTCCCTATAGGAAGGTTAGGGTAACCAATTCCGTCGGACTGGGAAGTAAAAATGGGTTATTTTATGTTAAACCTGCAGCTGTTTTACCAAGAAACAGAATCCTTCAGAACAGAGAATGACAAACACGATCTGAACTAATTTTGGAGAATTGGATCTTTTCAAATTTCTCAGAAGTGTTGGGTGCCATATAGCTGAATGTTGCAATATTGCAAATTACTCGTAAAACAAGTAAATTGCTGCGTAGAAAGAAAAGCAGATGAGCTTACATTTGCAGATTAAACCGACATTAGTTCACTTTCCAATTATTCCCAAATTAGCTTCAATCGTCTTTGACAGTAATACAACTCCCGGCCTTCTGCTTCAACTGCCTGTAACGATTACTCATAAAAACTTAAAGTCCATCATTTGCAGATAGAGTAAGCAAAGTGTACAATGTACAAGCCGAGTGCCTTATGCAACCGAAAAACCTGGAGACAGAAAGCAGAGGGAAGTAAGACAAAAAGAAAACCGAGGTCATTGATCCGATACAACCTAACCGCAACAGTAAGCAATCTGATCTGTCGAAGCAATCGATGGTTACGGAATTCGTTGCAGATTCACAGATAAGACATAAAGATACAACTACAAAGACTCGAAACAGAAAACATATCAGTACCTCGATTGCATTTTCAACGATCAACACATCTACCAGAAAGTGGTCAAGCAGAATCTGAAGAAAATAGTTCGCGGCTTCAGTACTGGCATCAAAAACTTCTGCAACAGGAGGAAAGACTAAAACCGTCAAAAGGACGAAAGACAAGTGACCTAGCGGCCGATAGAGCATCGCTGTGTTATGTAAAGACTTACTATTTGTGATATTTATGTTGATGAAAAAAGTGCCGAGCTTTGGTGGCTCACTTCAAGACGGCCGGACCAAAAATGGCAAAACTAATTGCAAAATTGGACTCTTTCATAGCACCTCACCTTTTTTTGAACCTCACCGGCTACACCTCAGACTATCATACTGCCCTCAGTAGTTGAGCTGAGCTAAGCTCAGGTCAGCAAGCCGGCCAAGCCGGCGTTCAGCTATGCTTTAGCATAGCTGGCTCGGTGAGCCTCACTTTCCAGAAAGACCATTGAGGGCGCATCACCATATGGTTGAGTACTTACAGTTAATAACACAGCCATCAAATCATCTATCTATGCTTTCTTTGAATGCCACTCTTTGACGCTATGGCTCTTGAAATGTACTGCAATTCACCTTTTCGAGAACATGGCAGTTGTACATTGGGGCAAGCGGGAATGTCATTTTTTTCCGCCGTCGTTCGCTTACAATCGTGTAAGTTGACGTTATCATAGCGGTCAACTGATAAGCCGTAATTAACCGCTCACTCAACCAGCGTGACAGCACAAATTGAGACAACGGAAGTGTAAAGAATGTCAGTTCTCCAACGAACGCATCGCGTTGTGTTAAGAATGAGCTAAGGGGTGGCCCATTTGATTTCTGGGAGGGTGATCGGATGAAACGGGTACAAAAACAATGTTTTTCCATCAATCTTGCAGGAAATTGTGTTCCAGAGGTTACCTTCAAAGACTATTTGTCAAGTGACTGGAGTCAAAGCACTTTATAACAAAAAAATCAAAAACAAATGCACTCTTTGTAAATTACAGTGTTCTTCAGGTAGTGGAGCTATTGTTGATTTTTTCAGTATAAAATGTTCAGTGTATCATCTATGTCAGGCTTGAATGTTCGAAATGACTGCGCCGTTGACAGTAACTCAGCAACAAAGTAGGAGGGGCAGTTACATGAACATTACACAAGTCTTCAAAAATCAATGTTTCATTATGGAAAACGTCGTACGAGGTGATATATTTGTGAAAGAGCGTACTTCATCCGAATGACAGAATCGAGTTAGTTTTTTGTTTGTTTTTGAAATTTGAAATAACATATAACACTGCAGCGGACGCAGCAGACGCAGGTGCTCCCCTTAGCCAATCGACATGTTCAATAGTGTCGTCCAATCAGTGCCGTGAATAGAATGGCGCATACCTGACCCTTTTCGTAGAAAGGGGGCAGGGAACCAGACTATGCGACCTACGACCCACGAAAAGGATCACATGTCGAAGTGCGCCAGAGCGCCCGCACACAACTGAATCTTTCAGTCTAGGATTATTTTATGTTTTTATTTGCCTAGTTTTATATGTATGATACTTTTTTCTTGAAAGGTTGTGGCCAGTGTTTGATCGCCCTGAGCTCATTCAAAATGCATACTAGTACTTAAAATAAAAATATTTTGGAAAATAAAAACCCCTGCCGACCTACCTACCCTATGTTAGAAAAACATGATATCGGAACAGCACAATTTAAAAGTTTATTTGTTACAATCATGATTTGTACCAACATAGTTTCCCCTGTGAAGTCTACCATATGTATAGACAAATTCCTGGACTAGTTGTAAAAATTCTGAAAACGTACTTTTAAGGACACCTTTTTCTCAATTTCCATTTTAAAGGATTAAGAAAATTGTGTTTGATTGAGAGGGGAGATACAATTTTAAAAAAATTTGTAAAATTTTCCGCTGATTGTGTCCTCAGCCATACAGAATAAAGTGATGGAAAGTAGGGAGACTAGTTGCACCTGTTTTATGACGCAAAAGGATATCGATTTTTTCCAAATAGAAAAGACAAAAGAAATTTACATGCTAACTTTTTTCAGAGAATGACCCCTTCAGTTGGTCATAACTTGCTTCCCAAAACTGTGACATTTGTAGTACCTGCAGAATGTGACTTATGGTTAATTGACGGTTTCTTTGAAACTTATACTACAATATTTCAACGTACTTTTAATAAATATAATTAATCAATTATCGTGAGACTTCACATTATTGCTTTTATACAGAACTGAAAAAGTTATAAGAAAACTAATGTCTTTGGTACAAATCAAAAAGCATCATGGCTAATTTATTGTACTGTGCCCCTTTTATCTTTCCCTGGTGTACAGTTAGGTTTTGCCAGCCAAAGATAATTAACGGTTATGTATTTGTAAACAACTAGCTAATAAACAGAATATCAGCAGTAGTACACACACATGGTTGTTGAACAGGTTTCTGTTAATTCATACCATATCTCCTATGCAGCGAATTAATTTCAACCATATTTCAAATTTCATAGAATGAATCTATGAAAGCTTGGTCATACATAATTAACAGCTATAGGTGGCAGCTCCAGACACTACTGAAGACACAGTGTACTGTCCCAGGGAACATGGAAACATTTTGACAGCCTTGAAGCATTTTTTTCTATGCCCATTGGGCAGACACTTTTTTCCTATAGATGGCCAACAAGTTGTGTTTTGCAGAAATCTTGATTTATTTCTGACTAGTAAGTTGGCGGACGTTCCATTAACTCCTTCTAAATGTTCACAATGTGTACGTTGGAGAACGAAAATGTTTCATAATTATATCAATATTATATAGTGTTATCATTATGACATCAATATGGAACGCCGTAGCTATCATAAATGCATTTTAAACATATTCTCTTTCCATTTTCAGAACTTGTTTCGCATTTTTAGAACATGTTAGGCATTACTCTCACGTCACTCTGCATTGAGATTATCATTTTAGGCATTTGCAATAACATTACTGACATTCAACTGATCGTGTAAGGCATTTCAAACAATGTTATAGGCATTGAAATTATCATTTTAGGCATTTGCAATAACATTACTGACATTCAACTGATCGTGTAAGGCATTTCAAACAATGTTATAGGCATTGAAATTATCATTTTAGGCATTTGCAATAACATTACTGACATTCAACTGATCGTGTAAGGCATTTCAAACAATGTTATAGGCATTGAAATTATCATTTTAGGCATTCGCAATAACATTACTGACATTCAACTGATTGTGTAAGGCATTTCAAACAATGTTATAGGCATTGAAATTATCATTTTAGGCATTCGCAATAACATTACTGACATTTAAATGATCGTGTTAGGCATTTCAAACAATGTTATAGACGATTAAGGTGATTGTTGAAGCACCGTCCCTCCACCCACGAGGGACGGTGGTTGAAGGCACTCGATTGTTCACTTTCGGCATTTGCAATACTGTTATAGTACTGTGCGGGCGCTGTTCTGTTATTTTAGATTGACCAACTCATTACCATGTCAATAGTAGGCTTGCACAATACAGTCAAAGTCATTCAGCTCATCGTCTTAGGCATTTTCATCATTGTAGAGCCCATTTGTGAGGGCGCTGTTCTCAACTCCGAGTCTGCGCAATAGGTCCGAATCAACAGAGAGCTCCCGCGAATTCCGCGCACTTTTAACCCTTTTACTGCTATCGTCTCCAACGGGCATTCGCATTATATTGTACGCATTGAGCTCGAACTTTTCGCCATGGCCATGAAACGAATCCTCGAACAAATGTCTCTCAGTACTTTGGCTTCGAATTTTGAAGCTGAGCGAATCGATCCAACGCTTGTTCCATCTATGAGTGAGGGCCAACTCATGCGACTGGGAGTTGGCACAATGGGTCTCCAGCTACGTCTTAAACAGTTATGCCAGGCGTATATTCAAGCAGAAACACAGGAAAGTGAAGGTGACGCCGCCGTGTAATAAAGGGAAAGTGGCTCCACACATCAGCCATCTCGTCTTGTATGTGCTTTGGTGTGTTTAGTGTCTGAGTTGTGTTTTGGCTGTTAGTGTGGAAATTACTAGTAACAAACGAGTCGTGGGCGTAGTCAGATGTGTCCTTGACAGCGGTGACTCTTTTTTTTTATCCCCACGTTTCGAAACCAGAGCGGTCTCTTCCTCAGTCGCCTAAGGTCATTATTATGGCCTGGGGGGGGGGTCGGAGGAATCTGAGGGGGTCACTCAAAAAATCGAAAGCTACAAGGGGGGGTTGCTCAAAAGTGGAGAACAAGAAAAGGGGGGCTACTCAATTTTGTTGACATGTATTAAAGCATTTAGTGGAGTTACGAATTAATACAACAATAATAGTAAAGATATGTATATTCATACCCGGTATTTGTGTACACACACACACACACACACACTTGTATATATATATATATATATATATATATATATATATATATATATATATATATATATATATATATATATATATATATATATAAATCATAATACAGGTGGTTTCAAGTAGAAACTAAAATCTCATTACACTATGTGTTTCACTTTATTGTGATCTTCAGACGAGAATGATCAGCTATTCGACGTGACAAGCCTTCTGTTAGAGGCTAGTACTGAGTACATTTTTCAGTATTTCATGATTAAAGATTGATATACTTGCCTGATCATTAATGAGAAACGTCTGCTTTCTGTATTCTACATTGTATAGGTCACCGATAGGGGAAAATGTGTAAAGCAAGCTTATTCTGATGCTATAAAGTTTAAAACCAGTTGAATGCCTTGACAACAAACCCATCTTTTATTGCATCTGTCGCCATTTTTTCGGTTTCAAAAAATATAGTTGAAATCAGTGAACTGAAATATAAGTTTTGGAATACTGTCTCAGATTTATTTTCCTTTGAGTTTTTTATACGAAAAAAATACTCCCCAAGTGCCACCAAATAACACCATTTTAACCTCTATTTTTCAAAAGCTCCAATGGCAGGAGGGGGGCCCCCTCCTGACCTCCCCCCCCGCGACCGCTTATGCGGTCTCTTGTGGTGCTTTCGCACCACATCTTCCCCCTCTTGAAAAAAATCCTACAGAATAACTGCATGTCACCAGAGCACTGGATACAGACCTGTACATCAGCCCCTGCCACAGCAATTGGAACCTCCTTCCGACAAAGACCTATACCACAGGGTTTAATCAGGGTCTGTACAGGGCCTGTCGCAGCAGCAATCCATTTTACTGTATAGATATTTAACTTTCCCAATTTTTTTTTTTTTTGGGGGGGGGAGGGGGGTCACTCAAATTTTCTGTAGCAGAGAGGGGGGTTACTCAAACACGTCATGGTTGGCAGGGGGGTTACTCGAAAATTTGGAGTTTCGAAAGCAATTCCTCCGACCCCCCCCCCAGGCCGTAAATAATGACGGCTCCCTAAGATATGTGTATATCTTTTTTGTTTTATGTCATGTCGATATTGTTGATCTCCTGTGCTTCTAGCAGTGAAGCCAGAATGCTTATGTTTGGATCGTAATGTGTTCGTTCGTTCATTGACTTGTTTCTAATGCAATGGTTTTTAGCCTTAATCAGTGTGTCGCTTATGTTCGTATTTCTTTATAAGCGATGATCGGTTGTTTAGGAAATAAATTCCTTAATGTTTCGTCCTTTTCTATGTGATCCCAGTTTTCACACAGAGCTAGTTTGATAGCTTTTGTCTTTATGTATGGGCTATATCTTGTTGTGAACACAAGTGTGTTTTTCGTTCTGTTTTCTGTTCGCTGGTGTTGTAATTGCGTAATTCTGGTGGCGAACTTTGTTTGTTATGTAATTCTAGAGATTTCATCCTGTTTGTAGCCACGTTCAAGTAATCTTGCATTGAATGAATTGACTTTAGCACTAAAGTCATTCTCATTGTTGCAAGTTCTGATGTACCTCAGTGTTTCGCCTTTGATCGGGCCTTTAAAGGTAGATTTTGGATGGCATGATGTTCTATGTAGGAATTGAAACGTATCTGTGGTTTTCGTGTGTGTTCTTATGTCCAGTATTTTCTCACTGTTATGTCGTTGACCTTTGTATACCACAAGGTCGAGATCGAGATACCACAAGATGTCCCTCAAAAGTATCAATTACGTCCCCAAGGTTATGAGAGGCAAGAATCTCCGCCATCGTCTTCATTTTGAATAGATATTAGTATCAGTTCAGTTCTAGGTCAGTACAGTGAGCTTACACTTGCTGTGAAAGCAATGCATTGTTGGAAAATAATTTATATTCTTTTCATGTGACTTACATGAGGTGATTCCTGTCACAAAATAAAGTGTCAACCATGTGAAAGCCGAAAAGAAGATATTTCATACGTTTTTTGTTAGTTGATCTGATCATTTTTCGCGAATGACTCATTTTGGTTCAGAGGTCACTCGGAAATAGAATCATTTGAGGTTAGAGGTCATCCCTCCTTGAAAAAAGATACTTCAACGGAATGTTAAAAATACCAACCATGATGTCATACTTGTATGCAAAGCTATTGCCAAGGCCTGTATTGTTAATGCCTAAGATAAATGCCGAAGTGTCTATAGTAACTTTTACATTATTACAAATACCTGTCATAATAGATGAAACGCCTTAAAAATCTCGCTGGTTCTTAAAATCATTACTTACATGACTCCAACGTTTGTAAAGTGGTAAAATAATTAATTAAAAGCCTATCAAATTGTTAAATGTTCGTAAAATGACCAAATAAATGCCTCAAAAATCAGTCACAAGTATGTAACAGTAATAAAAATGCTTACAATTTTTAAAAAATGGTTATATCAGTGTTTGAAATGCCTAAAATAACAAACTGAATGCATTTAACAGTAAACTAAATTTTCTGTAACATTTATGAAAATGCCAATATAAATAACTGAATGCCTACAAAGCTATTGTGAATGCCTATCATGATTAACTAAATGCAAATGATGTTGCTTAAAATGCCAAACATAATCAACTAAATGCGAATGATGTTTTTGCAAATGCTTAACATGATTAACTGAATGCGAATAATGTCATTGCAAATGCCTTACATGACCATCTCAATGCTTAATGCCGTAAGAGTAATGCCTAGCATGATTAACTGGATGCGTACAAACGTATTGCAAATGCCTAACATGATTTATCGAATGCCAATAACGTTATTGGAAATGTCAAAATGTTCATCTCAATGCGTAGTGACGTGGGAGTAATGCCTAGCATATTATGAAAATGCGAATCATGTTCTGAAATTGGAAAAGATAATATGCTTAAAATGCATTTATGACAGCTACGGCGTTCCATACATCAATATGATATAGACGATTTACTCTTAGTTCGCCTGTACATAAACAACACCTTTGCCCCGTGCTGCAGGGATTGATGTTGCGGAGCGCCCGCACGCGGCTAAATCTTTTATTTCAGCCAGAAACCTCCTATGTGAAACGTTTTGAAGTTTAATTCGGGTAAAATAAAGTACAAAGTGAATGCATTTGCTGTCAAGGGCTTGAGTAACAGATCAGTCCTAGGGATATTACAAACTTTAACAACTTGATATAAACGCAAAACTCTATACACTGCGTTGAAATCAAGTTCAACTGAAAATACCGAGACCTGTTTGAGGTCAGGGACACTTTTGAGGTCGTAAGAGACGTTTATCCCGCATAAGCCTAGTGTGTGATGCCTTGTATTTTCAATTGTCAGATTTCCATGTATGGAAACTACCTTTACAGCCCTCCATGTGTATACATGTGCGTTCGTGGTAGTAAACGCCATAAGTAAAATACCTTGATTGTTAATGTCGCAGATTTTAATGAGGGAAGTTGACTCAATGGATAACTAAACTGAAAATGGAATCCGTTGGTGTTATGTATTTTGTACCGAGGACAAGGAAATATTGAAAATACAAAGTCACACTTTTTAGGCCGAACAAAAAAATTGTGCTGTTCCATTGACCCGACCTACCCTATTTTTTACCTGCCGACCGTACACTTTTTAGAGCTACGTAAACACGGAAGTAAAAAAAAAGAAAGAAAAAACAGTAAAATCACGCGTTCGTTACTGCGCATTTGATTTTTGCTTGAACGAGAATGTCTTTAATTTTTTTCCCTTTTATATGTATGATACATTTTCTGGCCAGTGTTTGACCGTCCTGAACCCCTGAAAAATGTATAAAAACAAAAATATTTTGGAAAAAAAATTCCTGCCGATCTACCTACCTAAATTATGAAAACCATGTTATCGGATGAGCATAATGTATTTTTTTTGCCTTAACGATATACAGCTGTACTCAAAATTACTTAAATGCAAGATATATTTTCAATCTGTGACAAGTTGCGTCCACGGTCCACCCTCTTGATGCTGCGATACTTGATATACCACAGGTTATCGTAACGTTGCTTGGATAGTCGTTCGAGGTGGGCGGCCGCAGGTCGCCGTTTACTTGGAAAAAAAGAAAGGTCAGACATCGATTTCAGACAAGCAGCCAGAAAGAAACAAAAGAAACAATCTGGCGTCAATAAATGGTCCTCGACTATCACAAATACCTTCAAATGTTTATTGCTCCAGTATGGCCGGCCTAGAAACGTTACATGTGCCGAAATTTGGCAATATTCACTTCCTGGGGATTCCGCACACTTGCCCTGTATCCGCCATACTGAATTCGAACTACCTTACCCACAATTCAATGCGAAGTCCAATTAAGTCAGTATATACCGGGATACAGGGCAAGTGTGCGGAATCCCCAGGAAGTGAATATTGCCAAATTTCGGCACATGTAACGTTTCTAGGCCGGCCATACTGGAGCAATAAACATTTGAAGGTATTTGTGATAGTCGAGGATCATTTATTTGACGCCAGATTGTTTCTTTTGTTTCTTTCTGGCTGCTTGTCTGAAATCGATGTCTGACCTTTCTTTTTTTCCAAGTAAACGGCGACCTGCGGCCGCCCGCCTCGAACGACTATCCAAGCAACGTTACGATAACCTGTATGATATACCATGTTCTAAAACACGTGTTTTCCACATTTTCGATTCGTAATTTCGATTATTTTAATCGTAATAATGCACGAGCCTTTAGTCGTTTATCTTGAATGAAATTGACGGAAGATGCAATATATCTGACTTTTCGTAGATATTTACGGCATTGAGCTTTGAATTCAACGAGTCAAGTTGTCATTTTGTCGTGACCAATCGCGTCCAAGTAATGGAATATCTGAAATCTGTGCATGGTTGATACTTCTCAGAGTAACTATAACATCGTGTATACTGCGTTTATCCCTTCTACAATCTGCAAATGTAATATGCGAAAAGGTCATCTCATAATCGGCTCTCACATATGAGTTTGACCCAATTGGTTCCCTGACCCATTTCCCCGTAGAGGGCGTGGGGAAATATAGGGTCAGGTACCGGCTAATGTAAACATGGACGCTATTGGGTTAAAATAAAACAAGCTGTGATTGGATGAAAGTAACACTTGTAACTTTTTCTCTTGTTTCTTGGGTTTTGCACTTTCAGGCTCACTTGACACCAACTTCTTGTTAGTACCACAAAGCCGTGGAGGTAGAAAGAAAGACTTTTTACCTCCATGATTTAGCCACTGTGATTTAGCACACCTCTTGATACTTTTAGAACGTCGATATGATGCCTGGCATTTTTCACGAAATTCGGACACCATTCTATCCATCGAAATCAATCGTCGTTCACAGTTCCAACAAAGTTTGCTTTCAATTAGCTGTGATATCGCAGCAGTACTTGTGGCGTGTATCGAACGTGCTCTGGTCATTGGAGTCACGCCACAGTCGGCGATGACCTCAATGACCCTTGCGCGTTCGTTACACGCACAAGTACTGCTGCGATATCACAGCCAGCCTTCAATCACATCTATTTCCCCGTACTTCTAGATTAATCCTTTCAGTTTATGTTTCCCGTCTCGTGTGCCAATGTTTTTGGTTCGGATACCAGTGTTCGAACATAATTCTGATCCAGTCGAATTTTGACCGGCGTTTTCATGGTAGCAGCCATATTTGTTGTAGCATGTTCTGTCAGGTGACTAACCTCCGCCATCTTGAACAAAATTCTGTTCAAGATGGCTACCCGGTACCTGACCCTATATTTCCCCACGCCCTCTACCGGGGAAATGGGTCAGGGAACCAGACTAAGTTTGACCCCATTGGTTTGACCCAAGGCGTACGCCCTCTATCGTTCGTTTGATCGGGACTGACTCCAGATTGCATACAATATTTTTAAAAATGGTTGTGTTACATTTTGTTGATATGTTCAAGTGAAATGTTTCTTGATTGTTATCATTTCTTTCCCATGGTCCACTGTACGTAAGTGTGAAAAGCACCACTTGCCGTGTTTCATAAATCGAAGTCATTATTTTTAATGACGGTCCTAATGGTGCGCTAGATGAAGAAACTCCTTGAATTTCTGATACAAATTTTGATATCACCTAATGTTTACTATAACTTGTTTTGTCTTATACAATTTATGATTTAAACTACAGAGAGGAGTTTCAAATTGGGTGTAACTTTGTCATTTATCTGCCATTTTTTGCTCACGTGTGAACACGTGAGCATATGTCGCAGCGATGTCTGTCTGTCTGTGTGTCTGTGTGTCTGTGTGTCTGTCTGTCTGTCTGTCTGTTGGTCCATTTTCTCAAAAACGGCTGAACGTATTTCAGTCAAATTTGGTAGACATCTTCAGAATTCAAATGGCTAGAACTGAAAAGGTTTTGGTGGGCGTGGCTTGGATATTAATGAAGTTATGAAAGTTTTAATTTTTCTGTTACGCCGCGTATGACAAGTGAAAACAATCGACTGTTTGAGGGCGCTGTGAAATGTGCTTGTCCAGGTTGGCTACAGCTAGATAGCACTGGTTTTCAACCACGGTCCCTCCGTGTTTCAACCTCGTATTGAACATTAAAAATATGATATTTTATTACTCATTCAACTCACTATTCAAGATAAAATATCGTTTAGCAAATTAGCTTTATCCTTGGTAATTGATTGTTTCCCTCGCTGTTTGATCGCCAGAAATGAGTACATACGTTCTCTACCTAGCCTCATGGCATGGAAGTGCTGATGAATAATAACTTTGGGTCAAAGGTATTGAAGTGTCCAATCAGGTTCGTGCACAGAGTCCAAGGCCATGACCTACTTCATGTACTTCTGCACTGTTTTGAATTTGCTTCGCCAAGAAACGTGTTCGTCACTGTCCATAGAAGTATGTTTGCTCTCCTTTGAGGTTGTTTGTGAAACAAATTCCGGGATAGGCCTTGGAATGCATACGATCGGCATCGCGGCAGTGCATGTAGCTAGCCCTACGAGTATGACGAGAGTGTCGGCTTTGGCTACGCCGCCTCCCACCTCCGGTAGGCGGCGTAGCCAAAGCCGGACACTGTCGCCATACTCGTAGGGCTATGCATGTAGCGTACCATGCTTGTGTAACTGCCGAGCTCAACGTGCATTCACGGTTGATACTCGTGTACAATCATGATGTGTTCAATTCTGATGAAGATTCATAAGTCTTACTTTTGCAGTCTTTTTTCCGTACGATAATCCCGACAATACGTGTTACTGTTAGACGAGGTGGCCATTTTATGATAAGTTTCAATACTGCACAGCTACATAGCGTCACTATCGTGTGATCGAGGTACAGCGTTGTTGAACGGGATACAGAAACTCTGCAGAGGGAGAAACGATCGTTGACATGAACAGTCAATGTACTTCAGCACGTAGTCCGCAGATAGCGGATCGAGAAAATAAACGTGTCCCAGTAAATAACGGAATATTTATGTACATTAACTCGATATTAATCAAATTTCCAGCTCATCGCAAAAAAATGTATTGCAAAGATTAATTTGTCACTGACAAATACTGCACTGTATGGAAAAACAACTTCAAGTGGTATTACCCGAGACAACACTTGTGTTGTCAATTTTGATTTCATTTCATAAACTTCATACTTCATCGAGTATCGTGTATTTCAGCCTTTGTGAAGCCATTTTATTGATATTTTCAATTTTTGTCTTGGCTTTGTTGTGGAACATGTTGAATCGTCTCCGTGGACATGTAGGCAAAAGTGTGACGGGTCGAAGTGACTTGGGTACCTGGGGCCGACCAAAACCAGTGTGAATTACTGGGGTAAAAGCGGACAGCGGCCGGGATGACGTGTTCCCCAAGCGAGCTACCTTCAGAAGTCTGTTTCATCGCAAAAAACGTCAACTTTTAAAACCCGTCATTTATTTACTGATGTTATTCTCAGCATCACAAACATATACGCCTCTGCTATGTATCACAGCAAATAGTTATATTTGAGCGCCCCGTAAATGGATCCTCGTTTTTTTGCGAACCCGGAAGTGTGTCTTGCTCAATGCATTTCCTACCCACAGCGAGGGAAACTGCCCGCGTTCCCATGCTCCCATGCACCCTTTTTCAATGCCAGTGCAACGCCATCTGTGCAAAATTTGTGGTGGTATGCTCCCGTGTGATGGAAAACCTCTCTTATTCTAACAATGACGTAGTTGACTTTGGACTTCGATTTCGTAAATGTGATGTCCATGCAGTGAGTTTGGGTTGGCGCGCTTATAATGCAATCTTCGCCCGCCTGCGGTCCGATATCCCGCATTTATTAGCGATATTTATCTGTTTTGACTTGACCAAAGTTGGCAAAACTTGCTATGTACATTAAAGATACTATGATACAAGATTATTGAAAGTCATTTGACATTTTTTTCAGCCAATTCCCAATATGCATATTTAATGAACCTTCCAAATTAGGGATATATACTGGCATTTACTTGATAAAATTTGGCGAAACATGCTGTGTACATTGATCATTATACCAGGTTATAACAGTATTGAAAGTCATTTTGCATTTTCATGTCAGCTAATTCATAATTTGCATAAATAGCTAACAAGCTTTCACGGTTTGGCATATAGAGCTTGAAGGACTTGACCAAAGGTAATTACACATGCTATATTGTGATACAATGACAGTACTCAAAGAAATTAGTTATTTTATTTCAGCTAATTACATATTTGAATACTTAATGACCTTTAGAATTGATCTGTGGTGAAATTCATTGTGTTGATCATAACACTTTAAATGTAGCAAAGCATGTAGCAAAGGTTCAAACTTGCACATAAATGCAATATATAATGAAACACGTGAGCATTTTCAGTTCATATCTGGTAGTAACTTGATACAGTCTGCCAATCTATCTGATTGGCTTAAAGCAGCCACCCTCTGATTAATGCGAAATCGAATTAAGTATTCATCATGGAGATGAAAAATCTTGTTTCAGATTACACATTAAATTTGAACGAACCCACTGTGATATCGAAATTTTACAACAAACAAAACCCTGGCATTACTAGCGTATCCGAAATGAATGTGCGCGGATTCTATGACTGGCCTGGTAGTTATCATCACAACTTGCAAAGAACTTCATGAAGATGTTGCGATAGCTGAAACGAAAGTTTGCCCGTCGATACAGAAGGAACTATAACTGAGTTGCTCCGAGCAAGATGAGCGACCCAATTATCAACTTTATGAAAATCTCGCTCAGTGGCAAAAATGTACCCATCCTTTTTTTAAGGAGCATGGTCCTGTAATCTTGTCAGCTAAGATCAAACTAACTCGCACTCGCTCGCATCGGGTCAAACCAATGGAGTCAACCATATGTGATAACCGATTATGAGTTGACCTTATTGAATACAACCTTTTTAAAGTGGAGAAGGAATAAACGCAATAGGCACGATGTTATAGTTACTCTGTGAATTTTCAACAAAAGATTTCACGTTTCACATTACCTGGACGTGATTGGTCACTTCATGACTAAAACGTGACTTATTGAATTTAGAGTTGGTCCCATTGTCTTTAAATATATGAAAAGCTTACATGTCCCTTCTGTTTTATTCGCTGTAAACGATTTAAGGCTCGCGCATATCGAATAAAATAATCGTAATTACAAATCGAAAATGTCAAAACAAGGGTTTTAGAATATGGTATATCACAGTATCAGAAGGGGTAAACGCAACTTGTCACGGATTATTTTCCCCATCGATGTATATTCTTACAGATACACCGCCATTATTTTATGACGTAGCAATTTGGTAAATCAATTTATCTAGCCATACACCAATGTGCGGCGATAACTTACAAAGCAAAACTTTGTCTTCCTATCTGGAGTGGCAAGATGAGATCCAGACAAACACTACGGGTGACGAACTTCACGTTTGCAGCCATCAGTGGGCTGAGATGAACCATTTACATGTAGATTGTTTCAAAGGAATACATCAGGAGAATATACACTACAACGAGTAAAACACTATCTCTGGGACCGTTCAGTTACTATGGCCGGCAAAATCCAAAGGGGTCACCTTAAATTTGAAAACTACAAAGGGGGGAGGGGGTATTTTTCAAACTGCACATAGGGGGGTCACTTATTTTTCATATGTATCCATCCCGTCAAAAAGTAGTTTTCGTGTTCAAAAATATTGTGGGAAATAAATATGATTCACTGCATGATTTTATTCTCTGAAGTGATTTAACTGTAAATCTGAATAAAAGCATAATTATCTGTTACATGAACATCTTGTCTTGGAAACTCTGAGGCTTGTCTTATTGTAAATCAAGTTCACTGAGGGCAATGAACAATTCCTATTACTTTCATCTTAGACATATAGCAAGTTTTGTTGGGGAAATATTTAGCAATTACCTGCAGACTACCATGAAAAGTGAAATAATACTTTTAGGTGAAATTCCAATATCATAATTGTTGTCCCTATCTGAAATTTCAAACACCCTATCTAAAGCAAGTACATTTGTATCAATCATCAAACACCTATGACAGCATAGATTTAGCTAGTTTAGCATTGTTAAAAATTACTCACAGTTTTCTCATAGACTCAAGTGTATAGTGAATCAACATTTCGGTGAAATTCCAAAATCAAATTCTTCCACTGCACACACATACACTTGTACCACTCTTGTCTAATCAGTAACTTTGAAAGGAATTATCAAACGTCAATAAATACACAGATTTAGCAAGTTTTGTATTGGGAAAAATTACCAATAGTTTCCTCATAGACTAGACCATGTATAGTGAATCAATAATATCAATTAAATCCAAATATCAATTTTTTGTAGACACATCCACTTTTAATCTGCCATTGCAAGCAAAGTACATTTACATTAATCATCAACATGTGCAAGTGTACAGATAAGCTTATAGATTGTTTTATTGGAAAATCTTAAAAAAATATTTTGTCCAAAACACTCCCATGTATTATGATTTGACATTTTAGGACGAAGCACATCAGCCACATTTTGCCTTCTAATATAGTTGTTCAAAAAATGGTGGCCCTCCCAAAAGGGCATGCACGAAATTTCATGACCCTTCAAAACCTCTTGCGCAAAAATCTGCGAACCACCTGCAATATCTGACCAATCCCTTTGAGGGGGGATTTCAAAATTATTGCAAGTCAGAAGGGGAGATTTGAATGCAAACACATTGTAAGTTTGTTAGTAGGGTAATTTGAAAAAATCTTACAATCTTTTTTTATTCTATCGCACCCTCTCCAGAGGAATGTGTGTGCAGCTTTTTTGGGGGAAGGGGTCATGAGATTTTTGTCATCTTAAAAGCGGGTCATAAAATTTTTGGTGCGATGAGTAGGGGTGTTCACTTACTTTGACTGATGCACAGAAAGAATTTGCCGGCCATAATAATTAAACGTTCCCTTAAGAGATAGCATTGTATCATGTTTCAATTTTATACTTTTTTATGTCGAATGACAAACTTTCAATTAGCAAATGGTGATAATTTAAACAATCATATAGAGTACAAAATATCAATCCCCCATGACTCGAATGGATTGTTCCAACAGCGTGACCCAAGCCATGACTATCAACTTGGGTCACATACAACAGTCCGGGTCAGCTCCAAAATTGGAGACGCTATACCATAATATTTTCCCCCTCTCATTAGCCAATCAGCGGCCAGCGCGCCATCAGTAAAAATTGTATTTCCTGGCAACCTCCACATGCGTCCTTCGTTACGTACGCCATACTGTGTCGAACTCCCGCGCCGTATTCTGTCATAATGTCGAACAGTTGTGTGGCCACTCTGTCAAAACACAATTTCAAAATCGCGTACCAGTTTTATTCTGGCTAAGACAACCAAACCCATATATCGCTGTGATTCCTAGACTCTGGCTTGAGGTCCTGCGAAATATAAATCGTGTACCTACACAGATCGTTCAGAATACCCCATTTGTATCGGAGATGGCAGCGATACAAATTCTACGGTGTGGGGAACAGTACGTGTGGCCACTCTGTCAACACATTTTCAAAATCGCGTACCATTTTTAGTCTGCGTTTGACAACTACAAAACAGGTATCGTTTTAAAGCTCTGACATTGCTCTTCTTTCTTGCAAAATTTTATACGCGTACCTACACAAATAACCTTTATAACAGTATTTCTAATAGAGATGACGAACATCCACAAAATGATTCTCGGTACTTGAGCGAAATCGATAAACTGGGGGTAGAAATGAATCGTCAATATTTCGAATATTTGTTCACTAATCGGACTCCTTGTTAGACATGACCTTCTGCAGAACACGTGGATTATGTTGACTGTCGAAATTCGTCGCAATTCACAAGACAGGGCTTAATAAGCGGCCCAAACTGCCGATCACACTTGGTGGGTAATTTGTGACCCAGCGTGACCTGTACTTTATTAATGATGTAATCTGGTCGATGATTGGCTGAATGCCGGAATACATTATCATAATGAGTCTCCAATTTTGGAGCTGACCCGGACTGTACAAGGAGCGCTCCTCGACTGTGCTTGGAGAGGAACGGTGCCTCGACCATGACCATAGATCCTCTAGGAAAAAGTTCTTCTCAAGGGTCTACGCCTTGATGTAACTAATTAGTTGCTAAACTTTGAAGGGCTTCTCCAAACAAAATCACCATTGCTAGGCCGAAGTTAACATAGAAGTTAACAATAAAATATAGAGGTTGCCCCAGGGGGTTGCCCTATCGGATTATGGCCATAACGTCCTTTTGAAGGTGTCATTTTGACGCTAGTTTCATCAAGAAAGTGAACTTATAGAAGGCCTATTTCTGAAACGGTGTCAATCATAGTCGCTTGTGTTGTATGCATTAGGAGAGTAGGAAGTTGGGAAACGGAATGGCCGCCATACGTGTACGCAGAGTTCGTAGACGGATTCCCTCACAAAAAACCCACAATTAATTCAATAAACCTGCATCGATGGCTTCCGATATATCTCCAAATCTTTACCTGCTATCTGTGCATTTTTGGATGTGATCCCTTACATTCAAACTGAAACTGCCACATGCAATTATGTCATTTCAAACGTTGAAATAGCAAATACATGATATAAATCTTACCTGACTCTACAACCTCGGCCACCACGAAAAGTGTTGCCAGCAGAAACCACATGATTATTATGCACTGTAACAGACAATGCTCTCGATAGTCTTACATTTGATCGTGGTCAAATAAAATCCACAATCGCAGTCATCATTGGTTTATACGTAACTCAAAGATAAACGGACGCTACACTATTGGTCGGGAAACGAAAAATGATTATAATTTACGAAATTGAGTACCTTCATCACAGTCGCCTGTTTTCCTAAACTCCGCTATGCGCCTACGAGCCCCATAGACGTGTGGTCTATGATGAGACACGTACGCGCAGAGCGGAATTTTAGAAAACAGGTTTTTAGAAAATAGGTAGTGCAGCGTCAGCACATCATGTGAAAATGCAAGACCATGTCACTCTGAGCGCCATTCTACTGAAAATATCACAAAACGCCACATTGGAAACCGCACTGGCAAAATGCAGGGTCATACATTCCATCTCTGAATATTTTGCATTGGCAGTTTTATTTTAGGCTGCTTGTAATTTTGCAAAACAAAAGTGATTAGATCTTCTTTGTTTTGCTATCATTAGTTCAAGGATGAATTGTCATAATTTGTTATCTGTACAAAATGTGATTGTTTCGACACCCGAATCCAAGTTCACAACTTTGCAGTCAGAAAATGTTTATTCGTTTATTAACGATATCATTACAACGGTGTTGATATGGTACTGATCCCATAATGTATTGTCGACACAATAGGATCTAACATCGTCCATCATTCTTCTCTGTTGGGAATGTCATCCTTGAACCCAGGTCTATACTTCGCAATAACCAAAAATGCTACATATTGACTTTGTTTTCCGGTCGTCGACTGAAAATGTTAACATATCTGGTCTGTTGTTCTGTATGTGTATACAGTATGATCTTCAGATTGTTTTCCAGCATAGTGATCGTCTCAGTAGTGACAAGGGAGATTTGTCAGAAGATTCAGAAATCATTACTAGATTAAAGTCCAGCTCGGCAGCATTGATAACTCGCTGATTTTTGTGTGTGTTAACTTCAAAGTCACAAGCATCGAGTCCGAAGTCCAGAATTTTGTTTGGTTTCAAACCGCTCTTATCTTTCTTTTATCTGTTTTTGTAGTACATTTATGCGATCTGCGGTTCAGAGATTGTTGACACATTCCATGGGGTTTTAAACTTTTACATCCTACATTGTCCGACTGTTTCATTATTCACGATATTATATTGTGTATTACAGCGGCGAATTTCAACTTGATGAAATGGACATTGCGACGACGTCATATGAAACATGGGGGTTGCTGAAATGTCCATCTTGGTCTCAACACAGGTTTCATCTTACTTTGGTTAATATTATTTCAATCCGTTTGACTATGATATGTATTCAATGCTTATCAAGATTTATACTACAAGCCTTTTGTACATACCAGCCTCTCGTGATCGTTACCGTATTTTCCAATAATTACGAAAATGTGGTGCAATAAATGTAGATGTGGAAGGCATGTCCGACGAATTTCGAATCGCTACAGCTTCCACGGTCTATTCCCATAAGGCCTAAAAAAAAAAATTGTGTGTTTCCGGTAACCCGACCTACCCTAGTTCAAACCCCCCGACCCTAAACTTTTTTTTGGACCTTGAAAACAAATCCCGCGAGATTGTCTGGGAAAAGTTTTAAATCACGCGTGATTTCATGACGTCATTAAACAACAATAGCGACTGCTTGTGCAAGCGTGTTTTCCGTAACATGTGAGAAATGCGATCACGTTCAAGAAAAAATGTAAAAAGTGTGAGAGGCTCCCCACCTAACTCTCCAAAATGTTTTTGTGTCGAGTTCGTGTTTAATTCGTTTCAAAAATGTGTTCCTATATTCTTATCCGATTTTTTGTGTTAATGAAAATGTTTGTTTCACTTCGGATATTTGTAGGGAAGTTTGGATTAGTGTGTACGGTAATGTTTTGTTTGTGTGGGGAAAGCTTATGGCGATTGTAAAAAGTGTGAAAGAGGCTCCCCACCTAACTATCCAAAATGTTTTTGTGTCGAGTTTGTGTTTGATTCGTTTCAAAAATGTGTTCCTACATTTTTATCCGATATTTTGTGTTAATGAAAATGTTTGTTTCGCCTCGGATATTTGTAGGGAAGTTTGGATTAGTGTGTACGGTAATGTTTTGTTTGTGTGGGGAAAGCTTATGGCGAGACGCAGCCGGACCTATGGTGTTACAAAGTTGATGAGTGGCCCTTTGACGCTTGCGTTTCGAAACCCGAGTGTGGTTTCTCATCAGTCGCAATGTAGATTCTTTCGTTAGTTTGTGTTTGTGAAAGTTTATTTTAATGTATTTTAGTGGTCTTGCTCTTCGAATAGCGAGGCAAGAATATCAAAGTTTGGGTCTCGTTGTGAGTCCGTTTGGTGGTCTGGTTTGTTTGTTTTTTGTTTCTTTACTTCTGTAAATTTTGTTTTGACTTTTCAGGTTTTTGTTTCTCTTGTAAGCAATGATTGGTGATTCTGGGAATAGATTCCTTAGTGTTGAGTCCTTCTCCAGTTCAGCCAAATGTTTCAAAAGACTTCCCTTAAGATCTTTTGTTTTTATGTAAGGGCTGTATGTTGTACTGAAGATGAGTTTGTTTGTTGCTTCTTTACGTGTACTTGTACAGTTTGTTAGTGTATTACGAATACTGTGGTTTATTTTTTCTGTTATATTCGTGATTTCATTGTTTTTGTATTCTCTGTCGAGTAGTTTGTTTCTAAAGAAAGCGACTTTTTAGTAAAGTCGTCATTGTTGTTTCAAGTGCGAGCGTATCTTAGGATTTCACCTTTGATAAAGCCATTAAATGTTGCTGTCGGGTGACACGATTCTCTATGTAGAAATTGGAATGTGTCTGTTGGTTTAGTATGTGTTTTGATGTCGAGGATATTTTCTTTGTGGTATCTTGCATCTTTGAAAACTACTACATCTAGGAATGTAATTTCCTGTGTTGAGTTTTCGTATGAAAACTTAAACGTTGGGTGCATTGTGTGGATTTTTTGAATGAAGTTAGTGAGTTCGGTTTATGTTCCCAGAAAGATTGCAAAGACATCATCTCTGAATCTTTTCCAGAAGTGAATGTTGTTGTGGTTGTTTACGATTATTTTCTTTTCAAGTTCATGAAAAGCAATGTCTGCTATCTCTGGCGAGGCATTCGATCCCATGCTGCAGCCGCGGGTTTGGCGGAAATATTGCTTGTTTATAAATTCAAAACTGTTGTGTTTTAGAATTAGTGAAAGCATTTCTATTAAGTCTTCCGTGGGTGGTTTTTTGATGCCGTAATTTTTTTGAAGCGAGGTTTGTGAGTTTAATGTTTCACTGACTAGCCGAATCGCTTCGTCGTGAATTGTGTTTGTGTCCATCGACACCACGTCGAGTGTTACAAGAAATGCATGTTGGGGGAAATTTGTGTTTTCTATTTCTTGTATGAAGTTTGTTGTGTCTTTTATATTGACACTTTTGATGCTTTGCTTAGAAAGCAAATCAATAGTTTGATGAAAAGGGTCTCTATGAGTGAGAACTTAATTATACGTAAGGTGTATGATGTTGTGTACTTCACTTCTGACTTGAGGGAAAGATGGAAAAATTCAGTCTTCTAATCTTTGTTCAGAAATATGTCTTCATGGTCTAACCCATAAATGAATATTTCTTGATGTAACCTTTTTTTGCATCATTCTTTTTTCCCAATCCTGTAACCATTTATATATATGGACATGCTCATTGCCGAAATAAAGAATTAATAATAAAATAAATATTTGACGGTTGTTGCTGGACCAGTGGTTTTATGAAGTAATCCAGGAATTCTGAAATTCTGTTAGTGGGACTGGAGCAGCCACTAAATATTGGTCTCCCTGCAAACGTTGAGTTTTCAGGCGGCGGTTTGTGAATTTTAGGCAATAAGTACAAATGCGGGGTACGGATTTTTATGTTTTTTGGATCGAGATACTTATAAGTATCATGGTCGATGTGTTTGTTCTCGTACATTTTGTTTTAATAGTTCGTGTACTTTGTTTACTGTTTGTTCTGTGTCGTCTAGTTGTGTATAATACTGAGTGTTGCGTAATTGTCTTTTGCATTCGTGTATGTAATCTTTTGTGTTGACAATGACGATGCCTTGACCCTTTTCGAAGGGTATTAAAATTTTCACATTTTCTTTTTTGCAGAGAAAAAAAAATTACCAAAAAAAAATTTTTTTCCTACCTACCTACCCTATTTCTGAAGAGCATGTTACAGGAAACACACAATTTTTTTTTTTTTGCCATAAACCGAAAGGGGTGCCAGGACGAACGACGGTAAATTTCCCTCCTTTTAAACAATTCTTGATGGGAATCGAACCTGCAGTGAAGGCCTAGTGAAAACATCAGTTGTCAGTATGTAGCCTGAACTCTGCTACCCTGTGAATGTATTACCAAAACTCGACAACAAAACAGAATTCCGTCCAAGTGAGAGACGTAAACACTGACGATCCTGGGATTGACGAGTTGTCGCCGCGGCGGAGAGCGTTGATGGCAGCGATGTGGCCAAAGCATGCATGGGGCTAGTCAGGGTTCATATGGAAAACGGATCTTTCAAGATAGGCCAAGATCGTAAGCTTGCGGTCTTTTTATAGCCACAATGTCTCCTAGAATAAGAACTATTCTTTCGATCTCGCCGTTGCATTTCTTTCATAAAGACGTTTGCAAATATTCTCAACAACCCTGATTACTGTAGTAGGAAGGCTAATTGAAGGGTGAGTAGCGGTGACTTTTGATAATTGTCATCATTCAAGTTTTACCTCTTGGTCCAATAGGTTGATCCGTAGTGTCCGTTGTGCATCCACTGTCGCCTTGCATTAAATTTGCTCCTTTTCTTCAAATATCTCTCCTCGTCTATGTTAAAGTCAGTCAGGGTGTGCGTACTTTGGTTCGATGATGGTGATATTTACATATGCAATTATTTTGGGGCCAATTAACTCGTTGTTTGGTCAGACATCATTTTTGGTTACCACTTGCTTTCAATTTATTTGCCATTCAGCCTTCTACAGAGGCCCTTTTTGTTTGGCATGACAATTCCAGAACAATTTGCATATGTGTATTTCTTAAAAATAGTTTGTCAGAGTTTTGTTATATTCTACAAATTTCTTCTTCTGTGAAATGCTAATGCATTGCAATCAAATTTCTTAGGGATGACCTCATCATATTTTGAGATGAAATTTGTATATTCAGATTGTTTTGGGATTTGGCATTTTTGATAAAACTTCATTTTAAGAGATACTGCTAGTCAGTGCAAAACACCGACTAGCTAGCTCCATATCAACACCGACCAACCACTGCAAATCACCAAGGTAATATAATACTAAAATAAAACACAGTTGCAGCCAACAAACAATGCACTTTAAAGGGGTCCTTATTATGATACAAGTAATGTGACCTGACAAATTTAAGTCCAGAGGGTAATTAATTAGCTGTTCATAATTTGCCCTCCAACTGAAAATTTTTCGACTTCCCTCCTGCATGCTGCACTCAAACTTCATTTTGACCCACTCGACATATAGTTTTGCCTGTTTCCCCTTCCAATGTGAATTTTTGAAGCTCCCCTGCCCTGTGGCGAACAAAACTTGTAACTTTCCCCTGCCTTGGAAAAAAATCCCTTACAGTTTGATCATTCCCCCTGCAGACATGAAGCTCCCCTGACTTGTGATGAGAAAAGCCTGTAGATTTCCCCTGCCCTGTAAACAATTTTCCCTCTTTTTTCCCCAATCACGGTCCCCAGGCCAATCAACCGATATCTGCCCTGCCAAACAAAAAACCCCGAAAATTTGCTCCCGGCCAGCTAAAAATGTACGTCCCCTGCCCAAGCAAAAGCAAAATTTCCCCTGCCCTCAAAAATTGCTCCTGAAATAGTTTTTTCGATGAGTAGCTGGATGCACCTGTAACATTTTTGTACCGAGCGCCACCCGTAGACTGAATTTATTTTGATCAGCTTGTTGATTTTGCCAATCTAAAACATCTAAATTCCTATTGTGGATCGAAACATTCGGGGTTTTTTTCAAAAACAAACGTAACACTACTAGGTCTGAGTACGACGTGTATGTACATAGTGAGATCGGTCATGTTTTACGTACAAAGTATTATCATAACAGGGCCCATACTGTGCTCTTCCGTCACTGACGCAACGTCTGTCCTAGGGTTTAGTTAAGATGGGGACATCTCAAAGACACGAAAGTGGGAAACTTTTGACCGCCACTATCGTTTTCTTCTCGGTCCTGCTTCACAGTTGCGTTGTCGCCTGACCTGTATTATGTACATGTACGCATTGCTTGGAGTTCTGAGAAATAGCAGAGAGCGTGCAACTCATAGAGCATGTTTACCCGCTTTTTGTTTTAATATCCCTTTTCAAGCTAGATAAATCATGAATTATTTATAACCCTGGGCACTAAAACGGTTGAGGAGGACTGACTCGGAACTGTTTAGTGCAAATTTTTTATTTCTATTTTTTTTTTTTTTTCAGTCCATCATCCAACAGGTGTTAGCCCAATTACAGGATGAGGTACACATAAGCTACTAACCCAAATTGAGCAATGAGCAGTTAAGTGCCTTGGGCACAACACCGTGCTAGAGTCTTGAACTCACATCCTCCGACAGTGAGTCCATTACTCTGAACTTACCGGGTCTTGAACCAGGTCTCGCACTTACCATCCTCTGATAGCCGTTACCCTGACCACTGATCCACGGTGCCTCCAAAAGACAAAATTATATGGGAAAATGAAAAATTGCCTGAAAATCAACAGTTATCTCTGTGTTGAAGGCACTCTTTTATGTTTAAATTTATGCCCGGCCTGTGTGCTTGAATCAGATTTTATTTGTTCAAGAAACCATTTTTTGTCCATTGAATCAAAATTAAATGTGGTAAAAAAGATGAATGTCTAGTCATTTTTCCTATACGCTGAGTGCTCTCTCCAGTGGCACTGGCTCTACTGTATCGAGACAGAAGGGTGTGCCCTATATTGTAACAGTCATATTTCATCATACATCATAGTAGCAGCTGTAGATGTGCAACAAGATAGCCTTTACTGGTTAGTTTTCATTTCTAACCGAGGTTAGAGACGTGATAGATTCACGTGACCGTTTTTTTAGTAAGACTACCAATTTTACAAAGTAAATTTTTGATCTCGTGAAAACGCGTCTTCAATAGCCTCTCTTCTTGACTATCAATTTGCAGCTAGTTGATAATGATAGCGAGTTACATAACGGCTTGCTTATCCTAAGGAGTCTGCTAGAAATTTAGATTGGTAAATTAAATGCTGTGTTTGAGACAATATGCACCATTCCAGCATCACTCAGGGAAAGACAGATAATAATAATTAAGGCACCTGAACAACCTCGTGTTTACATCAATTTAGAAAAAGTTGATTTCCTTCTTTCTGCTGAATTCACAACTATTGCAGTCATGCTGCTTGTAAATAGAATAATCTGCACTGTGGCGAAGGATAAGGGAAACATGTGTTGAATTTAGAAGATGCGGTATTATGAATGATCATCAACTTGATCAGATAATGTCACTAAGAAATCTACCAAAATCATCTACACACAGGTGTTACAAAGATGGTAGGGCATTAACGGGGTGTTATTATTAACGGGAGAGGGTATGTTCATCATTACGAACAGCGCTCTCTGATTGGGTCTCAAGACACAGCGACGGGAATACTATGTAACTGGACTCGACAGTATATGGCATACTGATGGTCACTTATACGGTGCAGAATGCAATAAAGGGGATCAACTCCACACATCGTTCACATCTCGGTTGTTTGGCGTTTTCTGTATGATAGTGTGCATATTTCAGTGTATATTAGGGACCGTTCAGTTTTTACGGCCTGGGGGGCGGCAAAATCTTGTCGCCGGTGTTCAAAAAAACATAGACCCCACTGCATTTTTCGTGAAAAAAGATGACCCCCCCCCTTTTGGCACCTGAAAAAAATGATGACCCCCCCCCCCCCCCCTGGCTGAAAAATAACAAAAACCTATGTGTCACATTTACTCGCACGGTTTGGATTTGAACTCCAGTACGCGGCACACTTTATCCGCGTAGCAGAGATGCCAGTGCACAAACTTCCCAGCCACATCCATGCAAACGTCTATTAATTAGGACAACTGTAAGGCAATTTTTAACTTCATTTCCATAGACAACTTATGTCCATGGACATTGTATAAAGTGAACTTTATTGAAGTGGTTCGCCAAATGCAGCCCTCCGGTTAAGAATGTCATGGGCCATTACGTAAAGTCAACTTTATTCTAGGTTGTAAACAGTGTCATGGGCCATTACGTAAAATAAACTTTATTGGAGTGGGCCGCCAAAGGCGGGCGCCTGTTAAGAGGGTCATGGAGCATTATATAAAGTCAATTTATTGTAGTGGGCCGCTGTTACCGGCCCGCCGGTAAAGAGGGTCGATCATGGCCATTGCATGAAGTAAACCTAATTGGAGTGGGCCACCAAAGGCATCTGCCCGTTAAGAGGGTCATGGGCCATTACATTAAGTCAATTTATTGTATTGTCCCGCAGAAGGCTGCCCGCCGGTAAAGAGGGTCGATCATGGCCATGGCATAAATTGAACTTTATTGTAGGTATTATGTTTTTGAAAATGTGGTACTCCCCTTTCCTACCAGTGAAAAAGCGATGACCCCCCCCCCCTTTCGCAGATTCCAAAATTACGATGACCCCCCTGGATTTTGCCGGGCCCCCCGGCCGTAAAAACTGAACGGTCCCTTATGTTCGATTGTCTTATGTAAATAACTTATTAGCCATGGACAGATATAGCCGTAATCTCTCTGTCTAGACACAGACCCAACGCTGGAGTGGAGCGACTGTGTGACATTCACTGTGATGCCTACTCTACGTTTCGAAAACAGAGTTTTCTTCATCAGTCGCTAAAAGTTCATGATTGGTTGACTGATAATACGTGTACCATCTATACCCCCACCCCGTCTCTTGGATAGACATTTACTCCTATGCTACAGGCGGCTTGGCCACGTGAGGGACGCTTCGAGATTTACGAAGTTGCAAGATATCACGCTTATCGTATCATCAGCCATGATCATGGGTCAAAGAACTTTGTGTTGGGTTACTTTTGGTCAAACGCATTGTTATACGGAAGGCTTAACTAGTAAAATGCAATCGGAAGTTGATGTCAGCGACAATACAATACATCGAGAGGATATACCCTTACTTTCGCTCTCTAAATGCATAGAACAATAATTTTCGTATTTAATCTCATGATCGATCATTTCTACAGAAAGTGATATTGTACAAATCAAAATTTTGCGGTTTTGCAACGCTACAACAAACTGCGCAAACAATAACAGGTCGAACAGACAACAATCAACTGTTTTTAATCGTCAGAGATTTCAATATCTACGCTTTGTCGCATTAAAATACAAATGTGATGTAACCATTGTTGCCTGCCCTCAGCTTGTTTCACAGAGTACATCCATATACAATATGAAAATCGATCTTGCTTTCAGTAGTGCATGCGCACCATGTAATTTAGGCATCGTCGACTCCGTTTTTTCTGATCATAAAACTGTATAAGCAGAATTGTAATATTTGCTCACAATATTTGTACAACTTAGCAATCGCACTTGCGTTATAAATCGTAAGAAAAATTGTTGAAATCATATAACAGCGGTCAACTCCGCCCATTTGACGCTCCAGTCAAGAAAATAAGATGTATAATGACAAGGTTATAACGAAAATACCACAAAGAATGCACTCGAACTTTGGCGCCGCACATCAGCCGACGGGATACGCTTGGCCACTGTCCTCGTGCATCTTTTGCTGTTTTCGTAATAACCTCACATTATCGACTTCGTTCTTTCTGATCACAAAACTATCACAGCAGAAGTCTGCTCAGAATATTGGTTTTTCACAGCAGATTCGATACTTTCCTTCAACCAATACACACCATTTCAGGTGATAGTTCTTTTAATTCTGTTTCTTTTTTTTTCACAAATTGGCCATGATGTATCATCAAATTTCTCCAAATTATACAGTTATCTGAATTGTAACACAAAAACCTCTCATTAGGCTAATTGATAAAGAAAAAAACTTGAACAACTCGATCACTGCTCGGTTATTGTTCATTTCCGGTTTGTTCTCATTTTTTCACTGGAATATTCCGTGACATTTGTTTTCAGATTACATAAAGCGGATTTAATCAATAACAAAATCATATTCAATACGGGTTCTGGCACCGCACAATCTGTGATGGGTCGGTTTTTTACACTATCGTATTACAGGAGGGCGGGGAATCATAATACGATAGCGTAAAACGCCGACCCATCTACATCCAAATTTAATTAGATTGCGCATCGCACTGAATCAGTCACTCGATCGATAGATAAGACATTACGTCACCACAATGACCGGGGTATGTCAGACATTATTCGTCTAGAAGTTATGAATAAGATCAATAAGCGTAAAGTATTAAACTTTTTAATTATTCCAGCCTTGCCTGTGTCGGGTGTGTGCCTATTACTTTACCCTCGCTATCTCTGTATCGTATTTCAAAGAAAACCGTCCAGATCTTTTAATGACCCTCCCATATCCTCTTC
Source organism: Ptychodera flava (assembly GCF_041260155.1). NCBI lineage: Eukaryota > Metazoa > Hemichordata > Enteropneusta > Ptychoderidae > Ptychodera > Ptychodera flava. The sequence continues at coordinate 33,076,568 of NC_091948.1, read as the reverse complement.
ATTAAAGCTCCAATAGCTACGAATTTTATGCATTATTGTCATGTTTTATTTTCAAACCAAATTTGGTGCATGTAAATGTGCTAACTGAAGGACATGTTTAGAAGCCTTACCGCTCGTCGACGTCACAATGCCTATGCGTTTCAACAATATATATATATATATATATATATATATATATATATATATATATATATATATATATATATATATATATATATATATATATATATATATATATAATGTATGGGTGAAACACACATACACATCGTGATAATATAAGAAACAAGGATGATGTCATTAACTTGAATGCAAAACACACGATGACCAACATTTTGTTGTTGTAATCTTTATTTTCTCTGTCCATGCACATTGCACATGATCAGTTTTTGAAAATGGCGGAAAATCTAAAATGATGTTAAAACTTTTACATTTACATGGCACTTTCGACATTCATGGCAGTATTATACACTTTTTCCGGCTTCAATGGGTCTAATTTAAAGAAACCTCTTGGAAACTCAGGGATATTTCCTGATCGTTTTATTACACATTCGCAGCTATTGGGGCTTTAATTTGTTGTGCCGATAACGAACGCGGAGGTTTAATTTGCCAAACCCGGAATTCGAATCGACCACGGTACAAACAAAGCCATGTGCGCAAACGCGCACAGACGTACGTGTATTTCCATACGCGTTCAGTACACATGTGGGTTTGTTTGTACCGGCATCACGTGATTATTTGGGCGTACTGAGTATGTAGAACGGCGTACGCATCGCGTCCTTTTTCTTCCGGAGTAGAACCATTTATCGCCAATTCTGTGAACACTTACAACGCTGGGTTGCCTCTGGTGCATGTATGCGGCCATTAACGTTTAAAGGCCCATGGGCTGCAACTCTGCGAAATATGTCCAACCTCAAGGTACCTCAAATTTCCTCAGACATCATTGCAATCTACAAATTGAACGGTATAGTCATTCAAGTTAACTAATCCTCAACAACATTTGCTTGTGGCAGACTAGGCAAGAAATTGAACACTGAGATGTTTGTTCATTTTAAATTTCCCACTATTTTCAAAATATTGCCATGTTAGGTGAAAAACGGAGAATTGTTTGTCAAAGTGGAGTGAATCCCTTTCCCGTCCTTTCAGTAGGTTGCACCATGTTGTATTAGTAAAGATTCAAATGTGTACATGCACCAGTTACGCTTTTTATCATGTAGTTGCAAGGAGGTGGCCATATTTGGGTGTGGCACCCATTTATTATTTGTCTTACTGAAACCTCCCCATGCAGTCCCATTCAGTGGATAATTACATTATGTAAACACCTCTCCGTAGGAACATTTTTATGAAGTAATTTTAATGTAAATATAAAACATGAAAATAATGTCAAAAGTTGCAGCCCGTGTGCCTTTAATGTCATTTGAAGTAAAGTTCGGTAGCATTTCATGAAAGTGGTAGGACCGACGTATTTTACATTTTCTACGACTGTGAGAAGCAGAATCGTAACGATGTGTTATAAGTGCAATGGGATATACAGAGGAATCGAAGGACGGTCTTTCAAGTGTTATCATCGAACGTCAGCAATTGTTGCCAACTATACTCTCCTACATTTTAGAATGCGTGAAAACCATTTTAAAGTTTTCACAGTCACAGTAACATTTACCAAACACAGTAATGTGCTGTTTTTCATACTTTTTAATATTTGAAAAACAAAACACTGATACAAAAACTACATTTTAACGTCCATGTCGTTTATTGGTTTAACGTCACCTGTATCTGCATGCCAACTTTTTTCCTTAATGGAGTATTTTAGAGGCGATGTAAAGCAGAGTACTCAAGAAATTTGGACGACTATATCAACGCAGGTTTCGGCCTTAGCCGAGCATAGCATACACTATTATCGAAGAAAGGCCCTGAACTATTGGAAAATCTAGCGTTACGAATTTTTCGTTATCCAATTACACAAAATGCTGTTATTTTGAAAGCAATATTCTCTACCTTTATTCTTCCTGTTAGTTTCAAAATTGATACCGTAATTGAACACATAGGTTTGTGTAACTAACTAATAACAATGTTGGTTAAGTATCCTTGCCTTAACATGTACCACCATAGAAGAAAAATAAAAATAAAACTCCTGGAATACCGAAAATGGTAAACATGGTTTGAACGAGAAAGCTAAAAAGTTAGATAACGATAATTTTCACTAGAGAAATACGTGCACATATGCAGATAAATCCAAATCAGCACACACCAATAAATAAGCTACATGCGTAGTGAAGAAAAAATGATAGAAAATAGACGATGAGACGATTAAAACCTTGTGATGGAGTTCGGCAGGCGAAAATGAAGCAGAAGACGAATGAGAGTAAATTGGGAAAAACTAAAACGAAGGGGGAAGGGGGAAGGGGGAATACGAAGGGTTACGATATTCTCTCTGTAAATTGTAGACGGAATTAAAGTCCTAGATATTCATACTAGGAGGAATAGTGTTGTTCGATGAGCACAGTTTCATCACATGAATGTTATTGTTTAGTGCTTACATGAAAAAATAAGGGATTCTTTTAATCTTCCCTAAATTTTTTGCAATCTTAAAATATCAAATAATTATAATAATAACAAGGCAGTATTGCTGAAGGCAATGAGTACTTGGGCCGTGATAGAGTAATTTTGAGGACAATATCTACTACTATTCAAATATGGCCTTGAATTTCCTCCTGTCAATTAGGCATTTGATTGACTGGTTATTAAACGAAGCAATGGCATGACAACGGCAAAATATGTCTAGCAACTTTTGTGGAGTTTGAGGCAGGGTTCTTTATTTATAGTGGAAATTGCTTAAACTCCTTAAATATTCAAATTACAGCAAATTTCTTTTGTGCTCGATGGTAGATGTCTAATATTTAGATGGGCATATTTAGATTTCTACCCTATAGTTATCCCTATACACCAAAAATCGGACATCCAGCTCTATTGGCTTGCTCAGAATGAGATATGCGCATAATTAATGAGGTACAATATGTGGTGTCATAAGGTGTCCCATCATACCAAATATGAAGGGTGTAGCACTTGTAGTTACTGAGTTGTGGACAAATATATATATTTGAGGTCAAAGGTCATTGAGGTCATGTGACATTTTGTCAAAATAATTGTATTGCTAAGTTATTCCTATATACCAAAAATCAGACCTCTAGCTCTATTGGCTCGCTCAAAATTAGATATGCGCATAATTAATGAGGTACAATATGTGGTGTCATAAGGTGTCTTATCATACCAAATATGAAGGATGTAGCACTTGTGGTTACTGAGTTGTGGACAAATATATATATTTGAGGTCAAAGGTCATTGAGGTCACGTCACATTTTGTCATAATAATTGTATTGCTAAGTTATTCCTATATACCAAAAATCAGACCTCTAGCTCTATTGGCTTGCTCAAAATTAGATATGCGCATAATTAATGAGGTACAATATGTGGCGTCATAAGGTGTCCCATCATACCAAATATGAAAGGTTTCGCACTTGTGGTAATGTATATTTGAGGTCAAAGGTCACCAAGGTCACATGATATTTTGTCAAATGTCTGAGATATCTGCGTGAACCGATGGACTCACTGATGGACTCACGGACGGATATGACCCAATCTATAAGCCCCCTGGACTTTATCCGTGGGGACAAAAAACTGTGTCAAGGCATCCTTTAGGCAATATGAATACGATGAGAAACTAAATTTTTATTTTTCTTGGCCTTATACATGGGAGTCTATGGAGAACTGCCTTATACATGAGAGTCTATGGAGGTGTAAACTAAAAAGTCCTCTAACACGGCCAAATTCGATCGCATTGTGAAACAAATCGACGTGCATCTTATGGGGTTGGGTACTATTCTTGTGCAAAGTTTGAAAGAAATTGACCAGGGCATGTCTGAGATATCTGCGTGAACGGACGGACGGACGGACTGACATGACCAAACCTATAACTCCCCAGGACTTCGTCCATGGGCACTAAAAACAACGCAACAGTTATTATAGCCCTGCGTACGATGCTGTGTGTTCCGCTACAGCTAATAGCCCCGCTCGAGCGGGGCTATTAGCTGTAGCGGAACACACAGCATCGTACGGGGCTATTAGCTTTAGCCGAACACACAGCATCGTACGCACGTCTACAGTTATTACAGCTACACCGGCGGTAGGTTCATATCCAGAGCCCCGTACGGTCTGCCGCCGTCGCTTGAAAACCTTACCTAGATGAAATTTTGTCTATAGGCTGAAATTGCCGAAGTTTGACAAAATTGCATCGATTTTTCAGGTTCATATCCGACATTTTTGAGTTTTGAGTGCAGACAGAAATAAGTTTTGAGGCAACATGGCTGCGACCCCATGTTGACCCCTAGCCCTGCGTACGATGCTATGTGCTACAGCTAACACACAGCATCGTACGCAGGGCTAAAAGTAGCGAGAGTTGCCGACATCGACGGTTATTTACGAGAAGTGAATAAAAGACTGTCATTTTGGAAGCGATCGAGTAGCTGAGGTAGGCTGGGATGCGACTTGGGCCCAAGAACGCTGAATTTCGGCAGTAATTTGGCTTTTTACGTCAAGTCCCAAAATGGATTTGAAGTCACCAAACCTACGTACGGGTCTTTGCAGGGCTGTGGTGAGCGGGGCGATTAGCTGTAGCGGAACACACAGCATCGTACGCAGGGCTAGTTGACCCAAGTGAAAATGTGTTCGCGATCAAATCTTCCTATATTTTTTTTCAGAATTTTCGACAAAATCATTGCTTCTTAAATCTTTTGTAAAATATAAAATACTAAAATAAAAATGCGATGTGCCATGTCTCCAGATTTCTAAAATATCGTTCGTTGACCGTTCGACGGAATACTCATTTCACAAACTTGTGACGCAGTTGAAATTCAATACTGACCGCCAAATAATCTTAATGAGACGAGATCATTCTATACATCCTCCAAATTATCCAACCATTCGCGTTAGAGTTCAGCTCGCTTAGAGTATCATAAGATTCTTCGCCTTCGTTTAGATCGATCCTAATCTCTCCCATTCAGGAAATAAATACACAAGCTACCTTGACAAAACTTCGTGCACCATCGAGGACCAACGCACTACAAATCTGTCTTGACGTCATCATCTCCTTACATGGTAATCGGCATACCGTATTTTTTAGCAAAGGAGACACAGAATACGTCGGAGTATTCAGTTTCAAAACGTATTACATTGTGTGATGTTGTCAAAAAAAGGTAATATTACTGCAGTGGTATAAATTACAAAACACAAAAGTTCAAATCAGTTTATATTGACTGGCTTTACCCAACATTTCATATTGTTTCTTATGCCAGATTTGACCACGTGCTTACTGGCGACCCCTTTACATGCAAATTTTGTGTCAAATGGTGTGTTCTGCTGGAAAAACAAACGTACGATTTCTATATGAAGGAGGCGAAATTTGCCCTCAAAACTCGAAACCACCCCTTTTATGGGGTGTACCTAGCTATTTTGAACGAGCTTCTCGAATCTGCAGCTCTATTTCGAAATGATGGTGTGGTTTTCTCAGCTCAAGGATAAGTGTTCTCCATCGCTGTGGCATTACTATTCTCAACTGGGGTACAGTTTCCAGTCGTAATGTTTTTCATTGTGTCCGGGATATAAAACCTTTCTTTTTCACACTTAATACTTTGATTAACACTAGTCCACATCTTGTCAGCGATTAAACATGTTTCAAGTTTAAATGTTAAATTCTGGTCTCGAGCCCTCTTGTTCGACCAAACTGAAATTACCCCTCCCACTTTGGCTCGTCCAGTGAGTGTAGCAAGGGTCGTGCCATCCCCTAGGAAACGGAGGGTGCATTAATTGTTACATTTTGATGCACATTTTGATTATATTCAGAAGATTTTGTGGCAAAAACTCAGATAGAGAAGCATTAATATTCACATCTCACTTATTCAAGACTGGCTGAGAGCAGCACTTCCATTCAGTTAACATCATTACGCCATTTATTATGCCAAGAAAGATGAAGCCAAGACATTTTGCCCTCCCTGGTCTCAGCCAGAAATGGTTATACCTTACAGAGTTTTTTCCCACGGAATGAAAACAAATGTACTTGGGCTGAGGCCCAAGTACAATAATAATAGTTTATTTCTCATAGGTCATAAAAAATGACAATTATTCGAACGGTACATTAAAATCTTCTGGTATATTTTTTTTCTTTTTAATCAGATATATAATATAGTTAGTACTCTACTCTTGTGGTATATTTTTCTTTTTTTCAAATAGACGTAGTTTAGAAGGGAAAAGTCTATAAAAAATTGCAGGTGATTTTTGACCAATGACAGCGCAAATTACACATTTTTTGAAATATTTGATAGAAGGGTGAGAAATTAACTGTCTAATATGAAAGATCAAGTGAACAACCATTTCTTACATTTAGTAACCGCAAGATTTCGATTTCGTGTAACTAGTATTTGATTTTCCACTTTTACAACAATAATATGGCATATTTTTAAATTACAGTACTATTATTTTCTGACAATCCGTTAATCCTGTAGTTACAGCTACAATTTCCATCAAAGAAAACCATCAGTATTTGTAAAATTTGCTGGGAGAATTTCCTGTGAAATGTTGTCAAGATAACTTCTTAAAATTGGAAAATTCACTCAACATTTCAATTTGCAGCCCGTCAACTTATCAAATCTCGATCGACTAAGCTTCCCATCTAACCCTTTACTTGTACCATAGAATTCGCTTCTACCTCCTTGTACAGTCACAAACTTTACGGTACCCCATTACGTTTGACTACAGCCTGTGTTCTCTTCTCAGTGGCTTTTTATTTTCTATTTTTTGCGTATCAGTGCCATTTCATCCTAACCGAGGAAACAATCCATCTATAGTATCAGTACTAGGGATTTCTAGCTGCCCGCTTCCCTCAATCCGCTGCGACCGTCCGTATACTATTGTTGTGTGTCTCAAAGCAGTATCATAGTATACGACCCGGGAATCATGACACCTTTTCACGCAAGCTCATTTCAGCTCTGTTCAAAGTTCAAAGATATCACCAGACATTTCATTTGACAAATGCATGCTCAAGATCATCGATTATCGACCGAAGATAGGGGTAGAATAAATTGTGATTACGGGATATGACAAGAGTATATGCCCGGAATTCATAATCTTATCGAAAATCATCTTCAAAATTAACAAAAACATTCGCATATCTCCGATCGTACATTCATTATATTTTTCATAATTTTTCGTTTTTCGTCGTAATGTACGGACGTTTAAGCTGGTATACAAGGCAAGACAAGACGCCTTTATGTTGACTTTGTCCTTGACTGTTTCACAAATAATTTATGATGTTTTGTGCCCTCAATGAAGCTTGGCAGTATTGCAGGTGATGCAATATGTTTGGAAGCGTAAAAATTCTTGTTTTCTACTCACAATTATTTTTGACCTTTTGTGTCCTTTGTGAATTTGAAGTGTAGAGTATAGACGTGTCAAGTTATCTTGTGTATTGACATTGTATATCTAAATCTCTGTGAGGAGCTTGTGAATTATTATGTAATACCACAAATAAGTAACTCGCCAATCTGAGCAGTGTCGGCACTCAAAGCTAATCAAGCCAGCCAGTGTCTGCAAGTAATCCAACATTTGTCTGCTGTGAGTCGCAAAGTCGAAATCATTTTTAAGTTTGAAGGATAACCTGGCATATACTGACAACCTGTAGTTATAAGTTTCATCGAGAGGATAGGAAGTAACTGATAAGAAATTTATCAGAGTAACAGAAAGTTCACTTGTCCCTTTCAAAGTACTCTTTTGTAAACTTATCAAGTGTCCAGATCCACATCTACTCATATCGCCAGCTTTCAATGTTCTTGCCGAGTTTAGTACACTTACAAGATTTACTTTAGTACGCAAATAACCATAAAAACATATAATTAGAAATGTGCGCCGTAATGCCCTGAACATTGTATTACTTACATTTGAGGAGAACGATACTACGGTGTTGGCATAGACTTGGTTCAAGTCGGTGAATTTCTAAAAAAATCCTTTGTAATAGTTTCTTGTGTGTCTCTCCTATTTCATACAAACCTATTTGGAATTTGGCAGCCAAGGCCAGGTTTCCTTGCGATAAATTGAACGCGTTACCTTTGAGTCTGCGCAGTAGTGAGTTAGTTTCTGCCGGATTCACACTGTGAACTCCCCTGTATAGCGTTCACCCAACTCGTTGAGTTCACCCCACTTACGCATTTCACAAGAAAACAGAACACAAATCATCGCGTTCACTCCACTCAAACAGTCACAAATCACAGACTTGAACCAAGTCTAGTGTTGGCACTGAAAATGGTAGTCACGAGCCGTAGCCGTGTTTGGCCATCTACATGCATGTTATTAGGGTATTGTATTCAATAATGCCCTTTCGTGATCATTTAAAAAACGTTTTTGTGTGTTGAATGTTTGCAGCAAAGTTCCTTGACTCCATTTGGATACATTATTTGATAATACGGAGGAGGAACCCAGGGAGTTGGAGCAATCACATCCCAAAGTAGATTAATATATGATGGTAATTTTATTCAAATTACTCCCGCAAAGCAAAAAGTCTTAATGTACGTCGAGTAGGAATTGACTACTTCCTTATTTGCAATAAAAATCAAATTTTACTCACTCGGTCCTCTATGGCTTAATAGCACGACAGGTGTCAGCTTCACGTTGCCAGGGCACCGCCATAGCTTCCAATCTTCTCTAGAGGGCATTTTGCGAGTTCGACGTACGCTTAAAAGACAGGCTGTTTTCAAGCCTTGTAATTGTACATCCTGAATGCATTCATATGATGATCTTTGTGATTAAACAGCTAATTATTTGGGTTTATTTTGTTTTCAGACAAGACGCATTGTAATCTTAATGCATCTACAGTTATGTAGATTTGTTTTATTTGTGACTATGTGGAAATAAATTTATCTTTTTCAAAAAAATAACAAAAAAACAGGCTGTAGATTTGTTTTATTTGCCACTGAGTTTGAATAAATTTATCTTTTTCAAAAAAGACAGGCTGAATTCTCCTTTGTTTAATTTTCGTATTCATCCTCAATTTAACTTTACCGAAATGAGGTAGCTCAGGGCCGCGAAGTGATTGTTTCATTAAAACCAGATCCTTAATTAACTTTCCATTGACTGTTTGTTGTTTATTATCCATTTATGATATGGTGAATTTACAAAACACTATCATGACAGCAATTTTCTTTCAATCGTCGTCAGTCCGGCATCAAATTAGTTTTTCAGTATGCAGAAGCAATGCGATTTTTTCCCTCGGTAACCAAATTTTTAAATGCGGTTCTTGCTACGTGTTGCTGATTTAATCATTTTTACCTTTGAATGTGTTCCGTGTAAGTAGCAATAAACAGCAATTTGAAATCCATGCTTCCGCCATTTGAACTTAATGTATAAGAGATAGTAGGACACGATTGGAACTAAATTTGGATGATTAGATGTGAATAATTAAAGGAAAGTGTAATGAAATAGAAAATAGAGCGATAAACAAAAATATTTTCATAAAAAAAGGATGACAATTTGATGTTTGCGAGATTGAGCTATTTCTTTCGTGCAAAATTGGAATAAAGCGCTATCATGTTTGTAATTACCGTATTGGTAAAGTTACTTTTAATCACCTTTACAGGAAAGAACGACAAAGCACACGCCCTTGATGGATTACCTTACACAACACTCGGTAATGCCAATGGTCGCGACAGAGCTGACATCAATCGTCTTGACACAGGTGAGTTCACATATTATCTATAACAGTCGTTTAGATCAAGTACAGATCTCTCCCGCGATTTTAAACAAATGATCAAGTTTCTTTCTCTCACGATAATGACAATGCAAGGATTTTTTATTATGGCCGGCATATCTTTCACAGTTTACCAAGAGAGGTCGTGCTCTTGCCTTGATAATACATCTCTAGGAAAGGGACGTTCTTGAAATTGTACCAATCTTTGCAGTGAGATTGTGTTAAGGCATATTCAACACACTGGCGAGTATTCCTTTCACTCCTTAACACGTTGATTCTCGATGATTTTGTTACCTAATTTTAAAAACACAATTGTTCGGTGATACAATCTATTTTGTGTGAATATAAATTTGATCGAATCAAATTCCTGTGATCAGAGATAAGGCACTTGTTACTATAGTGAGAAGTAAATTCCTATCTCTCATCAACGTATTTACAAATCATGTAGATATTAATTCCAGCGTCATACGTCTCTCCTTGGCAACGTATCCACGAATTAAGCTATGGCATTGTTGCCGGTAGAGTCACCCCGACTTGTGTGAGGTTTTGCATTTTAGGGCGATGGCATCAAGTTTGTTAAATGTAGCTTATTGAACTTTTACTCATTTATTCCTTGAATCACTGCATTTATTGAATCTGAAAAGATGCATATTGATTTCACGTATATGTTTCCCGTATTATTTTTTATCATTATTCTGCATGACATTTTGGATTAAGGTACCTCATTGAAATTTGGGAAGCCCAAAATATTACAGAATAAAAGAGCACTATGTCAAAAGTATTGAATATGTATCTGATACCTTGGAGTTTGTATTTCGATTAATGTGTTAAAATTGGCACTATTTGCCACTGATGACACTCCATAATCCTCTTATAGATTAAAACAAACTTGATCCTGTACACTGTTTGGCTATCCAAGATAGTGCCTCAAAGGTATTCGTTCACCATTCAGTAAACTGTTTCTCAGTTTTAAGAAGAAGAACAGCGTACAACTTTAGTGCTCGTTTGCAAAGAAGTTATGTATTGATTTATCGACTTCTGGCAAGTGACATGCGTTTTAACGGACTTCAAGCCCACTGGGCAATATTTTATAATAATTGTGCTTTATTTTACTGTTTGATGTCTTGTCATGAATGTTTTTATCTAATTTTTTACTCTTTTCTTTCTTAAGGACGTTTTTAAATGTCTGAAATAAAGTCATAATAATAATGATAGTAGGCAAACGAGAAAATCCCGATGTTAAAATTACGGACATTGTAACACATATATCGCTTGGCCGTAAAAAATTCAATAGTTTGTGGTTCACAACTTTAACTCACTGCTTACTGATTTGTGCTAAGCTGGGTTCAATTCGGTGAATTTTTAAAAATTCAACAGCTTCTCCTGTGTCTTTTCTATTTCATACAAACCTATTTGAAATATTGCTGCCCAGGTCAGATTTTCCATTGCGGTAATAGACGGATATCATAGTTCCGGTATCGCACTCACTCCACTCAGGCGTTTCATATATAAGACAAAACACAAATCGCCGCGATGACCCCACTGATACGTTCACAAATCAAAGACTCAAACCAAGTCAAATATGTTTTCACATTTTCTTGGGATTTGATACCACAGAATTTGACGAGGAATATGACAGGTGATGTCCCATGAAGTCCATCACAGACAGTCGTAGTATCTGTGAACGAGTTCGTGTCACTGAACTATTACTGGTAGGTAACTGTTGCAATGGACACACATGTATACATCACCATGAAGCCTGGTACATCAACATAAGTGATACAATCTACCATACCAAGTAAAGATGTCCTCTTATAATATTGCATTACATCAATTTATGCAACCAATATCTGGTAATAAATCAAGCAGTGATATTTAATGTTTTGCTGCACGAAACAGCGTATTTTGCTCAAAATTACTTTATTGCAAATATTCATTCTACTTTATGTAATTTGTCAAAACTAGATTTCATGCCTCGATGTGATTGCAAATCTGTTCATTGATTTGAATAGAAACATCCGGGATGTTATCGGGCCGGTGAACGATTTACTGACCGGTTTCCATGGTTACCCGGTCCAGTGAAGCCCTTCGACATTTTCGACGTCAAAGTAGACGCTTAGCGCTAGATGTAAACTATCCATGCGCGCTGCTATTTTGACTTTCGGTAAAATCTGTTTGATGCTGGTCGATGATGGTAAAATTATTTGAAAAGGCCCTGCATGTAACTAAATGTCATATAGCATATTTTTGACACTAACATGGTCATTTCAACCAAGTGTAAATTTAATCTCTACATTCAAGTTTTGTTTGCATTGTCTTATTTATTTCCTTTGCCCTCTTTGACAGAAGTTTTTGCAATCTCTTGATAAACACAATACAGTAGAAACAAATTTTTGATATCGTAAATGAATAAAATCCTCGCAGCAGATAGGGCACAGGATGTAGGACAAAACTGCACTACTGTTGTGAATTCACCCGTTATCATTACTGAAATATATATTTTAATTGACTTAGTTCAATAACCATTTGACATTTAACCATATGACCCATTAAAATTCAACAATCCTCGACCGCGGAGTGACGTCAGTAGGTCGGAAACGCACGTGAGCGAGGTGAATGACAGATCAGACGATACAGAAGAGCGAACGATACAGAAATTGTGTGGAAAAAAGCAGAACTAAAATTAATGTCATTTATGTATATTGAAACTTTGAATATTGGTTTGATGGTTGAAAAATCCGAACTTCAATTATTTGTTTTCACCGCGCTGTGACGCAAAAATGACGTAAGAACCCGCAAGTACCCGGATGGGCCGCGGTCGAGAATATTATATGGTTGGGTATTGGTGACATGGTGAGCTTTCATATCTATATTTTGTTGTTACTTAGATTTTCACTTTGTCGGTGTCACGTTTTTCAAGTGTGATGAGACAACTGATGATAATCTACCAGGGTAAACCAGGATTTGAAAGGTCTTACAGACTGTTGCTTTATCGGTACATTACACAAATACACATATTGATGTTTAACTTTTCCAAATTGCGAGGGTAGGGGGGTCAGTAAAATTTTCTGTGTTAGAGATGGGGTTACTTATAAATTCACCAGTGGGGGCTCACTCGAAATTTTGGAGTTTCAAATGTAATTCCTCCGACCCCCGGTCGTAACTGATGCTGAGAAATATTTGCAAAGGTATGTTTACTTTACCGAAACAAAACCTATACGGGCTTCATCTCCATCCCAAAACAAGACGACTCGGATAGATTATTGATGTCCAGCCTAGAACATGATAACAGACAGAAACCATTGCTACCATTAGTTGACTGTAGATTACAAATCCTACATGTCCTCTCCTAAATGTAAATTTCCAATTCTGTATTTCTTTAAGTGTCTAACCAAGCTACACATCGAAACCTTTTCAACTCTCCATCGCTTTATTCTTGTATTGAAGAGCTGAGTTTTGTTTATTTGTGAAAGTTGTCGTCCTCTCTTTGGTATATGATTGCTTTTATATCATATTATAACAGTGTATTTAAATTCTGGCTTGAAACATTTAAGAGACAAAGTCGGCCATTTTTCATGAATTTTGTTTGATGCAAGATACTGCTTATGTTGTTTGACATGTTGAAAGATACTGAATAAATGGGTGACCATGCATATATTCGACCCCGGTTTTCGACAAAGTCAATGAAACCATTGCAAGAATGAATTAATGGTCATGACCATTAATTCATTCTCGCGTTGGTTTAATGTATCGTGTCTGAAACCAGGGTCCAATGTATGCATGGTCACCCATTCATACAGTATCTTTCAGAATGTCAAACAATATACGTAATATCTCGTATCAAACAAAATTCATGAAAAATGGCCGACTTTGTCCCTTTAAGAAAAGGATTTTCCGCAAGTGAGAGCTCGCGTGTCTTCAAGCTGAACTATTCTTTTCTATCAAATGATGTCATGGGCGTATTTCGAATTTCAAGCTGACGGGCAACGTGCGCATTCCACGTCAGTATGTAGTACTACAGTGAAGATGACAATGCCATGCCATGCCTGACATATGTTACGTGTATTGCTGTAATAATTGATCAACTTCGTAGGGAATTTTAAAGACACTTTTTAGGATACCGAAGTTGTAAACAAGAGTGAAAAATCAAGAAAATTGAGTAGACTTCGACGTGAAAAAAGGGCAGATCGTCCATGTAGCCGACACGAACACGAAGTGTCTGTTACCGGCTACCAAAAACTATGAAAAATCGTAAAGAATGAGCTACAAAATCACTATCAGTTTTAAGTTGCAGGTAGAATAAGTCTGTGCCTTTGTATAAAATACTATAAAAATAGTAGAAAGTGAGCAACCAGCTGAAAGTTAGTGGAGGAGACCTTAACCGCATATCATTTGCATCTCATTGTCGGCTACATGGACTGTGTGCCGAAAAAAGGCCTGTCACCCTGTCAGCATCTGGTACCATGTTGTTTTGTCTGTCTCTTGGCAATTGCAATGTGTGGTGGATCGCATGTCCAGGTCACGTGATTGATGGTAAAGAATATCGCAGATATATAGCACTCCTATTCCTTCATCTCAACCAATCAGAACTGCATTGGCACCATCAACTTATACAACAATATATTACGTATAAAAATACTGTGCTTTGGTAGAAATAACTGAACTCTCATTATGACGTCACATCAACGGAATATCGATGATGGAATGAAATATTAGTATTTAATCGACCACGTAGCAAAGAAACATAAGAAGTACTTTCGTCTGATATAAATAGAAAACGTTAGAGAAATCAGTCAAGCTAGCCAGATGCTGCTTGATAACTCTTTCATCAGGTAATTGTGAACAATTTTGTAAATGTGACTAGGGTCAATATCGAATCATGAACTGTTGGCTTGGCATCAAATGCATGCTATCAGAATAAGTCACAGAAGATCGTTAGGCCAAAAAAAAAGAAATGTTTCTGGTCAGGTCTTTCTTTAAAAAATGGTGCGGCGATGCGCATTTTATTTTATTTTTTTATTCATTTTTTCCTCATGGGAGGAAGGAGGGTCAGTTTTATAGTTTTATCAATATAGTCACATATATACTGTTCATGCTGTCACTGATCATTCCCCCAAAGAATTTTCTCTTTCTCTTCAGCCATTTTGGTTTGGTGTCAGCCACGGCCGCCGGCCACAAACAGAAAAAAAGGGTGACGCGCTGTTGTTCAAGTGACGCGCGCGCTGACCAGAAACATTTCTTTTTTGGCCTTACTCATAGTCGAAATCTCCCACTCTCTCAAATAAAGTTCAGTCAGAGTAATCAACATTATCAGCAGGATTGTTAGATCAATCTGCAAACATTACACCAAATATGCGTGGTTCTGATGTTGACGGTATAACAATTATGCCTGATATTGTTTTGTATCAAAACGCAAATACTTTGTTGAGACGCTAAAACCTATCATCGACATGGTAGGCAAAGGAGATCTCCTTTGGATGATAATTCAATATATCTTTTTGATAACGTATTATTTACAGAAATTTGACGGAAATTCAATAACGTCGGAAATGTAACGTTTGAATTTGAACGCTGACAACATGACAAATTGACACCGGCCTACTTATTGTATGTTTGACGATACACCATCGTCGGGAAAATTTGTATCACACTGAGTGTACGGAATTAAGGAGGAAAAAGCTTCTGGTCAGAAAGCCAAGCGCCTTAGTACAGGAAAACTCCAGGTCCTTAATTTTGTGAAAGGCGTTAGCCCTTCAAACTAAGAGTATTTGAGACAAGGGGTTAAAAATTGCATTCAAAGCTTTTTGGATCTTACTTTGATGAATATTTGTAAACAATTGATACAACTTGACCAATTCCTTGAATTAACGGATAGAGACGATTACATAATTGTTTATTTTAAACTTTTTTATTTTGATGCAAACAATACAAAGAAATGTAATAAATACAATTATATTTTTGTGTAACACGTGGTAAGATGATCTGAGTCTGATCTATGCATGTCACAGTTCCCTGTAACAGGAACATACTTGTATGTTGAGACATCACCGATGATAAAGATGACCCTTTATCTTTTCATCTAATTTTTCTGTTTGTTTGTTTTTTTTAATCATAATAATAGCTGACTAGAGATGAACTGTTTACATGCTTCCTCATTTCGGTACGTCTATCCAATGTCTAAAAATATTTTTTTGCGTTGAGGAACAATGTTGCGATGAAAGCCTCAAAAGAAGAGTTTCGTAGGAAAATGTATTCAGTACCGATTTTCTGAAATGTCATTTTAGCTTCGCTTTTCAGATTTACAGCAACATGATTTTTAGATGTTTAGTGGCAAGATTTTAACTATCTGATTTGGCAGTCAAGGTTACTTATTCCCACTATGAAATAATTCATATAACTATAGAGACAGGCGATTAACGTAGAAACCGAAATGGCAAAGAATGTTTTGTGAGAGGGGGGTGGGGAATGCAATATTCATTGCAATTACCCTCACTCTGGAAGGGCAATCTAGGTCGTTCATTTCGGAGTGATGTCTTAGCGAAACCATAAACGTTTACAAACTTTTCTCATTTGTTTCTGAAAAAAAAGAAAACATCTTTGCAATATTATCAATTTCTTGAAACTTTCAAAAAGACTTGGAATAAGAAGTCATTTTAAAAATTATAATGAAAACGTTGTGTCACCGTGGTATATTTCAAGACAAGGGCTAAATTATTTTTTCATCTCTATACAACTAAGGCGAGAAAAAAATTATCTGTTCAACGGGCCCGACCGACCCATATTTGGACCACTCCACATTTTTCTTTTTTTTCCCGAAATCTTTACACATGCTGATTGTAGTGAAACTGTGGCATGTTAATACTCATGTGCGCTGATACCGATGTTCATCAGCTCAGTTTTAAACAGTCCTAAAATATTAATCCGGAAGTCAAGTAACGTGCATGGCAAGACACTCAAAAGTGATAGGGGGCCCGGGCAAGCAATGACCCCTGTTTGGGCAGTATAATAAACTATCAATCATGAATGTTAAATTTTGGTTGGAGAATGAGCCCACCCTATATTTATACCGAACATCTCTGATTCTTTTTTGATGGCAAAGCCATCAAGCCCCCTTAGCCATGCAACAGACGTTGTTAGTATATTGAGACACAATGGCTACTGCACAGATGGAAAACTGAGCAAACCAGTGTATGTACAATATTCTGATGGAGGTATTGATCACCTGACAAGAAGACTGGCAACACAGCTGTCCTTACTCAGCATGTTCATTTCCCTGGACTTAGATATGGCAGCCATAGCCAGAACATGCCCTACTCAAAGCTAGGTTAATCTTGCAGAGAGATGTATGAGTATTCTTAACCTAGCACTTCAAAATGTTGCCTTGGAAAGACTGGCAATGTCTGAAGACTATGATAAGTCCATGAAGTCAAAATCCAGTGTCAAGGATATCAGAGAAGTGGCAGAAAGGAAGTCAGAGTTTAAAGCTGCATATTCAGTCAGTATATGCAAAGTGTGATTGAACAAGTAGAGACACGGTTCTCCAGGATGAAGTTGAAAGATGAAAAGCTAGTCATCAACAAACCATCCAGTGGTGATGCAATGGAAGGAATGGCAAATTCCATGAAGCTTATTGAACAAACTCCAGTAGATGTAAACAGTATGCAGAAGAAATATCTGAAAAATCTCCAAAAGTTGGCCATAGTAAAACCAGCCACTACATATTTTAGCTAATGAAATGTATCAATCCTGAGTGCGGCTACTGTACACTCTGTCCACCCAGGTCTGACAATTTCAAGACTTGCACTGGATTCCAGATCCTGTACAGAAAACAGATGCAGATGGACAGCACTACACAGAGTTCTGTGAAATATAGGCAGATCGTCCATGTAGCCGACACGAACACGAAGTGTCTGTTACCGGCTACCAAAAACTATGAAAAATAGTAAAGAATGAGCTACAAAATCACTATCAGTTTTAAGTTGCAGGTAGAATAAGTCTGTGCCTTTGTATAAAATACTATAAAAATAGTAGAAAGTGAGCAACCAGCTGAAAGTTAGTCGAGGAGACCTTAACCGCATATCATTTGCATCTCATTGTCGGCTACATGGACTGTGTGCCGAAATATATGGCAAAGAAACTACAGACAAAGACAGACCATCCATGCAATCACATGCCATAAATGAGACTGATAAAGCCAGGAAAGATCTCTTACTCCCTGGCAAAGTCAGGTCATTCATCGAATGCGAGGAGTGTGGAAAACACACATGCATATATGCAAGAAAAAAGCTGACCAGAGATGAGATCATAGAGGTAGAGCAGGCAAAGCAGACGTACCAATACATTTGTGGAAATAGCCTGTTTCCATAGACCAGCCCCATGTATGACACTGTAGTGGTGAGAGAGGGATTACGATGTGCAAACATTGTAGAGATTGCTTACTACGCAGCCACTACTGTAAAGCTAACACCATGCTAGCGCTGTGTACACTGTTTTGGAAAGGATGCATTCCTTCGTGCTGATAATCAGTACATCAGTGGTTTGAAAGCAAAATATGCTGTTGTTCGTCCATTGTGTGGAAGCTGTAGAAGTGAAGGCAAAGAAGCTGTTGTGAGACAATCATGAACGTACTAAACAACATATCAAATATATGTTAAGTGACTAAGAAAAAGCATGAAACACTCAAAAAGTGTTTATATTATGTGTTCTGTTTAAGAAAAACAAATAAAAAATAAAAAAAATCCGACCTACCTACCCAACTTTGAAGTCATCCCGCCCGTTGAACAGCTTTTTATTTGGCCTACCCTGCAAAAACATGCTGACTCGGCAGTTTTTCCTCAGTGTTTTTGATCAACGTATTATCGTGTAACTTCATCAACTAGTCAGCACAGCCTTGACCTATTTTTCCTCTCACAATCTGACAGTCATTTGTAGGAAATTTTCTGTTACAGTATACGTAGGTAACTGCAGTAAATAGTAACTCAATCAGGTCCCTATATGTTTCAGGGCTGACAGTTGTGTCAAAGCACGATTAAGTATATCTTATCAAGAAGCAAGATTGAATTTTTTGTCTACACTACACAGACGACACAAAAATCAGAAAAATGACCGTCCAATATTTTTAACAACTTTCAGCTGTGTGCTTTGCTGGCCTCTCAGCTAGGCGACTGATGCCGTATGTTGTGGGTTCGAATCCGATTGAAAACTATCCGTATTTTCTACCCTGGGTAGGTAACACTGCTGGTGGACAGAATTGTCCCCGAGGTTATCGTTCGCCCAGTTAAAGCGATGAAATTCGTTTCTTCGCTTCGATAAAGTGTGTATGTGCGATGTATGATAGTGAGCATGCGTGCGTGAGTGCTTCACGAACTCTACAACGTGTTGAGCGGTCTCAGTCAGAAAAATGTAACAACTTAGCCGGCTATTGAACCACTCTTTTTTGGGAGTGGAGATTTAGCCGAGTGGTTCTGTCTGTGGCCTCTCAGCTAGGCGACTGATGCCGTATGTTGTGGGTTCGAATCCGATTGAAAACTATCCGTATTTTCTACCCTGGGTAGGTAACACTGCTGGTGGACAGAATTGTCCCCGAGGTTATCGTTCGCCCAGTTAAAGCGATGAAATTCGTTTCTTCGCTTCGATAAAGTGTGTATGTGCGATGTATGATAGTGAGCATGCGTGCGTGAGTGCTTCACGAACTCTACAATGTGTTGAGCGGTCTCAGTCAGAAAAATGTAACAACTTAGCCGGCTATTGAACCACTCTTTTTTGGGAGTGGAGATTTAGCCGAGTGGTTCTGTCTGTGGCCTCTCAGCTAGGCGACTGATGCCGTATGTTGTGGGTTCGAATCCGATTGAAAACTATCCGTATTTTCTACCCTGGGTAAGTAACACTGCTGGTGTCCCCGAGGTTATCGTTCGCCCAGTTAAAGCGATGAAATTCGTTTCTTCGCTTCGATAAAGTGTGTATGTGCGATGTATGATAGTGAGCATGCGTGCGTGAGTGCTTCACGCAACGTGTTGAGCGGTCTCAGTCAGAAAAATGTAACAACTTAGCCGGCTATTGAACCACTCTTTTTTGGGAGTGGAGATTTAGCCGAGTGGTTCTGTCTGTGGCCTCTCAGCTAGGCGACTGATGCCGTATGTTGTGGGTTCGAATCCGATTGAAAACTATCTGTATTATAAAGAATGGGGAAAAAGCTATTCAAGTCGAAAGACGAAAACAACTTAGCTGTATCGACTTTTGATCACATAAAAACGACTTTACCTAGATTGGATGCCTTCCAGGGCTGCGTCCGATCACAGATTTACTATAACTATCCTTACTAGAGAGAGAGAGAGAGAGAGAGAGAGAGAGAGAGAGAGAGAGAGAAATTGCTTTTATCAAATGAGCCACTTTCTGTGGTGTGTTGGCGGTTTCACAACTTTTTTTGATTGCATTGGCTTGAAATTCAATCTGTCTGGTTTCATTGTCTCCCCTCACTGATTCAGTGACTGGTTGCATCTTGGAGTTATTTATTGAGCAATGGCATAGTTCGGTACTAGTTAGGTCAATTAATTTACCGAAGTGTCGTAGTTATGCCAATTTTGTGTATTTATCTTGAGGGATGAACCGCCAGTAAACATGGTTAAGGATGAACCCACAGAACAAGTTATAACAAGGTATTTCGCAGCTGTTGTTGTAGCTACAGTTCGACGCTGCAGTTTTATGACGAGCTTTTAATGTTTAGAAGTGTTGTAAAGATTTCTGCAGTGCACAAGGTCCTCTGCAAACTCTAACATTGATTCGAAATTTGTTTTTCGCTGGGAATTACAGGGATTGAGAAACGTGCAGAATTTTGAGGAACGGCACCAGGGCCAATATGTGTGTCTACCACTTGAACTGCGACTTTCATTATGCATCGTGGACGAGTGTGCACGCTCCTGACCATCGTGAAGTGCAACTGAGTATCAGCTATGGAGCTAGGATAACTGTCACAATGAAAGTAATGGTGATCTCGTAAGGTGGAAATATCCAGCTATCTATATATGTGAATAACTAAGCTGCATCACTTTACACTTCTCCCTGTGTGGTCTGATACAATTCTATTGTTTCACACCTTGGCAATGAATAAATATAAAACGATATTTAAGAACTCAATATGACAACTGATGTAATCTATTAAGAACATGGAGGCAGTACGCAGATTTCCTCAATTAAAAAGATAAGTTACTGGCTGGATTTTTAACCGTGTAAACGAGTTACGCTATCAATTTCGTTTGTATTTCACGGAATTCTGATGTTCAGCTGGCTCGGAAGGTTATATCTTTTTGGTCAAATTTCACTATTCACAGCAACGTAGGGAGTCCATTGTGTAAAACTCAATGATAATGGTACAATTCTGTCAACCAATTGGATAACGGCTTCGTTTCAGGCTGCACCCATCGGTGTTAACTTTTCCAAAGCTTGTTTAGTACGTTCAGATTCCGCAAACATGTATTATAGTTCACCGTCTCCCTTCGGGGAATAGCTAGCGAGAGGTCGTCGGGGTACAGAAACAGTTAAGGGACCGAGCGCAATTAACGGCAGGGGGCGCGAAGAGAAAATGGGGGGCACGAAAAAAATGAGTGTTCTTGGGGTGGGCCATGAAAATTCCAGGGAAGGTAAGGGGTGGGCCACCAAAATTGTTTACACCATGACAGACAGAGAATATTTTTCAGCATTTTTGTTCCTTGTTGAAGCTGGAGTTCCTTGTTAAACTTCTTGTAGCATGATGAAATACCAAGTCTTAAACCTCACAATGCAGTTGTTATGTGTAAAATGAGCAATATTATTATTGAAAATTGACTTCATTTGTCAACAATAATAATGGTTGGTAATGATACAGAGGCTAGGTTGAAACTGGTTATTTCATCATGCTATAGGAAGAACTAGAATACGTAGTGGACACACAGGAAAAAAATACTGAAAAAGAAGAAAAAATGGCATTAATGGGTCTTTTATAGTTAGCCCATGAAGGATTATTCCAATGGCAGACTGTCATTACAGTGGAGTAACATTGAATATCTTGGGTAGTCATAGAAAGGCAGACACTGGGTTGTGGAAAGTGCATTGAAATCACAATGGTCATGTTATACATTTTCCCCCAACATCTGAAAACATCATACAGATACTCAGTTGAAGTAAAGCATAGACATACCGGTATATGAAATGCTAAACATGCATACCAGCAAACAGACTCAAAAATAATTATGCAGTTCAGTTCAGTCTTCTCAGTGACAAAATTGTCCTAAAATTCTTACTCTTTGCTGTATCATACTTTGGAAATTAAAAAGACAATGCATTCATTCTATATACCATGGGTAATATGTACATGACCCCTGTGTGACCATTTGTTCGGATGACTTTTGAGTAAAGGGTTAATTTAAAACTATATTAAACTGAAGGGGGAAAGTTACATGGAATTTTGCTCATAAAAACACTTATCTTTAGGGTTGTGCAGGAATCTGTCAAAATGTCCTCCAAATGTCTTTTGTTTTCAGGATATTCAAACTAAGCACACAACACCAATATAATAACTGAACATTCTTATATAGGGCTGGTTAAAGGTACAGTAGCTAAATTTCTTAATTTCCCTGGTATTTAGTCTCGGTATAAATTGACAGTTATTGTTCAACTCTCTAAAATATGTGGCATTGTCCAGTGTTCAGCATAGTGACAGCATACTATACATGTTCTTGATAGTCTAGATTAAAAGTCACAATATTTCAATCATAACAGAGCAATTTGCACACATTGTAATAACAAGCTGAACACTGAGTATTTAAGCATGTTTAAAGGAGTTGAAAAAGGAACTTAAATTTAAAAGACAAAAACACACTGAAGGATTATATATGTGTACAACTTTGTACCTATGTACTCTTTCTTTTGGGGAGGGGGCCACAAAAAATTTGTTGCCGATAATGGGGGGGGGGCACTTAAATTTTAGCTGGTGTTAGGGGGGGGATGTAAAAAATATATGCACCACATATTTTCTCTTCAGGCCCCCCCCCCCGGCCGATAATTGTGCTCGTTCCCTAAGCGGCTCAAAGTATTCAAAGATAATACCGTTATATACAAGTGTTGTCCCTTCCTCCTCCTGATGGGGTAGCGATGAAAACTATACTCTAAGAATTACATTGTTTTGTGAAAGTTATGGATTGGTATATGCAACCTATCACCACAAACTCGGGAACTGCTATCGTTCATTATCCCCTTCATTGTTCAATTAGTGATTGAGTAGAAGTCCCTTTACACTTTTCCGTGAATGTGTCTTCGTGATTTTACACGATGAAAATCTCTATACAGTACTTTAGTTTCAATATGTTAGATTACTTAATTACTGGGGGGAGGGGGTATGGCGTATTTAGAATACACTTTCTGCATCCTTAAAATTTGTTGTCGATCGCGACGGTGTCCGTACTTACTCTGTGGTCAGTAAATTCGCATGGCGACGGCTGATAATCCCTTATGCCTTGTTTGTCTGGATCTACAACTTCTACTAGTCGAAAGGTGGCGTAAAGGGGCCCCGTCAAAACGATACAATTTTTTTTAGATAGCCTAACATGCACTCTGTATTTCCCATTGTTGCGACATTCTGGGTTTGACCTGTCAAAGGGAACGCAGAAGAATTGTGACCTTTAACCTAACATCACCAAGTTGATATGCGACAGAGAGTATAGTAATGCGATCCAAGATTGACTGTGTGCTTGATACACAAAGGTATGGGACATTCAATTTTGAAATGCCATCCACGTACAGGTAACCTGTGAGAATATTTCCTCAATAAAGTGAATAAACTGTCACGAGTGTTTCACCGTTGACATCTCATCAACAGTCAAATTCATGAGCGGACAATTTCGTGTTGAACTTTTTACTTAAAAGAATAAAATGATGTTACGTCTTAGCATATTCCACAAACCGAGACAAAAATACGGGCATTTTGTTCAAAATTGGTATAGATATTATGAACGCTGGTGGCGCCCTTTATAATCAATATACATCATTTGGGTGGGGCAGGAGGGCATACTCCACGTCGCTGTAATCGGAAAACTTTATACGAGACCACCGTCCATCAAAATAGTGATATCAAATATTGTCCCGAAATTCGATGCTTGGCATTTGTCTCCGTAAACATGCCTCTTTAGTTGGCGCGTCGTTTCATAGATATGTTCAAGTTGATTGGTGTGTTACTCACTTCATAAATTGTACAAAAATTCGTGTTCCAAGCTATTATATTTTAACTGGTATTTAAAGAATGCAGTGTTTATTCAGGATATGACTTATGTATTTAAAAGTTGCTGACATGATGCCTCTTTCTGTGGCTGTACGTTTATACAAAGCCCATTCCAATTCGCTCTTACACTTGCGTGTAAACCAATGATCTTGTGTCCATATGCAACTACAAACGTGAAGGGTTGAATTGTAATCCAACTTTTACTACTTTACCCAATCAGATACTTAAGAACGGTGAACAATTCATATATGCTGTGGCAACGAACATCCTGATAATATGCTTTGATTAAAATAAAAGTTGTAGATGGGGTAACGTGACCTACCTTTCCAAATAAAATCATTATTATATAAACGTACTTTGTTCAGTCATAACATTTTAGTATTAGTTTAGTCATTGCTGGAAAGATAGCACAGGAACAATCGTAAAATTTATCTATAAGTCGAGCGCAAGTGGTCCTGGATCACCTATCCAGGCATATTTTCCGGAAAAGCACTTCTTTCTACATCGCACTGACCGTGTTTATTTTATACCTGTAGACCTGATGAAGTCTCTGTGTCTTATTGTACAAAGTATATCACGGCCTAATGTTTATATCTTCAACTAACTCACTGGCATATTGTGTCATGTGTCAAGCAGTGTGAGGTGTTCAATCTTCTGTCATTATCCTAATGAATGCATTCTAACCTATGCACACATTAAACATTCATGTACACCCATACAGGCACAGAAAGAGTATACTCACAAATCTCTTTCATCATCAACATCAACTTCGAAACACACGTTTCTTGATATCTAGTGACATTCAGTACTCTACAAATTCAATACCCTCAAACGGTAGATAATTTACTAACTTTAAAATTGATGCATTTACATACATTCACAAGGGTTATTTTAAATACCTGTACAATAGATTGAATACCATGCGTACTGTAAGTAGATTACATGATAGGTATTATGAGAGAGAGAGAGAGTATGAGAGAGAGGTTTATTTCACCATTACGTTCCAAGTATGTAAAGTACATCCTAATCTAACCATGAGCATTCGTTGAGTAATGTTATGCAGGGATAGAGCCATCTGTTTCTCCATTACTTGAACTCAAAAGAACCTGACGATTTTGGTGCTGAGACCAGGGTGGTATTAAGAAGAATACAAAGCCGAAGTCAGCGCAGGCAGAGGAAAAGACAATCTCAGTGGAAAGAGCTACGGCTAAGGGAGCGTTCAGTTTTTACGGCTGGGGGGGCCGGCAAAATCTTGTCGCCGGTGTTCAAAAAATATAGACCCCCCTGTATTTTTCGTGAAAAAAAGATGACCCCCTTTGTCAGACGAAAAAATTGATGACCCCCCCCCCCCCCCCCCCCCCCCCGCTTAAAAATAACTAAAACCCATACGTCAAATTTACCCGCATGGTTTGGATTTGAACTCCGGTACGCGGCGCACTTTATTCGTGTAGCAGAGATGCCAGTGCACAAACTTCTCAGCCACATCCATTGAAACGTCTGTTAATTAGGACGACTGTAAGGCAATTTTTGACTTCATTTCAATAGACAACTCATGTCCATGGACATTGTATAAAGTAAACCTTATTGGAGTGGTTCGCCAAAGGCAGCCCTCCGGTTAAAAGGGTCATGGGCCATTACGTAAAGTCAACTTTATTCTAGTGGGCCACCGGTACCACCGGTAAAGAGGGTCGATCATGGCTATTGCATAAAGTAGACTTTACTGGACAGGGCTGCTGAAGGCGCACGGCCATTAAGATTGCCGTGGGGTATTACATAAAGTCAATTTATTGGAGTGTGCCGCCGCAGGCGGCCCGCCGGTAAAGAGGGTGATCATGGCCATTGCATGAAGTAAACCTAATTGGAGTGGGCCGACAAAGGCGTCTGCCTGTTAAGAGGGTCATGGGTAATACATAATGTATATTTATTGTAGAGGGCCGCTGAAGGTGGCCCGCCGGTAAAGAGGGTCGATCATGGCAATGGCATAAAGTGAACTTTATTGTTGGTATTATGTTTATGAAAATGTGGTGACCCCCCCTTTCTTACCAGTGAAAAAGCGATGACCCCCCCTTTGCGGATTCCAAATTTTGATGACCCCCCCTGGATTTTGCCGGCCCCCCCCCGGCCGTAAAAACTGAACGGTACCTAACCTAACGAGATCACGAGGAGTTTACTGCCGAATAGTGACGACCCAATCCAAGAAAGCCGAAGCCACAATGTCTACGTTTCACAAGAATGACTCCGAACAACTGTTCCTACTCAAAATGACACTGGCAGGAGTGGAAGAAACTTACGAAGAGATACACAGACTCCTTATAATATCATCATCCATAACATGTCTCGTACTTTTTGCAGTTTTAATGGGATTTAGATAATTACGCTTCATTCACGACGTCTTGAAAGACGAAGTCAATATCACAGATATACGCTGTGTCGGCCAATCGGTGCTATATACACTGGATAACACGAAAAAACAGTAAACTTCTGATATTCGTTGAAAATCTTGTCAAAGAAATTTGAACTATGCACGATCAAATATTGTCATGAAGGATTGTCCATGAACTCGACTTCGTCCATTGACTTTCCTCCCAAAAAGACAAAGTCGAGATCCGAGATAAAAGGAAGGATAATTCAGTTAGTTAGAGAAATCCAATATCTAGTGGCAAGGACCACCCTGGTTTGACAGTTCAACATATCATGATACTGATGAGGATGTCGGTACCCTCAGTGAAAATTACAACAAGCCTAGCCTAGTGATGACAGATGACACCTGTACTAATCGCGAATTTCAATTAATCATAGACGTCAACAGATATACATGTAGCGATCCCATCAAGTTACTTCGCGTTACTGTACTCGTCGTACGCTGTATCTCGAACTTGGAAAAAGGCATCACTCAAAACCGGACTGATAAGGGACTGGTCAGTTTCAAACGCCTAATGGGGTGGATCCATGGAGGGTCATCCTGTTTTTTTACTTTGGTGATGGGGGGTCATCATGTTTTTGAAATGCTGAATAGGATGGGTGGGGTCAGTGTGTTTTTGAATTAAGACACCGGCTCACACCGGCATAAAGTGCATCGTACCAGCAACGAATTACATCATTCAGTTGCAGTGTTCGACGCGCCCTTTGGGGCGTGTAACTTTAATAAATCAGAGATATGTATCAGATTTATCTGGATGTTTAATTTTAAGTCTTTTTAGCAAAGCATCACACTAGCTACGATTTGCACCATTCATTTACAGTTTTCGGTGCGCCCTTCGGCAGCATGCTACGCAAAAGTACAAAAGGAAGACGTTACAAAGCAGACAACTCGAACTTTTCACAATAATGACGTTATTTTGCGTTATTGGGGTCCTTCGTGACAGTGAAAATTCCCGATTCTACTACCACCGAGTCAGCGGTCTACCGAACTTGTGATTTGAAACAGCACATGCACCGTGACGTGACGCGCACTTCCCCTCCCAACAACCTCGAACTGGTACCTGATCTAATACTCATATTCTCTCGCCCATGTCTCTTGTCCGGGCAGCTTAAATGCTCCCTGAAGTTAGAGGGAGACTGTAGTCGAAGTAACGGACCCGTGCGAGCGGACGATGATGTATGCTCCGCTGTTTCGGAGGGAGCGAACAGTACTAGGAGAGATCCTAAGAAGCCAACAGCTCTGTTATACAAAAGGACGGATTGTTCATTATACATTGTAACTTTTACAAATATCGAGTCTATATCATTTTTCATAAAAGATGGGATCTGTGTTCATTTCACGGATTTCAAACAACTGATATGATTCTTTACAATTATAATATAATGTTGCAATTTGTATGTCAGCCTTGATTGTTTACCTAACATGAATATACTTGAAATACATGTTTGTCCCGATAGTTGAGTTAATGAAGGTACCTGTCAATTCACCTACTGACTACATAAATTGCAAGAGTTGAGAATGCATTCGAACCGGGAAGAAATGAGGTTTCGAATATAACTTCTGAGTCAACATTGCAAAATTCGCTGCTTTGGTAATAGTACATGTATATACGGCGCTTAATTGTAATGAAACTGACTAGCCAAATCAAGTGAAAAGCCTAGTCATTATTGTTGTAAAATATAACACTTGCACTGCAAATCTCAAGCATAAGTTTCTGCCAAAAGAATACGATAAAATGAGCGTGTCCTGATGTTAATATCAATTCACAGTGTCACTTTTGTAAAATAATGCCTCTCACATTTGAAATCTTCCCGTAGAATTTGAAGATCGAATGGTGACTGTTTGTACCCGCCGGTGGTTTTGTGAAGGCCACTGCCTATATTTAATTTATGCGCCGGGCCTAGAAATGCGCCACCAGCGGCTGGATATTTTTGACGAATTTTGCTGTAAAAAATCAAATTTCGTCAACTTTGTAAGGAAAATCATAAAAGACGATATTTCTAGATCATATGTATAGTATCAGGCATGACATTAAGAGCTAGCCAAAGTTTGTGCGGTGTTTTGTAGTCATTATATCCGTTCTTGCGTTCTGAAAAATCAAGATTTTGCTGATCGTTTGTCTATACCTCTACATTTGTCCCATTTAGATCTTTCAGAGCAGCTGTCCAGAAAAAGTTTACCTGAGACACTAGTAAGGGAAAATCATAATTTGTTGCTGGGGGTGTAATGATCCGCAAAGTTCAATGGTCAGTAAATGGTTGCTCAAACTGTTCCACGGAGTCTACGCAGACGTCTCGTGGCCAACTAAATTAAGTTGTTTTTCACATTACGCTGTATGATTTATGAAATAGTTTAGCCAAATAACGCTATTATATTAGAAATCATAACGGGATATACTCATACGTGTCTCTACTTGAAGGCTGGGGAAACCATTAGCGTAAAATTCGCAATAACAACATATTTTCCTTGCTCTGTCTAATAACACTTGGATGTTGATGTAACAACTGATTTCTGGGATTTGCAATATTACATCAAGTATTTGAAAAAATTAAGAATAGTGTCATCTAATAGCAAATTAATAAGTAGACGTAACCAGAGGTTGTAGGTAGGTAGAACAGGTAGCCGGAATTACAAAGCAACGGAACAACCACCACACTGTATTCGGATTTTGGAAAATGGTTTTACTGTTTCAAGAAATGAATGCGCCAAAACAAAGAAGAGAATTATTCTCTCAAATTCAAAACTGTTTCTATTCAGATCAAAATCAACCATAGTTTGTAAAACAATGCTTATGCTAATGTCATTAACAGGTGCTCACTAGTACCGGTGAGTGAGTGTTAGAGAAGTTCAACGAAGGGTCATTCTTTGTCAGGCTTATGTAGTCAATACAGCATAACGTCCGCTTCTTGTTCCCTTTCCTACGTTTCGTGACGACATTGTCTCTGTAAAGTTTTCGGAAAATCAATTATCATTATGATCCACCATGTACTGATCTCTGATACTTTAGAAGAGAGTGAGTTTTGTTTCTCAAGGTCTACATGTATACGTTTCACGTGACGGCACCGAATGTATGGAGGACTACACAGATCAAACTAATTTCATATATATAGTGCTGGTCATTTGTTTGTTATAATCTACTGTAACTGATTCATTGCATGAAAATGCAGGACTTTGAATACTCTTGTGATTTCTACCGGACGCCACTAAAATCATATTTTAGTTCATTATGCATATTTTAGTACAAGTCGACAGCAAAGCTCTCTGATATTATAATGCAGTCGTCAGTGCAAACGTATTTGAAGTGTGTGACCAGTATGGTGAACATATTTGTTACAAAAGTGTGGACAATCGAACGAAAAATGTAAGAACTTTGGTTGTTTGACGATATGACACTAACTGTGCTAGCGTGTGATTTTAAACAATGGAAATACAGTGATGTATCTCACAAACTCAATATATCTCAATAACCTTTCGGGATGAGGACAAGAAACAGCAGTTGACATTGAAACAGAATTTGTGGAAAAATCAGCAGACGTTACAGCTACTGCTGCTAATTTATTGTGACCTACTGTACATAAGAAATGACATCGATCGACATCAAGCCGAACTATCAAACTTTAATCTGTATAATGCTGTATCTAAGGGATATTAAACTTTGACCAGAATTAAAATCTTATTCGTGTCAACATAACAGAAATTTCACTTTTAAATACAAATATCCACAAGAAATTTGTGAAATACGCATTCTTGACGTCAGCTCTTCACAACGAAATCACTATTATTCACATACTGTATGGACCATGCAACACAAGATGTACTCACCGAGGACAAAGGTGACGTCAAATTTTGTACTAATCACACAAAGTAATGATTTGTCATTAAGAATAATACACACAATTTATTGAATGTATTTTCACGATGATATCAACTTCAACCATTCATATATTACTACAATCTAACGTACTATAATAGACGATACTGGTAGAGTTCAGCAAAAAGAATTCAGCGTTCTCATGGCAGATGAATAATATCGACAAAATAGTCGGTAATCTGCGATATCAAGAAATAGTAACAAATACTAGTTTAAAGATTTAAAATGGCTATTTCGCCCAAGATACACCGTCTGAAAAAGTTACTATTTAAAGTTCGGCTTATTGTGTAAGGGATGATTTAACACTGATGTAAATACAAAAGTCAAAGAAACTGCCAAATATGCATGAAATGCATGGGTCCGAGGATGATGCTCAGTGGCAGATGTAGCTGCGGGCGGCCCTGTCGGTCCCAGCGGCATGGGAAATACATGTACCACAGGAACACTTGGTCCCCATTCATAGAATAAATTAATGTACCACAATTGGTTTATTATCCGTGTCATTCATTTTGATGGATTGCCTACAGTTATAGCTAGAGTGTAGAAATTTGGTGAGTGGAACTACCATTCAACATGATTATACTGGACCAACGAATTGCGGCAAAACAGAATACGTTATGAATCTCCTCACTGGATCATACTCAGGAAAATTTGAATATGTAATTTTCATTTGTCCGACATTTATGAATAGTAAAACGTATGATATGACAAATTACTTTTAAAGATGACGAATGTGTTTGTGTTTTCCGTCGGCTCCACGCCATGGATGATAACCTTCTTACATAAGGAATGGACCGGCACCAACACTCTCATTCTCCCCAATGACTGTACATCGTCCCAAGACATGAAGAAGTGGCGTGATGTTTTAGTCAAACTCGGCTTCATTGCTTGACATGATGGATTATCTCTTTATGTTCCGACTAAAAAATATACTAGTGTCAGTAAAGCATTCAGGGAAAACAGGGGAATTTTAGTACTTTTTATACATCCAACAAAACAGACATTGTCAACAAGACCATCATAAAAGAATAACGGAATGGAGATCTCTTAACAACAGGTCTCAAACATGATTACATGTACGTTTGCATCCAGTAAAGTTGGTTTTCGTTTACGTCACCCGTATGATATATTATCGGATATTGCCGCCATGGATCAAATCCAAGAGAATTATTATACTACAATTTATCCTAGACGACTTTCTCTCGGACTTACAACAAGTCCCCTGGAACATCATCGAATGTTTTTATGACCCTGATGACGTCATTGAAACGTGGACTCACTTATTCATGTCTGTTCTTGCCGTAGTCTGGAACCACGGAGTGATTCCTTTATTATTACAAAGCCGGACCTTTGAGTTTGCTCTATGTCATTTTACGGCGACAACAGTGCATACAACAATGCCATGCTATGCCTGACACATGTTACGTGTATGGCTGTAATAATCGATTAAATAGGGAAAATGGAAATACTTTTTTTACGATACTGAACGAAGTTTTACACAAGGGTGACAAATCAAGATAGTCGAGTTGACTTCGACGTGAAAAAGCTTTTGTTTTTTTTTGTTTTTTTTTTGTTTGTTTGTTTGTTTTGTCAACCTGTCAGCATCTGGTACCATGTTGTTTTGCCCGTCACTTGGTAATAATAATGTCGTGGATTGCATGTCAAGGTCACGTGATTAATAGTGAAGAATTCCATTGAAACCACAGAGAACACACATCAATCGTGTAAGGAACACAAGAGTAATGCAGGTACTAAATACCCATTTCTACATAACAAAACAACCATTTCTTGGTAAGGACAGGCTTTTAGGTTCTTAGCGAGTTCCTCCGTACTTACTATCAGGCTTTTTATTTTCACTTGACCCTTGTGGCAGCCTGTACTACGTTTTAACATGATGCTCTAAAGCGGCTTTCCCCTGCCTTATAGTTGAGCAACCGTGAGTGGATTTCGCCAAGATTAGATCGTCATTGTTTTCTTGTAAAAGTACCAACTGCTCTGGAATCCTGAATGGTGATAAGTATTATTTTAAGCCAAATTCACACAGTTGTAGTACAGACTCATTGCAAAGTAGTTTGATGTACGGTCACAGTACCGTAGCTTGGCGGTTTCTCTGAACAGTCACTGCGTGAGTTTGGTATAAATAGTGGTCGCCATTCAAGATTCCAGTACAGTAGGGAACTTTTGTGAGTATACAATAATGATAGAAATAATAAATTTTGACAGTATTCATCATCCTAAATTTATTATTTTTCACACTCTCGTTATGACTTATAACGCCTTATCCCCTGTGCCACTGTGCCGTAGTCTGGAACCACGGAGTGATTCCTTTATTATTACAAAGCCGGACCTTTGAGTTTGCTCTATGTCATTTTACGGCGACAAAAGATCGAAAAGATGACGAAATCCAACAAAGGAATATTTGGGATGCTCACACGACGTCTCCCTGTCAGCCTAGGACACAGGTTATCGTAATGTTGCTTGGATAGTCGTTCGAGGCGGGCGGCCGCAGGTCGCCGTTTACTTGGAAAAAATGTTTTTTCCAAGTAAACGGCGACCTGCGGCCGCCCGCCTCGAACGACTATCCAAGCAACATTACGATAACCTGTGGCCTAGGATGGGCTTGGGACTTGGAGTCAACTCGGACGGCATAATACCATACTTTCACTGTGTTTGCGCCTGCGCAAGCAACAGTTGCTTTGCCGTCTGTTACTAAAATACACGGCAGAGAGCAGAGCAATGAGTATGCGATCGATAGATTGAGCAGTGATCGATCGATCAAGCAGACTAGCAGGCTCACAAGTGTCTGTGCTATCGTTGTACTTGACATTGAACTCAGTAAGATATAAACATTTTCGCGGCAACAAACAGTACTGTTAGTGTCAGTCTAGTCAGTTTTTTTGTGAATTTCGGAGCAACTTTGACGAGCGAGATCAGACGAAATGTCGGGCGTCTGTCTGATGTCTGGAGCCGTATAAACTTAAAGGTGGATCATTTGATATCCTGGGGACTTGGAAAATTTCGGGAAATACAAAGATTCCTAGCGGTCGCCCTGGGGAAAAAATGCAGCCAAGTATGACAGAAAAAACATAAAAAGATCGCCAGCAGATATGAAGTAAAAAAATAATGTAAGGACAGTCATAACTAAATTTTTTTGCGCGACGTCTTAGAGTGTCATTTTATAATATCTTTCTTTTTTGGCGTTCCCTTCAAGCACCTTATTTTCATAACATATTTCATTGTCAGCGCACCATTTCGTCACCACATTGTCATAACGTCTGACTTTGTTACATTTCATTTCATACCCTAATTTGATTAATATTTTAACTCACAGTTTTGCTGTTGTTTTACTTGTACTAACGTTCAATTTGAAACATTAAGTAGCATTACTTGTATTCACTTGTGCTTATGCTACAGTTTCTCATCCTTAAACCTGAAAATATCTTGAATCCTCAATAGAGCTTGATAGCCGGCACCAGATATCGTGGTCCATTGTCGTTCGTTACAATGATGTACCAGGCTTATCATGATATATCAACAAAATAAATTTGTTGTACTTAAAGTGGTTCCCGCACTGACCTCAATCAATGTTTCTTGCTAGAAGTTGAACTACTCTTTTCAATTTCTAACAATTTTAAGCACAACATTTGCAATGCGATATGACGAGGGCTGGTAAGGGTGCAAGAATTTGCCATAAAATATACCTACTTATATATTGACGTCTTAATGATATCTAAAATTCACGATTTGTTTTGTCTTTCAAAGCATGTTATAGGATATACCTGTTAAGGTACAACGCACCTCGGGGACAGACATTCGGACTCTCAAACTTTTACAATTCTGTTCTGATATACCACATGTGGGGGTTCATTTTAAAGCTCTTGGTGAAAGAAAACTTTTCACCGGCTTAGTTTTTCGAAATTCAAAAATTTTTATTTCCTCCATAGAGTAACACAGGGATGGCGGCCATTTTGAATTTCTAATCTCGGTAAATCTTGGGTAATTTGTTTCTTTAGTACCAAAATTTGCACGGTGATCCCCGATTTTTATCCTTGATTTTGAAAGAGAATGACTGAAAGATTCCTTGAGGAAAGTTAGAGCAAAAGTTTAAGTCTTTCACTTCGAGGTGCATACTACCTTAATATCAAAATGGAAGTTGCATTCTAAAATGAATTCTAAAATGAACATTTTGAATCTTCACACAAACACTGTTAAATTCACTCAAATATTAAATAGCCACCAAATGTACCCATTTTAATATGTAAAATTCAAAATTTTCTGTATGAGGAGGACACACTCTCCTAACCACCTCAAGTAATTGGATTTATTATGTCATTTCAATATTATGCATTTTAAAAGTTATCGGGGATTTTTGAATTTTGGCATATGACAATAATCAAATATTACAGAAAAAAAGATAAGGTCACCAAACTTTGAACGGTAAAGACTCAATTATAAAAAACATGTGACTACATGGAATTATTTATTTCTTTAAAAAAATTGCCATCATCACACCCAAAATGTCAGAGATGAAAATTTATTTGATGGAATATTTTAACCTTCCAGTATTGTCAATTTTGAGTAGCATCTAAGTCATGTATGTCTTGAACAAATTTTTGGCAGGTCACTATGCTCAGTTTTTTACAATATGACAATTAGCCAGAATTCACAATTTGCATACTCTCTCATGATCGTCATCTTGTGTGCTCTTCGGCAGGAGCAATTGACCTGGCCAGAGTTGGATTAACTCAAGTTGGCGTAGATTGATAAATCCGAAAAGTTCACTGATGCGTTTAAAAAAAAATTAATTTAAGAACTTGCCTCAGGAATATAACTTTACAAAGTGTTGAATATCTGCGAGCCGAACGGCACGATATACGTGTTTATTTTTTATGCGCGCACATCCTTTACTGATATACGGGCTTGTGATAGTGGGGGGGGGGGGGGTTGAAAAATTTTGAATGTATTAGTAGGGTATTGAGGGGGGTCTGAAAAAAATAAGATTTCAATCGCGATTCCTCCCCCCAACTCGTTATTTGTGAACGCAGCCTTAATGCATACCACAGCGGCCGTGTAACGAACAACAAGCGACTGTGCGGGGACGGGTGCACAGTATATCGCGAGTGTGCGAGCTGGGCACGGCACCGTCGAGTTGAGGAGGCTAACGAGAAGGGAGCCCTCACATCCCTCGTTTCCGAAAACGATCTGTAGGTGCGTCGAGCTGCAGTGCAGCTGAGCTGGACAACTCACCGGATTCCCCGCGTCTGTACTGTTCGCCAGCATTGTCAAGAAGAGCAAGTAAGAGTACCCAACTGCAAACGGACAGGTGTGTTTGTTTGATTTCTCTTTTCCGGCTACCAACCGTCAAAACCATCCTTCCAAAACCTTGATAATCGCAGCAATTGCTGCTTGACAAGTTTACGACCAGGTAATTATGATGTTTTTCTTGTGTCCTCGTTTGAAGGAGTGCTTCGTTGTTGTGTGTGAGAACAGAGTGGAAAATTTATCACATCCGATATACAACCCGTACATCCGACCACAGGTGCTTGTAGCGTTGCCGTGACGGTAGATCCACAGTGGAGGGACTGTGGTGGATCGAAGGCCGAAGGCCCAGAATATGGAGCCGGGTCGGCCCAAGGCTTGGAGTGCGAGGCCGAAGGCCGAACCTAGGTACCTATCGAGGTTTGGCCATCGGACTGAGTATGGACGATCGTCCATACGAGAGCCTCAAGACGTCGTCGAAATGCTAGACTACCGTCAAGGCAGCGCTACGAGCCCCTGTGCATCCAACGAGCTACCAGTTGCTTTATCATGTGATTAGTGCTCCTTTTCAGTAGTTTGATATAAAGAGATATGTGAAGTGCTCTCATGTTCCGTGTCAGGATGACGCTCTAACGTTGTCGTTCTCATCGAGTCTTTGAGACCGGATGCTGCCGATGCCCCGTGCCTTGC